>NC_082341.1:111299088-111607421 GCF_027477595.1 Haemorhous mexicanus
CTCACAATTTTATTGCGCTTTCTCATCTGCATTAGGTAATGCGGCCTTTGTCTTTGTTTTGGTTTTTCAGTCAAACTCTGTCATGGGCTGAGGTTCTGTGAGACTTCCTGATCCTGCAATTTTATCATAAGTTTCACTATTATTTGGTGCTTTCTGTAATGCTCCGGCTATTGGAGTCACTAGATTTTTTCTACCTGAGAACCTGGGCTTCATGAAGAAACCAAAACTCCATCCCTTGCAACAGTGAAAGCAGCAAAAAAACATTAACTAAAACTACTCCCAAGCCAGATGGCAAAGGAAAGCTAGATCTCATTTTTAAGTTTCAGGATATTTTTACACCACTGATTTTGGCTTGTAATTTCTGAATCTCTGAGCGCTGTTGAGGATGATATCTGGAAGAAAAGAGAGAGGGAAAATAAGCCATTTACAGCTCTTTGTCCCTCTGTTTGCAATAGCCTCAAGCCACCTTAGCACACCAGCTGAAATCAGACAGTGGTCAGCAAGTTTGGCCTATTTTTTTCCCTTCAGGCTCTATCCTCCAACCTACAGAGACAGGTATCTGCAGAGACAGCTGCTCTGCCCTCTCAGCAATGTGTCACACTGGGCTTCCCTCCCCTGATGGCTGCCAGAGCAGCCGTAGCCAAGCGGCAACAAGGCTTGGGATTAAGGTAGAAATTTTTTTCATAGTTTGGAAAAGAGGAGCCTGGCTTATGCAGATGGCTGCACCCAAGCCACGGAGTCCTGGGGAGCTCTACCATGTGTGCTTTTGCCCTTATCTCTCCCCGACAGCGCTGCGCTGGGTGTCAGTCACACCGGCGCCAAAGGCCTTCTGGCTCCTGACACCCAGGGACAGATGTGGGGAGCTGTGAGCACCGGCCATGCTGCAGGAGACAAGGCACAGCAGGAGGGCTCACGCTTCGTCCTTGCTGAAGCCCCGGACCTACTCTGACAAACGCCCAAACTGGGAAGATATCCTTGCATTTAGCCAGCAAAGAAGAAGGGGATCCCATCACATCTTTCCCTCCCTCACTCTCACTGGGAGCTGGCACACCCCGGGGTGTTCCTGCCAAGGCCACAGGGTGAGTGGGCAGGCTGTGCTTGCCCTCCCCGAGCATGGTGAGTGCAGCATCCCACCTCCCACGGATGTCTTCCCTGTACGGTGGGGATTAGTTCAGCACTGCACACAGCCAGAGAGGAGAACATGATGCAGCCTTAGCGGCCGTGGCAGGGAACTACATCATTTACACCACTGAGTCAAGCAAGTTTGTACCTTTCTCCTGAGTGCTCAGGAGAAAGGTACGAACCACAGTTCTGGGAAGGCCATCCTTTCAGGTGACTGGTCTCTTTGTAAAATACCCATAGCAGCGATACCAGGGCCAGAAGTGCTTTTGTTCAAGAAAAAACATCAAGAGCAGTGCATAGTGCCCACAGCCTTGGATCAAGCTCTTTCTGTAATTTAATACAAGATGTAACAAATTGGTGTTACATAGAAAGGGAGGGAGCAGCAGAGATAACAGGGTGGCGCTTTGGATACTTAGATCTTGAGCATCATGGGTATGAATCCTTCAGGCTGGGATTTTCAAACAGCCTTAGGCAGTTGGACTCACAAAAGGATTGACTGAAATAAAAAGGCATAACCCAATTTTTCCCTTAGTATTTTACAATATCCATAACCTTTTGAACCCTCTACTCACATTCATGACTACTTACTCCAACAAGGAGTCATGTTATGTGCTGCAAAAAGAAGCCTGCTTGTTTTTAAGACATTTGGTTGTGTTTCAAAATAGCATAAAATCTTTTTAGTTGCTGATAGAGAGAGGCCACAGTCAAACAAAATGACTGATGGATTGGAACTCAAAGGGAAAACCGGCCTGTAGGGATACCAAACAATGTTCACACAGCACTGTTATGAAGACTTCATTATGTACCAATTTAAGTTTATACATACCAAATGTTCTTGAGTCAGCAAAACAAGAGGGACTGCCTCGTTCCAGAAGATCTTTTTTTCCACCCTTGCGATGGATTTTTTAAATAAAGGATCATCAATAACCGTGACAGGGTTCCCTCAGAGGATGGACATCCCAGCATGCCATGAAGCTGTCTCTCCCGAGAAGAATTTCCACAGGCTTGAGGGAAATCTTAAACTTTTTAGGAGGAATGAGATTCACAAAGCCCTCCCAGCCAGCTGCATCACTGCTTGTGAGCAGGTCCTGGAGGACAGCTAAAGACACTAGGGCCCATCAAGGAAAATTAACAGCCAAGAACCTTGCCCAGCTCTGAACAGATGGGAAAGAGAGAGGATGAATCAGAAGACAAAAGAGAAGAGTGGAGAAGTTAAAATCTCCTCATCCTCTCTAAACACTGGCTTTGGGAATATACACTATGTGCATATATTGCTTACTATGTAACAATACTTGTATCCAAAGCTTACAGAGGCAGTCACCAAATAAATTGAAGGAGATTTTAAGAAAATGACAAACTTGCAGTCCTGAGGAGCCTTTGCTGGAGAGCTGCACCAGTTAAGGGTGGTTAACATCTCTAACAGATACTGCTGTGCTGCATTAGATAGTGCACCACACCATCAGCAATGATTCATGCCAAAGTTTCTCCAAGGCCTTGATGAGGAAGTCAGCAAAAGAACTGATCTAGACTGGGGCTAGCTTTAAAGACTGACCAGTTTGGTGAATACTCCAGAATCATTTTGTGTCAGACCAAGAGTCTGGCAGTGGCAACTCTCTCCCCACCATCCAGACACTTACCCCACCCCTTGCATCAGAGGTGTGCCCACCTCTGACTGCGGCTGATTTCTCCACTAACATAAACAGCAGCAGCTCACTGATAAGATTATCAAACCAAATGGTTTGTATTAGATGGCAGCTTAGTCCATCTCTTTAAAAGAAAGCCATTTAGGCGCAAAAGTAGCAGCCTCCAAACCAGCAGCCTGTTTTCCAAGAACTACTAAGCACCAGGTATATGCCCTGCATAGTTCCAGCATATATATATATATATATATATATATATATATATATATATACTCCATATTTGGGAAACTGACTTCGGACTTTTTTTTTCCTTTTTTTTCTCTGATTGTTTTTCCTCCTTTTTTTTTTATTAATCTTGGCCATAAATTCTATCATGAATGAGTCAAAACCCCATCTGCTCTAAATTTACACTTGATTTCATGCACAAATAGGGTTCACACATGTAAGTCCTGTCATTTGTGTGTTCCCAGAGGCAGTGCATAAATTACCTATGCACAAAACAAGAGGTCGGTCAGCTTTACCTTGTGTGCTGCTGAGTAAGTGCACATCAAAGAGGATATTGTGCTCCTGGAATGAGAATGAGGAGTCCTGACATGGGTCTCCAACTCCACAGAGAAATGTAGCTTTCCTTGGGCACAAAGAAAGCCTCTAAAACCTTTTTTAAAAGTCTGCCAGAATTATTCAGCCAGTGGAAAGTTCAGAAAGAGCCAGGGTTTGGGTTAGCACTAACAACTAAAGAGTAGATCTCACAAAGTTGTTTGAAACCTGGTCTTGGTCTTAGAACGGGCAGTAGATAGAAATAATGTCCATTTCATAACAGAGGTGTGAGAAGTTTAATGTGAAGTTAAAATGCTTCTATGTGATCAGTATGAAAGTAGGTAAGGCATTCAAAACCTATTAGATGTAGACGATCAAGCTCTGTAAAAATCACAGGGTAAACACAGACCAGACAATGTGAAGTAAAATATGGAATGGTCCTGCAAATGTGCTATCTGCAAAAGGGTGTTCAGCAGCACAGGGGGTGTCATGTCGCTCCTTCAGTCCCTTTTCCAAGTGAATTTTTGTTGGAAGAAAAGTGCTTTGAAAAATTTAGTATATTACTTTGGCTATTTTATGCTCTGGTCATAATCCGTACAAAAAGCAGAATCTTAGTGAGAATTGAGGAAGGAAAAACACTGACTCCGAGTGGATCTTTCCCAGATAAATAAATTAAAAACACAGTAAAACACAATGACTACCACAGCTTGTAAATTAAGGGAGTAACTGGTGCATAGTGAGGCACTGATGTATAGCCTGGAGGAGGAACAACTTCATCGAAACTACAAACAATTCATTTTTAAAAAAAACTACTTTGAAGAAAAAAAATTGTCTCCAGACCAGCTTGCGAATAAAGCACACCAAAAGGCAACTCTGATGCTCCATTAGCAGCACAAAAATGGAACTGCCCCCTAAATCTGGCATAAAATTTAATTACTTTTTGTTAGAAATATAGTTGTTTTGACATCTCAAACTAACTGCTCTAGTGCTGCTTGGACAATACTCAGCACCAAAAAATACAGTGCCCTTCTGTAGGGCAGAACAGGCATCTGAAGCTGTTTGAATGGAGCTCAGGCCAGGCACTGCTCTGAGCCCTGCAGCACTGGCGAAGGCCATCAGCCCACACCACATTTCTGCTGCCTGAACTGAGCCATCCTGACCACGAGGTAGCACCTCCAAAGTGAGACATTTGTCACAGCCACCTGGCTGCCTCCGAGTGGTGACACCCTGTGAGGTGCACCTTGTGTCATCTGGCCACATGGGCCATGGGAAGAGGGAATGAGTTTGGATTGTCTTCATTTCGTCCATCATTCCATCCCCAAGGCCAAAGCCATCTAAGCCAGCCTAGCAGAATCCCTCTGGTGACCTGATGAAAATGGGAGTCACTGCTTCAGAAAATGTGCAAGCAACAGAGCTACAGATCACCAGATTAAAGTGGAGGAAAAAAGAGGCCAACATCTCTTCCTCCAAACTGGCCACAGCCATTTGTGTTAAAGTAACAGTGAGCATCCCAAAGTGGTCATGAGAGGCTAGGCACAGCCCTAAAGGCCTCCAAGAAGATTTCAGTTTCTGGATGTCTTTTCTGTGTAGGTAGTTTTTTATTTTCCTGATTCACAGATGTTCCTTTCTTCCAAAATCCTGAGAGATCTTATTTTCCTTTTTTTCCCCCATTTCCTCAAGGATAACAAACAGTCCCATTTGCAGTTTCCTGTTATATTTTATGTTTGTTACTTCTAAAAGATACAGAAAAACTGTCTTGAAGTCTTACTCAAGATCTGGACAAAGTTTCAACTGCTTTAAAAAACAAGGTTTTGGCCTAAACTTACTTCACATTAAGAGTCAGACTGGTGATTAATTAACATTAAGTGTCTTGCTTCCTTTATGAGCAGAATTTTGTGAGTGCTACTTTAACAACCACATGGGTACAATCATGGAAGTCCACAGAGGCAAAGAGATTTTACAGAGGCAAATGTGTGTCTGGGTAGGTTTTTTTAAATGTTCAAGTGATACACAGATATAGCATCTACATGTGCAGGATGCAGGTAGGTAAAATCAAAATCTACATCTCAGTCTTGCTCAGAAATAAAAGTCAGAGAGTAATAGGCAGAACTTGGCAAGACATCTTCTGGAGTTCAAGTAAGGAAGACTTTGACAAAGAATGCTTCAGTAAAAACATGTCCTAAGACTTTTTTTTTCTCTACTTCTTCAGTCAAAATACCAATAGCAAATAATTTTTTAATTGCTTCCCTGACTTTGTAATACACTGATAGCTTACACTGTCTATATGCTCCATGCACAAAAATGATTGATTCCTCAATCATTAAGAAAACATGCAGTACCAGCACTAGCTTGTAACTTTTCAAATCTTGGCAGAGCTTGCATTCAACCTCTCAGCTTCCACTCAACTTTCTTGTCTTGTTTTTAAGTTTGTTACTTTTAAGCACAACTAAAGGAATTTGCTCTCCCTCCTCCCCTCCTCAAAACCAGACTTTTGCATCAATCAGTCTCACTGGCACCTTCACCACTAGGCTTCATATATTTCTGTGCTGTGATTGCAGATAAGTTCTTTAAAACAAAATCTTTTAAAAATCCAAGTTTAACAGCATCTGAAGGTTAAATACTGTGCAAAGCAAGAGAAGACAGTGACAGGAGAGCACTCAATCACCATATAGTTTCTCATCCCAATGAAAGCATCCTTTGAGAGTCTGCCTAGGTGTCGTCTAGCTGATATGATGCAGTGCAGTGCCCATCAGCACTTCTGTTTGGAAGTTTGCTGCTTAGAAATCACCAGCAGGCTCATTACTCATAAATCAGGAGAAGGCTTTCAACCAGGCCTGGGAATCTGGAGACACTGCATGAAGAGGGAGCTCTGTCTGCTCCGCGGGTTTCAGACCGCGGTGGGGGTGGCTTGGCTTCCTACCCCGGTGCATTCAATCAAGTGCATTGCACAATCCTGCTGCTTGGCTCTACTTAACGTAACATTTCCTGAAATGTCACTTGCCAGCAGTATAAGTTATGGTTGTTGGAAGGGGTGGGGAGTGTCCGCAGTTTATTAATGTAAAAGAAGGTATCTGAGGGAGAAGGGAAGACAGGAAGATTGGATAGATTGAGAAGTGCCTGTGTAATTAACATGCACTTTTTGTCCCTGCAACACCATGTGGGAAGGATCTCCTTGCAGCTAGATAGGTTCCCACTGATTACAGTACTCATGGGGTATCTTGTTGGCTGCAGCCTGATTTTGCAAATCTTGACCTTAGAATTTGCATCTAAGTGTTCTTCTTTGTTGATATTTAAATAAGTCTCACCTAAACTGAAAATCACCCAAGAGAAGAACACTTGGAGAAAGAATTCTTGTCCTCAGAAGCTTTGGAGATGCTTCATCCCATCTCCTTTGACAGGACACAGGTTGAACAAAATAGATTGCTCAAGGTCTGTGTTTCAATACAATTTCTGAATCAGGAATTTCTGCAGATCAGGACTTCAGACTCCAAAATTGTCTTTCCAAAGAGAAGGGTCAATGCAAATGAGCATTGGTCCATTTTGGATACATATGTGTAGAGACCAAAGACACAGTCTCTAAGCTGATCAGTATATACACCAAATTAATGTCTCTGTATTTCAACCACCCCAGAGGATCCAAAAAACTGCTGAGGCAAATGGGAGTTTTCCAGTGACATCAGTGTACTTTGCAGCAGGGCATTCACCTAAAAACCCAAAGGTAAGAAGCTTTCTTGTTCTTCTCTTATCTGCTGAGAGAGCCAAGGTCCATTTTAGTGCTAGTGTAAACAGAAATGTATGTAGTTGAGGAGCATCAGTAATTAAAAGTATCAAATAACTGGCTTCCACCTGGGATGATTATTATATGAAACACATAAGTGATGCCTCCAACCTCTCTTACCACAGAAATGCCGTATAAGCAAAAAAGTAGTAGGATGGGTAATAGCATATTCCACAGGGAGAATAAGCACTATTACTAATTCAAATCCATCAGCTGTGTTAAGAGAGGAAAAGGTGGTTCATCCCAATTCTTCTCTACTTCAGTACAAAGTAGCTGCTTTTTAGTCATCAGGGATGTTGTGTCACTGAAACAGAGACTGCTAGCTGGATTACCATAAAAACCTGCCAATTAAATAATTATACTCCATACAGCCAAAAATAATAGCACTTAAAAGTCACTTGGCCTGTATCTGTTGAGAACAGACCTCTCTCTGCTCTGGTAGCTATTGAGAACTAGAACCTCGAGGAAAAAGAATGCAAAGTATTGACTGATGTCTGTGCATTTTGGAAAGCTCACTGACTGTTCTTTATATTTTTCACATGTTTTTGCCTTTCAGTCTGTACTTCTACAAGACCCTCCTGTAGAATAAGGTTCACTAATCTGTGTTATTAAGACCACCTCCATCTGCAGTTGCTGTTAGCAACCAGCATTGAGGCAAACACATTTCTGCTTTAGAATAGCATAAAAAACTACAGTAAAATCATGGAAATTACTACTAGTTAGTAAGAAATGAAAAATAATTTGGTACCACAATATGCTTCTATTTCTGTATTTCCATCCAAACAGTTTTTCAGTAGGCAGTGGGAATGTGCTGTCTTCTTATCACTTGCCATCATCATAGCATCACCACAAAATCTGTAAGCATGAACAAGACAACCTGTGTGTTATATGCCCCACTGATAAGGTGAAGAAGTGCTCTCAGAGGATCACAAAAGTAATGCTGGGTATTTTCTCAAATGCTGTACCTCTAGATTCATTTTAAGTCTCTGTGGCCAGTAATCTACCATGTTTCGAAAGGGTTCTGTTAGAAAAGCAGGGGTATTAGTAAATATTTTCCTGTAAATTTTGCAGAACTGGGACTGCAACTTTGTATTTGTTTATTTAAAACTAAATGCTTTGACTCTTACTCAGTTTCTGAGAATCATTAGTAAAACAACTGACAGAAGTCAAATGTTTTATTAGTGGCAATATTTCTAGAATAAAAAGAGGCTGTGCTGGTTTGGGCTGGGATAATGTAAATTTTTTTCATAGTAGTTGTAATGGGTCAATGGTTTGGATCTGTGCTGAAAACAGTGCTGATAACACAGGGATGTTTTAGTTACTGCTGAGCAGCACTTGCACAGCAACAAGGCCTTTTTTGCTCCTTACAGCACCCAACCAGTGAGCAGGCTGGGGGTGCAAAAGGTGTTTAGAGGGGACAGAGGTGGGACAACTGAGCCCAACTAACCAAAGGGACATTCCATACCATACGTCATCATGGTCAGCATATAGAGCTGGGAGGAGAAGAAGAAGGAAAGGGGGATATTCTGGAGTGATAGCGTTTGTGTTCCCAAGTCACCATTAAACATGATGGAGCCCAGCTTTCCCAAGGATAGCTGAACACCTGCTCATGGGAAGTGATGAATTAATTCCTTGTTTTCTTTGCTTGTGCATGGCTTTTGCTTTACTTGCTTGACTGTCTTTATCTCAAGCCACAAGATTTTTCACTTTTACCCTTCCCATTCTCTTCTCCATCCCACTCTGAGGGGAGTGAGCAAGTGGCTGCTTAGGATTTGGTTGCCGGCTGAGATTAAACAATGACAGAGGCAAAGATTTGTTTTGTTCCTTGGGTACCTTTTCTGCATATCAGTCTCTTTTGCTAGGTTTTTATTTACTGTCTCATTTGACTTCTTTGCTACTGAAAATTCTTTTGAATCCATACCTGGGGGAGAATAAACATCACTCCCTACAGCAAATTCATTTATATGCATGAGATATAGTCGAACAACGAACTCCACGTTGTTTGCCTCTGTTACTATTGCTGATTGTTCTTAGAGATGCTACCTGGCTCAAAAAAGATGTTTGCTCTGCACTGGATTTTCAAAATTTTCTTGCTGAAAAAAGTTAAACAATTTGGATGCCAGATGAAGGAAATGACTGCTATCCATGTTCACTGGTTTCTCTGAACAAGAACTGTCTGCAGTGCACTAAAGAGAAAAAATGCCAGGGTAAGATAGAGTAAATCTTGCTTAGTCAGTTCCTTCTGATATGTTTTATAGCAAGATAGAGTGTATGCTGCCTTCAGCTTGCTTTACAAGCACAGTCCTGATCAAGTCTGGGCTGGAGTTTTCTTGAATCATAGTGTGCTCTTTGGAGCTAACTGATGTTTTGCTTGAATTTCATCCCTTTGATTAATAGAGTGTGTTTATACCCCTTCCCTCTTGTTTGTGGATGGAAACAGATCTGATGAACAACATGGGGAAATGTTTCCATCAGGGACTAATACTTTAGGAAATAAAATGTGTGTATGAGAGAGAGCATGTGAGTGGGAAAAAACACCTCCCTTTATTTCCTGTCAAGCTGATGGTGAGACTGGAGAAGACCCAATTCCTCTGGAGAGTTTATTTAAACCGTGATACAAAAGATATTTTGAAAAGGCAGAGGGACCTCTGACATCACTCAACTGTTTTATTGACTGTGGTAACAAATTTGCTCTTGGTTTGAACCCCTGGACCAAAAGGTAGCTTGAAGGAAGAATCTGAGCTTGAGGCAATGTTAGAACTTGGGGAATGATTTGGGATGAGGAGAGCTGCAGCTGACATGAAGTTCAGTGCTGCCCAGTGGTTAAAACTGCTGTCTCATGGAGCATTCTGCAGTATGGACACTTTAGAACTGAGATTCTCAGTCTGAAGAGTGTTTTGCAGACGTAACCTTCATCACACTGAACTTCACACACGTCTCATGGAGGGGCAGAAATACCATTTTACCCACAGAAGGTGCAAGAGAAGTGCAAAGCCAAAAGGAAGTTTATCTGTGAGTTTGTGGATTGTCCTGCTGTAAGTGGGGACTGAATTTTTATTGACTCTCTACCATTGTATGGACCCACACTAGCCAGTAAAGATCCAGAGCTCTCATCTGCCTTGGCTTTCAGTCAGACTGTCTTTGCTCCCAACACACCCCATTACAGGAAAACCTGGCCTTGTCCACGTCCTCTGATGGCAATGGTCTTGTCCCACGTCCCTGAAAGAGGCCTGCTTGTTGTCTGCACAAGTATCATGGCCAAAACCTGACAGGGACTGTGGTACCAGCTGAACACCACAGGCAGGGATGTGCCAGTGCTGAATTTCTGCCCGGACCCTGTTCTGTTTACTAACATAGGTGCAACATAACAGATGCCATGCAAGATGACTGATGTACAGTATGCATGAAGAAAGGGGTCCAAAATAAGTAACAGCCTAATTTGAAAGAGAAGTTTTTATGCTCTGTACACTGTCCCTTTCATACTCATCTCAAATCTGTTGACCAGCAGGTTAGAGATGACTTGAAGAGTTTGTCAGTTCTCAGAAGCTTCATGACAAGGAAGAGAGCAAAGAGGGGCAGTGCAAACAGCTAAGTCGGGGTTCACATTGAGATGAGACCAGGATTTCAACCTTGTTTGCAGCCAGAGGGTCTTCCCAGCAAAAACATCTTACACTTGTCCTACTATTTAGGCTCAAATTCCAGCCTTCAGCAGGACTTCACCAAAAAGTGCAATCACTTCTGGATGAAACCAGAAGAAACTATGCTTATTGAATTCCCATTCTCATGCAGCTATGTATTTGTCTCTGGTGTGCACATAATTGCAGGGAGGTTTTGCATTGTCCTGCTGCAATCTGAAAGTTCTGCTGTGGGAGTGGAAACCCCTAAGGTGGCAACCACCTGAAACACCATGATATCACCTTGAGGTGATTGTTTCCAGCTACAGGTTTCCCAGCAAATTATCAAGGTTAAAATAATTGCAGTACAACCTCAAAGAATGGCAGGATTAAATTTGCAGGCAGGAGATGTGGGAAAGGGACTCAAATGTTATTTCCAACTGAGACTCTGTTACTATTTTAAATGGATTTTTTCTGATAGCAGTCTGAAGTGAAGTCATCCACAGGAAGGATTATATGATAGCCATTTCTTTCCTTCAGGATTTAGAAGCTTGTGACTCTTCATGAAAGGCAACAATCCATTTCAATATTTCTTGAATTTGGTTTTAGATGGGGTTGTATTAACTGTTGCAGCTGGTTGGTAGAATTTATAATATTAGGTAGACTACTGAACTACTTTGTCTGTCCTGGACAAATGCTGTCAGCAGGTGGAAAACTGCACGAGCAAGGGCTAGTGGAAATCTGGAAAACAGCTCTGTGTCCTTGAGATGGCACTTGGGGACCTCAGAGCAATGGAAAGTTTATTTTTGTTTCCCCAGGCCAGACTATTTTCAGGCAATGAGGTTTGTGTACTCTACATATCTGTTATTGGTGGGCAAGGCAGCACAACATGTACTGCTGAGAGATTTCTGCTCTTCTAGTAGGATGGACAAAGAGGTGAGGAAAGATGTGTTTAAAAGTACAGGTATTTATTAGCATATTAACAATTGTTTTGTAGCATTACAGCAACCAGCAAAGTCAGCTGATGAAATGCTAAGGAAATCAGAGTTGAATAATTTGAAGCTTTTCCCTGCCATGTGATGCCATGGGATTGCAGGATATATGTTATAGTTTGATATATTGTACCATTTTTGAAAGAAACCCACAGAATTATTTAGCTAGAAGAGTATTTGCATCTACTCAGGAAGGACATGTGGGAAACTCTGTTAGGTGAGAGTGGGCAACCTAGTCTCCCTGGTGCTGGCATACTTTAAGTCCCATAAGTAAAGGAGAACAAACTGTATTTAGCACTACTGGAAACAGAGGTTATTCTTTTGAGTAGTACACTATGAGTGTGACATTGCTAGATTCACACACAGTTAGAAAAAGGGTTCCAAACCCTTCACTTCCATATTCTCTCCATCCTTTCTGCATCATTTTGTAATCTTTCAGCAATCTCTTACCAGAGAGATTGTTTATCAATCTCTAAAACCAGATCATTATTTCACAAAATCTTTTTAATCAAGGAGAGAGGAGGGCTGGATAAGGGGAACTAGAAGCAAGTCATTCTGGACACAGACTGCAAAACATCAGCCACCATTTTCACCAAGAGACAAGAGGAAATACCAGGGAAAAGCAGCTAAAGGTCATGGAATGGCACATTTTTTTGTGTAGTTTACCACAAGTATATGAAAACAGCTGTAGAGAGAATGGATAAATTATGTTTTAACTTTGGATTGAACTCAGAATTTTGAACAAAAATATATCTACCTACCCTATTTATAGCCAGCTCTGTCACAATATTATATGCTATTGCAAATTTATTAGCTGGCAATGTTTTCTAATAAATCAGTGTGCAAGCCATCCTTGTAGTAAAGATGCTATAATGAGAAAGATTTTTGATTGAGTTCCCCGATATTTTTTTTCCTTGGGACTGTTTATCTCCTGTCCTGTTAGGAAATGTCTAAGTTTGTATGCCCATATGCTGAGAGAAGGAAATACCAGCATGCCAGTGGAAAGTTTTTGTTCATATGGACAATGTTTCAGTGCTGGTGGTCTCTGCAGAAGATGGGGTCATATTTTTTTTGACATACAATTGCTCAGCTGCCACCAGAGCACGAAACAATAACGAATTATTATATATTATGTATGGCAAAACAGTTCTTAGCCAGACACGGACTTAGTCACATAAAAATTTAGCTTAGAAGCAGTTTTGCACTCATTCTTTTGCCAGAAATATTTGACACAAAATAAAATGTTAATAAAAAGCATTGTAATTGTAAATAAAAAAATTTGCAAATTTATATACAAGTGAATCTGGGTACTCCCTTTTGTCCCCATGAATGTTTAATAATCTTAAAAGATTTAATAAACATAATAACATGGAGAAATAAATCATCTTGCCCCTCAATGCAAATATTTAAAGAATGCAACAGGATCATCAGTGAGTTGAACTCTTAATTTGAACTATTTTGTGAAGTCTTAGAAATCATATGAAAAGAATTGGCTTTGAAAAGAAAATGCTCATATTCAAATTCAAAGTCAAATTTAAATTCAAGTATTTTCACAGCTATGAGTTGCCATTCATTTCCAATAATACTGTTTCCTTTTCTTCTCCTTTTCTGAATACTACAATAAATGAGTATTGAATTTGAACATGCCACTGGCAAACAAGGGATATTAACTATCAAATAAAATTCGTGGTTCAAAAGTCATGTTTTCTTTTGTATTTTTTACACCCCTTCTACCAGCCTAACTTATGCAATTAGTAGACATTGATTGCTTGCAGAGTTTCACTACTGAATGTGGACCATCCACTGTTGGAAAACTACCTGTTAAGGAGGCAGATTCATGAAAAAGTTCAATAAATAATTTCAAATTTCCTAGAAGGGAGATGGCAATCTTAGTAAACAGGTTTTCCCAAATTGCTTGCCCAGATACATATGGGGGATTTCAGACAATGACAACTGAGCACTGTGCTTCCCCTATCACGTTCCTTATTGCCTTTTTTTGCTTTCATCATCAAGACAACAGAGCTCTCAACTGCAAAATATGCAGTGGCTGATGGAGCCCAGCAGGGCACAGTCCTGTTGTACAAGATGTAAAAGACACCAACCTTCCCACAGAAGGATCTTGACTTCAGTTCCCAGACACTTCAAGAGAGAACTCACTCCACATCTTCATAGAAATATCAATATGTTTATTTTGCTTCATTTCTTACGAACTGGAAATTCAATAAAATTCCATCTGTACACAGAACTGGATGCAATTAACCAGAAATCCACTGAGTGCACCAAAGAAAGGCAAGTAACTGTAAAGTGCATTAAATTTCAAAGTGATGATTACATGCTCTAAACCCAGACCTTGACCAGCAGAGCTCTACTGATGACAATAATTGTTTCAGTTTTAAATGAAGATCAGAACCAGACCTGGGCTGATTTAATTCTTTAGGGTGCTATTCAGTCCTAAAGTGGGTGACTGTGAGCAAGAGGCAAGGTGGACAAAGGGGGCCAAGTCAGCTCCCTGTCAAAGTGGTGATAAGAAATGTGGTCAACTGCAATGGTGAAAGGGTTAATGTTTCCCTGCTCATATACTATCAATAATTTTATTAACTTGTTTTCATTCCATTCTAATGTTTTTGTTCATTTTCAGATTCCATTTTTAATATTTTAAATTCCGTTTTAATATTCTCCACAGGAATTTAAAAACAATCTTCTCTTTAAAACTTAATTGTAGCATTTGTTATGCCATAAAAATACATTTTACATTTTCAGAGCCAATTTTGAGAAGTAATTGGATAATAAATGAAAAATAAGTACAACCAGACCCTTACTAATTTTTTAGTCATTAAAGTGACCTAACGTTTCAGAAAGAACAATAACTTTTCCAAAAATGTTCCAGAATAGTGATTATAATTATAGTGCACCAAAACAAATGTAGAAAATGATGCTCTCTTTCTTGGACAGTAGGATGGAAATTTGTAATTATTTACATTTTCCCCAAGCAGCATAAATCACCAGCATTTCTGTCCCAGAAGGAACTGTGCCCCCTCCCTCTGTAAGGAGCACAACCAACCATCTAAGCATTCACATGAGTGACCCCTCAGCAGCGCTGCCAGTCAGTCCCTGCAATGAACCCCCTTCTCCTGAGCAAGTGGATGAGGCACTGCTCAGTACTCTGGGTGCTCCCCTGGGGTCACCCCAGGACACAGCTGGTCAATCCAAACCCCCTACCCTTTTCTGCTGTTGGAATAAGGCCCCATAAATGCTCAGGAGATGCCACCAGCTCAGCTGGCAGCAGCGCTTTAGCAGCACCGCCGTACCAAGCGCAAAGGGCAGCCTTCACTCTTTCCCTGGTGCCAGCTCAGGATAAGAGGAGATGCCCAAAGTGATGTAGAGCCTCTTCCACTGCTTTCCTTCTCACAAAGATCCCCCAGGCAGGGGCTTGGCCTGAGTCAGGGTGCCTCAGAGAGCTGAGGCAAGGCTGGGCTCTTGGTGCCCAGGGGAGCCCAGGCAGCCGAAACTGGGGGACACCCACGCTCCTTCCTAAGTGTACATGTTAGTGGAGTGGTCCCATACCCTTGGGACCTCCCCCACTAATTAGTACAGTTCATTGTGATGGATTTGGTCCTGGCTGGGGTCAGGAGAGCCTCACCTGGAGCAGAACAGGTGAGACTCTCCTGATCCCAGCCAGGACCTGCCAGGTCCTGCCAGGCAGTGGCTGTACCTGCAGAATGGCCACAAGTGATCCCAGAGAACATACTGCTGTGTGGTTAAGTCCAGGCCGTAGCACTGCACAAAGTACCGCTTTGGCACCTCACACCACTTTACAACTTATTCAGACTTGTCAATCCATCATCCCAGTCACCTAATGCTCTCTCCCTAATTAAAAAAATCCAGGTGAAAGCTGGAGAGCAAGAGATTTGAACAGCACTGTGGAGCCCCCAAATTATTTGAAACACCTTACAACCAAACATAAGTGGGTACTCTGACAAAGCGTTGACTAAACTTTTCCTGTCACCTAATCAACTGGAAATCTCCCAGTACAAAATATCTTCGGTCTGAGTAAGAGTTGTTTTTCAGTCCTCTCAAGCACTCCATGAGGACTGGACTTCAGCCTGGTTTCTCATCCCAGTTCTCATCACTCATGCTGCCATTGCAGTTCAGGAGGAGACTTTAAATGCATGCTAACCCTTAATCACGCCAGCAGAGCCTTTGAAGTCACAGAGGACTTAATTTTAAACACTTCTCTCCCACAGTTCTAAAATAGCCACTGATACAATAAGCAATGAATGACCAAGGCGTTTCTCGAGCAGCACTGAGTACAGGGGTCGTGTCTCAGGCAACACAAACTTTGGAGAAGTTTGGGAGAAAGAGCCCTGGCAAGACCACTGCCCTGACTGCACAGAGCAGGACTTGGTTTTTTAAGGTCAAGTAAATACAATTCATCTCTTTCTCTGAAAAAAAACCAACCAAACAAAAAAAGGCAGCAGTTGTCCATGGGCTTTCCTTTTCATACTTAGGTATAGTAGGTTGAAAACCAAGAGACAAACAAGGACAGGTAACAACAATCTCAGCCCAGGACTATTGTGTTGGGCCCAGCTCTGCTGCCCCAGCCACAACACTTGGAGGAAGTGCCACACAAACAGAGGAAGCAGGATTCGGGCTGAGAAGGATTTAGTAACTGCATTACTACGCTCTCAGCACTGATGCCTGTAAAAGATAAAACCTGGGAAAAGACCTCGGGTTCCTACTCCGTATTGTTGCTGCCTGGGATTTAACTTGTATGTCTGAACTATGTACATATTTCACTGATTTAGGTGGGGCGCCATGAACATATTTATACGGGCTGGGACAGTGACAGGACTGCTGATGTTTACAGTAACAGGTTAGAGAGGCTTTGCCAAAGCATTCTTAGTTTTTAAAAGGATTGGTCCGACCCAGCCCCCTTCCCCCTCTCCATTGTTATTTTGTCTGCTGGATTTACGGAAGGAGGAAATGGTAAATTACAAGAAAAAAATAGCATTTATCTTGCCAGGACGTGTTGCTTTGAACTTGGATGATATTAACATATCAATCAGATTCAGTGATATGTTAAACAAGGTTGTCCCTAGTTTATGGCTCACCAAAGCTGGGAGTTGAACCACAGCTTTGTCTGCTCGGTGGGTAGGGAGCTTAACTCTGCCTGTCCAAGTCCTTCACATGGACACACAGCACTGACACTGGGCACAGGGCATCATTTATTTTTTCTGAGTTATGTTAACCCAAAATAAAGTTCAGTTTACAATCTAATTGGGACTGAAAATTTACCCAGATGAGGCAGTTACAGTAGCCACAAATACAGTGACTATGGCTGACAATCCTTGTAGGATAAAAGCACAGAACGTAATACAATGTTCTGAGAATAAACTGGGAATATAATGACAGGCTACAATCACTCTGTTTAGAGTAGTCGTGTAAGAGGAAATATTTTTGGATGACATTTCCAGTTCCCAATCAGAGCTTGGCCAATTAGATGGAAAATTAATTCAGAAAGGAAACATTAATTAGGTCTTGATACAGATGCTAATTCCAACATTCATGAGGCTTCAATGATTCGTCTTCTCCCCTCTGCCATTTCCTTACTATGGAATATTCATTATTTTACAATAACTCTTCAGGCTGGGGACAGCTTAATTTAACTACATTGCTTCCTTTGGGGACAACTAAGGACTTACTATTTAAGTGTTAAATGGCAGTCCTGAACTGGATGGTGATTTGAACTGGACTGAATAGGATTTGCCATACAAAGAAGCATGCCGTGCACCAACAAACTCGCTACATGGAATTCAGAACAGAAGAAAGAGTAAATAAATTAAGTAATTCATACAATTAATAGCTTAAAGAAAAAAGTCTTATCCTCTCCCTTCTTGCCTCTTCTAGGACAGAACACACACAGAAATGAAGAAATACATATAAACAATATTTAATCTTGCTTGTTACTGCTTTTCCTCCCATATGTAAGCCAAGAGTGAAAACAGATCTCACTAAATAAATGCTATAAAACCAAATAAATAATTTAATAAACAGTAAAAATTCCCCCAAGCAAATTAATCCTCAGGGCTTTAAATAAATAAAGACAATTTAACTCAAAAGTACATTTTTCTTCTCAGGGAATGGTAAGCCAAGAGCTATAGTGAAATCTTGATGTGACCATAACCATAGCATCTATTATAAATAAGTTGCACACACATTATTGTTTGGAAAATTAAATCAGCCCTTGGAAAGGTACTTTTACTTACTATGTTTACAAGTAGTAAAACTCTACAGTTAATCAGCAGACAGACATCACAAAAACATTTTGAGTACTCAGACTTACTATCCACCCTTTCCCAATTAACTTTTACATTCATGAAGCATTACAAACTAATAGAAAAAGAGCTGCAGTTAAAAAATAAAAATGCTGTAAGTTCAAAGCCCAGGATCATAGCACAGTAATAATTCTTTGGAAGTGAAGAGAGGGGAAAACCCCAAATATTCTGATTTAAGAAAACAACTAGCTACAGAAAATGAAGTCCAGTTTCCTGTGGCTTTGTGTCTTGTGGCTGAATTATCTTGTGCCCATTAAGATGCAAACTCTGATTGAATCTTTTCCTGAGGTTGAGGCATCTATTGGGTCCTTTTCTCTCCTATGGAGATTTTTTGATGTCCAGTAATAATGTTTGGCTCATAATGAAGTCTTTCCCTCAGCAGAAAAATAAGTCAGACCCCTCAACTCTGCTTGGCTACTAATTTTCACTAAACACAGAAGAAATTATTGTCAACTTTCTTACGTCAAATAACCAGAAATTCATCAGCAAATTCAAGGATTGCACCAGGAGAGGTTCAGATTAGATATTTGAATAAATTTTCTCTACAAGAGCAGCTAGGCACTGGAATATGCTGTCCAGGGAGGTGGCAGAGTCACCAGGTCCAGAAGTGTTCAAGAGGCATCTGGATGTGGCCCCTGAGGATAGGGGTTTAGGGGTGGTTATAGTGGTACCAACTTGATGGATATAGTGGTACCACCTTAGACTAGATGAACTTGAGGATCTCTTCCAACCTAGACAATTCTGTGATTCTGTGAGATTCAAAAGTTACAGAGGTGCCTATCTCTCAGAGGCCTGAGAGATGAGCACCTGCGGACTGTGACAAAAACAGGCATTTCTTTATGAAGCAGATTGAAAGTGAAAGCAATCTGGGTGCACTTGCTTTTGTCTCAGATCAAGTTTTCTCTCTCTAAATACCAAGCTTTTCCTCATATGCCAATTTCATATAAACAAGGTGTGTGTTCTTTTTGTAAGTAAGAAAAACTGTAGTAATAGTGGGGGAAAGGAATCCAGCAGAGGTACATCAGGAGAGGAGAGTAAAAGATCTGTGAAACTGCTCCTCAGTACAGGTAATTCTGGTAATGAAGCTAAGAAAATACTTTTTTTTAGAACATATTGTGATGTGTTTTAATGCCATCAAAAATCAGGGCTCAAATAAACAAATAATTCTGTACACTTCAGGAGCTCTTTTGTGCTTAAAGTAAACTCTCTTTAAGTGGAGAACAAAGTTTCTAGGGCAAGGCCAGAAAGGATAAAGGAGGACATATCTTCTGCTTCAGCCTTTCCTTATCTCTGTATTCAAATCATCACTTTGGCATTTTCACTTAGAAAGAAAACTTCTCCTCGCTCAGCTTTTGCCTAAAAGGCAGTTACATCCTTTATTGAGAAGAGCAGGCAGAAGGATGAATGGCTATATTCAGTTCTGAAAGTGCTTTCATAAAACATCTCTACAGCAGGGGTAAAGGCTGTGCAGCCAAACCTCGCCAGCAGCTCCTCTGCTATTGCAGGGCAGTAGTGGCACTGCCCCTCCGCTCTCCTCTGTGCCAGATCACCCAGAGTGTGACTATCAATTTACTGTTAAGTGTGGATGAAGCCTCAAAGACCTTCCATGACAAGTCAAAGCAACACCAGGGTCTTATTTGGCTACTCAAAAAATAATTTAGTGTATGCTTTTAAAACTAAAGTCATCTGATGCATTTAAAGATGCGTTTCATCTGGTGAGACAAATTTGACAACAGGGAAGGATTAGCAAACTTGCAAAAATATCTCTTTGTCACAAAAATTTCCACTCTTGTCTAAGTCTAACAGATATCAGCTATGTTCCTCCAGAAAAAGAACCAGAGGTCACGCATATTACAACTATGGTTTACCTCAGCCAGTAAAGCAAATTATTCTTTGCATCCCTCTCTTCGCTTTTTCCTAGGGAGCTAATTCCTTCTGGGACTGTTGACTCATGGCATCTGGCTGGGATCTAGGGATATATTTGAATGTCCTTTATATGAATCCTTAAGTCAGAATTAGCTTACACAGGGGTGCAGAAGCAACCCACCAGATACAAAAAGCTTTAGTCATCATCTCAACTCTGTTGACAACAATTTTCCATCCAGCTTTCTTTGAGAAGAAGGAATCTGATGAGTTAAGGCACAAGTTTGGGATGAGTCTGCCACAAGTTTGAGACCCAGGGTTCCAAATTTGTACTCTGTTCCTGAGTGTGAGAAGCATACACAGGAATATACATTTAGGCATACAAGTCTTCTCTCTGAAGAATCTCAGGTGGCACTTGGGTCTCCATTCAGGAACCTCCAAAACACATCTGTTATGGCATTTGATCCTTCCTGAAGCCCCTACATCTGGTACCTTCAGTAGGGAAGACCAAATGAAATATTCTAAATACCATCTACTTAAAGCTACTTGGCCTCAGTGGCCCAGAAAGGTCATGGATAACATTGAAATCCTTCACATACTTTTAGCTGAGGTTTTGAAACCAGTTGTTGGAAATGAGCACCTGAAGGACTGTGATTTTCATATGCTGTCTGCGAAGAACCAGCAAGTACCAGTGACAACCTCCACAGTCTTTGATGGCTCTCATCTGATTGGAAGCCACCTCTTGATCCACCTGGACTACCTAAACCATGAGAGGAATCAGCCAGCAAAGATTTTCCATGTAATTTACCCAAGATTTTAATTACCAGCCAAACCAAACAGCAGAGGGTACAGGAAACACAAAATCCACTTGGGAGTTCACAACCTGCCTGGTTCAAAAAGCACACACAAAACCACATTGTTTTATAGGCTTCAAAAAGAGAAGGAGGATGAAAAATAGTAAGCATTTGATTGCTGTTCTTCCCGAAAATCTCTTTTTCCAGAAAATTTCTCTTGCAGCTGGATTTTAACAGAACTACTATAGGAAACAGAAACTTTTCAGTGGCCCAGACTCCCAGACTGTAACTTTGGGTCCATCCTCTGCATTTTTCCAGAGATAAGACTAATAGAAGCTTGATTTTTTTTTTTTTTTTTTTTTTTTTTTTTTTTTTTTTTTTTTTTTTTTTGAATATAGCCCAGACTGTGCAATTAAGGACCCTATGGGGAAAAAAACATGTAAATGTCATGGACATGGAAGAGACAATGTAACAGAGACAACTTATTTCTGATATTTTGTTACTTTGTAGCACTTGATTTGCAAGCTGAATAATGTAGGTTTTACATGCAATTCCATTAAAGCAAAAAAAAAAAAAAAAAAAAAAGAGGGACAGAGTACTGGAAAACTTCATGAGTAGTCATCAGGTCCCAAAAGCTTAGATCCACAGCACAGCCTACGATTGTCCTAATCTGCTTGAGCATTTGGTGACACAGTAGAAGACTATTGTCTATGCTCAGCCACGGGAGGCAGATGAGACAGAACTTTAATGAGTATATTTCAAAGCTATTTGTTAGACAGCAAATGAAAGATGAAAGTTGGGAAAGCACAGTTCAATCACAGAAGAAAAATGTATTTTCTTTTTGGAAAACTCTGCTGTTCTTATTCTCCCTGGCTTGTCTCTCTATCCCCACATCTGTTCCCACTTACTCTGCGCCCATTTTCTCACTGGGAAGCATCAGACAATCTTTACTGCAGGCACAAATATCCATTCCAAGTGTCTTCGAGGGAATACATTCTTAGTCATGCTTCTACTCTACTGGGTGTCCTTACTTTACATGCAAGTCTGGGTCCACATGTGTCCCAGGCTTCGACTCAGCAAAATACTTATGCAGGGATCTCACAGTACAGATGTGCTTAACCCCCCAAATGTCTAGCATGCATTTAATTTTGAGAATTCATTCCACTGAAGCTGGCAAAAGAGCAGGGTTTGTCACTGTCTTCTCCTAAACTGGGGCTTCAGGCTTGCATATTGCACTTTGTGACACTGACAGCCAAAATGCATATTAATTATATCACAAATGTAACATTTCTGTTTTTTAAAGAAATGCAAGTTGGCAAGAAAGTTGGCTGCTATTTCCCCCACACTTTCTCCAGATGAGTTAATAATTTTCTCCCTTATTTTGTTACACACTCAAAACTCCGAGCAAGACTTTACTTGTCTGGCTTGTGACACGGCTGTGAATTCTTTTATGTCCCTTGTGTGTCTCCCAGGAAGAACCAGCGAGCTGGGGGACTCCTTCTCACTCCTTCACTGATTTTCTCCCAGGGAAGTCTCCTTCTCCTCAGCCCTCTAGGTGGCTCAGGTGTCCTTACAGACAAAGCAGACCACAAACACTTGGGTGAAGGGGGGAAAGATGTCCAAAACCACAGCAACAGCCTTATTTGCCTATTGCTTGTGGGTAAATGATTGTGATCCATGGGAGGAATAGAGAACTGGCATGGATCGGGAAACAATACCATAAGGCAAACAGGTTGCTATGCAAAATAATGATTTAATAGGCAAGGCCTGTAAGCATTTGTTATTAAATAATTACAATTAACCTATTTCAACTACTAGGAAGATTTTCATTCAGTTTGAAATGCTAATGTTCAGCGTGCAATGAAGCCACTAAATGTAGAAAATCATTCCTCAGAAAATCACAGCTCTGCAAGAAAAGAACATTGTTGCCAGCATTTTTTTTTCCTCAAGGAGAAAAGCAGCTGATACAACAGGACAGGACATTTTCCACTCAGAAAACATGCATGCTCAGGCAGGCTGGAGGACTGTGTAAAACAGGCAGCTGTGGAGAGATGAGTAAGTCCCATCCATTCAGAGATAAAACAACTTTTTTTTCTTTTTTTTTTTTTCTTTTTTTTACATAGGCTAGTCTAATGTGGAGACTGCCAATCCTTCCCTCTCACTACTTTGATGTTCATTTGCTTTAAAATTTTTCCCCATGATGAACAACAGAGATTGCCAACAAGTATTTGCAAGCTCAGCAGCAAAGCAGAAGGAACTGAAGACTTGCTGCTCCAAATGAATCCTTGAAAATGACTGTCTACAATCATTCTCTTCTGTTTGCTTCACTTAGTGAGTTATGGGATAAAGGGAAACAAACAAACTATGATGGCAATAGCTATAATAACAATAACAATTCATTACTGTTTGTAAAATCTCTGTTGGAGGCATGTAAGTGTGCAAAGTATCACTCTGAAAGGGATACTGAAGGAGACATTTATTTCCTCATAGGCTGCCTCTTTTTACTAATACATTTTGGGGTTTGATAGCATCACTGATTTTTGATAGCAAATTTCAATGCTGTAAAGAATACCACAAGAACAGAGGAAAGTGTACCTAAAGCAGTACACTGTCCATGATGCTATGGGAGGAGTGCAAGAACAGAGTTAGAATGTTAGAAGGTGGTAAATTTCCTCCAGACAAACTCCCCATCACAAACCATCTCCTATGCTGCACATTATGAACACAGAGAGCATAACCTGCTCCTTCAGAAATCAGCCATGCCGGGAGCTCCCCTTGCCGGAGATGTCACTTGCCAGGAGCGGGAGGGTGGGTGGCGGCACTAGGTGGCACTGGAAGCCCTGCGGTTAAGGCAATTTTAGTGTTATTTTGGGCTTTAAGCGCCATCTGGCGTTACCGTCGGCTTTTTCTTAAAAAGTTTGGTTATGAGACCCTGGCACCGGCCACCTCCACTTTTCATGTTTTACAATAAATATGCATAGATAGATATTAAAATACAGTACCATCGAGATTTGCTGAACAGATTAGTATTTCTCCTCCTTTCTTGTAGTGCTTTTGGAAAGGAGTTCAATATGCAATGCACTTATCAATTCTGATTTTTAGCCAAAAATATTTAATCAGAGAAGTTTTGGCTTAAAGGCACGAATGTGCTGCCAGATGCACTCCTGCTTCTGGATGCAAGAGCGTTTCAATGCCCTTTCCTTCACAGTTCCTTGGCTTCTCCTCCTTTAGGCTTCCTCTTGAAAACTCAATCAAACAGGTTAGAGAAATCAGAGAGATTGCCATGGGAGGCAAGAGCACAAAGATCAAACAAACAAAATCACACATCCATTCTTCCAACTCCCGTCCACCCTGCCCCCCCTTACAAAAAGAAACACCAAACCAAAACAATAACAAAGGACTAGTCCTTCACAAATTCCCCAAAGCCTGGAATGCATCTCATCAGTCAAGATGGTGCACACAAATGCCAACCACCTAGTAAGGACTTTCTTCCATGCAAGTTTGTTGCAAATCTTCTCATTCCTGTCTCCCTTCTTTGCTTGTTTGGCCAGAAATTCTTTAAAAACAAATGACAACTTATTTTATACCCCTAGAATATTCCTTCTGGGTAGAAGAGTGTATTATTTGTGTATGTAAAACTCTAGATTCTGCTTTGCCATTTCCTGGACAACATACAACCTGTGTCGAAGGCAGTGTGCAACAGGTACACACCCAAAAGCAGGCATCTGTTCCACATTTTGAAAGACTCTTGCACTATCGTAAAGGCTGGGAGGGCAGGGGGAGGCTTCCTCTCAGTCTTGCTGATGTTGAGGCTAACAGAGAAAGCTCCTTTCCACTTCTTTAGGAGCATACAGTGGATTTTGTCCTTTGCTACTACCTTGTAAACGGATGCTGTAAGAAGAAATTACTGACACAGTGTGACAAGGAGAATCAGCTGTGGCTCTAGGAGCTGGTGGGTGACTGATGCTGGGGTAGCAGCTGACTGGACCACTCGAGACCCCATCTACAGACAGGGCAGGGGTCTCCACTGACTCCGCCTTGAAAGGCAGAAGGGCTAACTTGTTCTTCCTGGGATTACCAACACAGGCACACTAAAGCCAAAACTCAGATTACCTTTGTATAACTTGCCAGCAATTCACTCACCCTGTTTTTATCCCATCACCTGGGGCAAGGATGGAGGGGGGTGGCAGGTAAACACCAGGGCACAGGGTGGGCACTTCTGCAAACTGCCAGACCAAGCAGGTTAGCCAGGGGAATTCAGAAAGGAGGGTGAAACAGTTGACCTACCCAAAAATGAATCCTCTCACAGACATAATGAAGACAGAATTTGCATTAGAAATTCATACAGCTGTTTGGAGAGGGGAATGTTGCCCTCAGGGACAAATCCACTCCCTAGCACCCAGCCTTGGCGTCTCCCTCATGCCTGGCCAAGGTCCTCCCCCTCATGAGGAAGAATCCTGCCCCCGAGGCGCCTTAGCAACAGTGGAGCAATCCTGAGGAGGCTGCTTTATTAAATTAAATGTCCTCGTGGGAGGATGCAATTCAGGGGTTTTTCCCTTTTTTCTTTCTTTTTTTTTTTCCCTTCCCCTCAAATGAAGTTTCCTTCTCAGAGAAGAGAGTTTCATTTGGAAAAATTAATTCTGTGTGGCATGATTCAAACTGAATGTTGTCTCTTTGTTCCTTTTTTAAAGTCAAGTTGCATAAAAGTAATACATTTCCAAAATCAGATTGTCTTCTTCTTCAGATCTGATTACTTACTCCAAGTTCATCATTAGGATAGTGTAATGTGGATCCATGCTTTAAGCAGGACTCTCCAGTGAAAACAATGAGTGTTCTGCCTTCTGCCTAAATTAATAACACAACATGACCAGTACAAAATGACTAAAAGATAAATCAAGCCAAGTTAGTTTCATTTAGGCTAAATGTGGGAGTTTGGCTTTGAAGTAAGAACATAGAAATTTGGTCTTGTTCTGTTCTAAAAGAAATTAATTTGAGAAACCTATCCTAAATAATCAAGACAGGCAAGTATTTTGTATATAAGTAACCAGGATTACATCCCTGAAATACAAATCAGGATTCTTTGCAGCTTTAATATAAGGTTTTCCATACAAAACACTCAGCATAAACTCTCAAATCCAATATTCCTCTTTACTTTTTATAATTAGCTTTTTTTTTTTTTACTTTAGTCAATGTAACTCCTTAACAACACACTCCTTTTGCCTATTTTGTACTATTCTGATCATACTAGACTATAAAAATCAAACCGTCTCATAGAAGAAGCTTAGGAGGTCTGTACTTTTATTAAGTATGTGCTTTACTTGGTGTATCTGCACCACAAATAGACAGAAGCAGGAGGTCACATCATTGTGCCCCTGTGTGGCTCCAGTAACAGGACTTTGGGCTACAGTCTACACAGCTGTGGGCATCACAATGGTCACTTTCAGAATGCATTTCAAGCTTGTGTCCCAGCACATGTTTAAGCTCAAAATGGTTTCATGTCCAAATAATTTCAATATTAACACCCAAAACTGAGCTTCAAACAGAGATCTGGAGTCATACTACTCTTTAGTCCAGATTCAAACATGCAGCAAAATTACACAAGGCAGACAAGGCAGTGTAGGTGCCTTCTAAAAAGGCTGGTACCTGCAGCAAGGATAGGTAGGCTGTTGAGCTGTAGTTCAGGGCAGACACACAGATGAGAAAGTGCATTTGTTTCACACAGCTTTCTGTCTTGTGCTTCACCCACAAGGGTAGCCCATGTGGCCCAAAGTTTCCTGATTCTTCTTAGAAAAAACGCAGTTTGTAAATTAAGTTCTATTTTAACCTCATGGCCACCTCCACCTCTGCAAGACAGTCCCCATGTGGAGATTCTTTTCACAGGACAGAAAAGACAATGAAGCTGTCAGAAGGGCTTTTCAGCCTGCCTTTGTTCATTATATCTTTTCAGCTCTTGAAGGTGCCGAGCAAAGTGTCAACAGCTGTTGTGAGAAGAGAGAGTGCATCAAAAACAGACCGTGTGAACTTCTCTTCCTATCAGTCTGTTCTCACTACCTGTGTTCTACCAACTTGTACTTATATTGTTTAGACATTTTACTCTTACCAGGGGATTTGTGTTGTTTTCATCTAATTATCTTTCTGTATAGAATAACTTCACATAGACCAACTTCATCCAGCTGAGAGAGAGACGTATACAAATAAAATTTTCACTGTATGCTGGAAGAATGAAGGGAGGTCACACCTCACCTACCCATGCTGTACAAAGCTCTTATTCATGTAGGTATGGTCACTGATGTATAGTGGGCTTTAAATAACTTGTTAAGAAGAAAATTAGTATCAGAAAAGTAAACAAAATTACAAATTTCTTGACTCTTCAGCTTTGCTGAGACCCACAACCTCTTTCTCAAGCCTTCCTCCAAACATAAAAGGCACCTTAACATTCTTTGTCATGCAAAAATTCTCATTTGTGTGAGACTCTAGTGACTTGTCTCACTGGCCTTTTAGGGCATAAATACCTCTTCTAAAAAGAAGAAAAAGGTCAGATTCGTTAAAGACTTCACTCTACTCATGACTACCAGGCTATTGCAATGTAATGACTCCAGGAGATAGGTCTTCAGTCCTAGTGTTAAGGAATGCGATTTGAGCCGTTGCCGGTACAGACATGTCACTGATGCTACTAAAACAAAACTTGAGCTAAAATTTGTTTCAAGTCTTTACTTGCTTGCAATGGAAAGTTTGCTGGCAGCTGTTGTCATCATTAGCCTTGTGGCGATGTTTTTTTCTGAAGTGTCTTGTGTCTTACTGAAGCTTAACGCTTGTTAAGTTGGGAGGGGACTTTGGGTGATCTGCCAGCAGCAGACAATAAAGTGTTCTTTTCTCCTGTTGTAACAGAGTCGTAAGTTTTGGTTTATGGATAATGGCAGCTACACATAGTAAATTAAAACACACACAAAAAAGAGGAAAACATGAGGGCTTTTCTCTAAGTAGTCTATTTAGCCTATTACAGGCTCCCCTCGGGTTTTAAATACAACCATAAAAACACTCTAATTTTTCACCATTAACTATTTTTTTTTTCTTAGTAAGCTAAGAGCAGGCATTTTTATAGCAATGTCCCTCTCCAGGGACCCCAGCTTTACAAGCTTTGAGCAGCATTACCATCACCTCCCTTGCTGTGTGTCCCTAGACATGCAGGAAAAGGTGTGATCTGGAGAACACCCCTTTCTCTGTGCACAGCTCTCTGGGATGGAGCTGAAATTCATCATCTGCTAGTACACTGTTCTCTGGTTTTGCCTTCTCACTATGGATTGCTGGGATGGATGGTGGTCTAGCTTTTAAATATGGATCAACTACTGCATCTTTACCCTTTCAACTGACACAGGGCTGTATCTCCAAGCATGCCAGAAAGCCCAGGAAAGAACCACTGAAGGAAACAGTGCAGTCCAAAGTAGACTCAAGTACATTGGTTCTGTGCAGTGAAGCCTCACATATAGCTTAGGGAGGCCTGTCAGGGCCATGGGACCCACTGCAGACATCTGGTAATTTGTTGCTATAAAACACCAAATGTACCAGAACCACTTAACTTCACCAGCTTCTGTGCAGAAGCCCTGTAAAATGTCCTGCAAGCAGATGGGGAGGGACTATATCACTCTACAGAAACACACAGCAGTCTCAGACTGTTAGGTTCAAGTTTAGGTTCATTATTCTAAAACAGGTCCAGTGAAAGCTAATCAGATTAAGGTAATTAAAAAACAACCAGGCACCTTCAGCTGAAAAAACAAAACTAGAAGTCCAAGCAAGGAGCAGCATGTTTTTGCCCACTGGTTGTGGTTTTCCTTGTTTGCTCAAGTTACCTGAGTCCTTGAAGTTACATGGAGCAAGCATGGCCAGGTACTGGCATTGTTTTAGCAGCATGATGAAACTAAACTGTAAAGAAATCTCTAAGGTTTGTGTGATTTAACACAGAGCTCTGTGGGTAGGTCCTGGGCTGGAGACACAGGTTACAAAGGGAATTCGGTTCCTTACAGTAATTCCAGCTCCTCAGGGCAACCTTGGACTTGTCACTTCAACTCTCTGTGTCTTTTCTTCTCCTTCACATTACAGCCACAATGATGATGCATTGCTGCCTTACCCTTTCCTGCCTCACCTCCTGGAACAGGAGCTCCACGGGAAGCAAGCCTCTGCCAGCTGCTTGCAGGAACACAGCCTGGCACAGCGGGGCCACCGGTGCAGATCGTCGCGGCTCCAGCAGCAGCAGGGCATGTGGCACTCCTGTGTCACCACAAGACACACAAAGCAAGGTTCACTGTCCCTGCCACAGCACAGACAGAGAGACAGCAGGCAATAATCACCCTCTGCATGTTTAATAATTTAAAGGAGGAAATTGCCATACATAACTTAAACCTTATGGGTAATTCAGGAAAAGTGGAATTAATTAACTATCTTGGCACTTGGTCTTGATTCTACTGCTAAGATGTATTATAAAACATATCAACATCATGGAAGTGTGGTTCTATTTGTCATGCTGTGTAACAAACAGGGAAAATACTATTGAATAGCAAGCCAACATCTTTCCTCACATACACTCTGCCTTAAGAAATCATCTCTTCCAGTACAGATCTGAGGCAACAGCATTCCTGCTATTAGCTGTCTTCTAATTACAAAGAAATATGAAGTACAGAAATAAAATTCCACTTGTATTACATCTGCCTTTCCTAAGTGGCCAGTGCATATACCTTGCTCAATTTAATTCTGGAATCTCAGACCCAGCCAGAAGCCAGCTCAGTCTCCTCAACACCACTCACTTGGCAGTCTCTTGCCAGGTTCTTTGCACTTGCATCTTTTCCTAATTTTCTTTCACGATGTTTGTGTGTATTTTGATCTTTCTGAATGATAAAACAAGGTAACCTAAAATAAAAAGAAAAAAAAAAAGGAAAGGAAAGGAACAGAAAAGCTATTTTAGCATGTGTAACAACAATCTCATTGGAATTTCTCTGGAAGGCTTGTAGTCTGATCTTGTAGAGGCAAACACCTCAGATAGAGTCCTTTTTCTTGTTCTGACCCATTTGCATAAAATGGGCAGTTTTATTTTTTTTTTTCTCATGGGATCTAGATTTTTTAAAAAGAATATTTCACACAACAGCTTTCACTTAGGTATTGAGACAGTCCTGATGGAAGTGCAGAGATCCCAGCTGAGCTGAGTGTCCCCTCAAAGTACAAGTAGGGTAAAGGCAGTTCAAAATTCGGCAACTGCCACATTCCCAATGGCAAAACTTTATAAAGAGACCAGATTAAACTGCTGTGCCAAGAAAGATGTTATGTTCTTTTGCTTTTAAAGTGTCCCTAAAGCTCACCAGGGCTTTCTTCAGGTGCTAGAGCTCTATAAGTAGCAGTAGCATATGTATTTCAAACACCAGCCACTGCTGAAAGACAATGAACAAAGGGCATGCAAAAGGGAGGAAAGAACTCAGAGCCAAATTCTCTCAGGTCACATACCAGGTGAGATGACACTAGTTCAGGCTGTTCACTTGCCCAAATGAGGCCCTTCTCATGTGTGCCATCTGCCCACATATTTCTATCTTTCCGGTGTTGCTGTCACAGCAAGTCCATCATTCTTTCGGGGGGAAAAAAAAGCCACCTGAACTATTGTATGTGTATTGATTTGGTTGATTTGCTGCCTGTGTAACTCAGAGCATCATTAATCTGATACAGAGAGCACCATTTGAAAGGCTTTGACTAAGTACAATATCAAGTGTCACCCTGGGCTTTAGAGTACAAAAAGTACAGATAGCACAAACAAAAGGGCCATATTCACCCTGGTTTAACTCTTCCAGCCTTGCTAACAATTGCCATAATGTGGTTATTCTGGAGTCGAATCAGAGGAAAATCTGAACCAGAATAAAAATGGGAGAAAGTTGCTTGGACAAAGATGTTTTCTTGATTTCTTTTGCTTGAATGATATCACTGAAAATGCCAGATGATTGGAAACATTCATGTTGTTGTTTCTCAGATGTTAGAATTGTCTGGTTTCTGGATAGCAATGTGCTTATCAAAGGTGCTAATCACTTCCTCCACACAAATAAGATTAATTTCTCTCTTGAAAATTAATATGCAGGTAGCCTCTGACCAGGACTGGTGAAGTGCTTCATAAGTAGTTGGGTAACAGTAAAAACCCCTGAGAGTATATTTAGAGGAAGTAGCAGCAGGCATTCACTTTCACAGCACAAAACCTTTCAAACTCAAATACACCTTGTGTTCTTCTCCAAATTCCTTCCCCTCACCTGTATTCTGGTCCATACTTCCATTGCTGTGTCAGCTATCATCCTTGCTGTTCCCATGCCCTCCTTCTCTTATTCTCAACAACTGCTATCAGCTGCTGCCTTCTCCAACAAGACTTAACACAGGGCTGCTGTACAGGCTGCAGGTCACCAGCCAAGTTCTTTGGGAGTATGCTCTGTGATCCCACATGCATTTTCAGTATGTTTCCCTGTTCCTACAACCCACACATATGCACCCAGAAGAAGAGGTAGACTTTCATTACACCAGCTAGGAAAAAAAAAGAAAAGATGCTAAATCTCCAGTGCAATAGGGCTGTCATAAGCCTGAAGCAAAACAAAACTCAGCACCCTGTCCAGCCTTCCTGCCCTTGATCACTCCTGATATTACTCACCCACAGGGGTTCAGTCTAACCTGTATGTCATGCCTGTGGCAGACAGAAATTCCTATAGTTTTACTGAAGCTGAACATTATTTGAATTTTCAGTCTTTCAGGTATCCCTTAAAAGAAACTTTGCAAGGCAATTCAATTATTTGACCTTTGTCCTACTAATAAAATCCTTTTTATGTTGAAAAGGGTATTTTGATCTGAATGACAGAGGCTGGGCTGGACCCTGCTTTGTTTTCAAGCCAACAAAGTGATAGAGGGCCAGGGCACACTTCAGCTTTCAGGTTTTTATACAGCCCAGAAATAGGCAAAACATGATCTAGAAGCTTTAAATAAGGTGAGAGGGGTCAACCAAAGCAACTGTGAGCAGTTTTTAAACCAGTTCCAGTACTGGTTGAAATCAGCCCAATGTGCCTTGAAATTTGCTGAGACCAGAACATCTCTCTTTTTTGTGTGTGTGTGCTATTCCTCTGATTTAGCACTGCAAAAACATAAAATAAAAAAAAAAAAAATCTGAAGAAACTGATGTTGTTGTTGACCCAGGTAGAATACCTATGACAAAAAACCAACTTCTCTCTGTCACTGAATTATTGTTTCTCACTGACATTAAGAAAACAACCTGGAGATTAGCCATTGATAAATGGTTTCTACTTCCCCAAAGGGAACTTTCCCGTTTTACACTGCAGTGCAGACAATCGAGCTGTCAGATTGTCAGGAACGCGTGACACAGGTTTCCTGTAACAAACAGGCCATGTTCCAGTCTGCACATTCCAATTCCATTAATCCTTGTACTGCTCTGTGTTTAAAAGTATAAGTAGCATGATTGGAAAAACAATAAAGATACCATCTGAGAAGTAAGTATATAAGGGTGCAGAATTCTTAGAAAACGGTATTGCTGACACTGGACTGTACCTGGGCTTCTCAACATGTAGGGAAGATGAGACCTTGACACCCTAAGGAACAGGTTAACATAATTCTCATGTACTGAGAAAACTCAGGAACTGAGGGCTTCACCCCTGTTGCTGCAGTAAAGAAAGCAGAGACAACAGATTGCTCCTGCAAAAAGCAATCACCCCTTCTTCTGCTCTGCTCTCACCCCAAAAGAGTCCCCATTCATCTATTTTGCTGGCCTTTTACTGAGGAGCAGCTGGATAGCTGGCTGCACAGGGGATGCCGATGTCCTTTCCAGCACAGGCATTCAGGCAGCAGAATCCTTGCCAGCCCAGTTTATGAAACAGGGGGACCCCTTTCATTCCTTGATTCTGTGTGCCCCCACAGACTAAACAGGGGTAAGTCTTTGAGGAGTCCTAAATCACAAAACCTAAAGAGCAGCAAATTAGTGAAAGGAGAAAGCACAACTGGACAATTTCCTCACACACCTACACTGAGATCACCCATTTCAGGACGAAAAATTATTTTTTGCACTTCCTTAATGAAATAACAATCCCTTAATTTCCAACACAGACGCCTGCTTTAACAGTAGCAGAGCCTAGATCAATACTTTAGATGTGGTTTGATACTTTATGCTTTTGTTTCACTGCCTTTTAAAGCATAACTCACATATGAGTCCCTGATATTTGTTCTTAGAATTAATTATATTCCTGTATTTGCTTGAATACAAGCCAGAAAGTAATGAACTACACACCTGAGTGTTAGAAAAAATGTATCAAAGGTACAAATACACTATTCACTATTCCATACATTCTTTAAATTGCTGGGGTGAGTAAAAATGTTCTCCCATTTAGTTCACACATTTTCATTTACTGAATTAAAAAAACATTTATTGGTCAGTATTCTTTGCTTTCTTTTAGGTTTCTAGTTGCTGCCATTTTACAGAGCATACTGTCTGGTCCTGACTGCATATGAGTCAGCCCAGTTTTAGGAAGGTAGGTGGAGAATTAGTGTTTGGGCCAAGTGAGGAGAGTGATAGCTGTTCCCCAGTTAGTATTGAATGGAAGTACTTTATTGGGGAGCATGGGGTGGGTGTCTGAAGAAAAGTAGTTGTGTTAATTCTAGGGGGTGCATCAGAGGGTTTTTCTACGTGTTGTGCCTAGGAAAGAATAGTTTCACCACTGTGTTCTGATTTTGCATTTCTAGATGCTTACATAAGAAAAACACCTTGCTAATTTGCAAATAGAAACACTCAAGGCCTCCACACTGTATGAGTAAGTCCCTTTTTATAACACTAGATGAAATTCCAATTATTTTACTTTCAAAAAATCAACTGTTGAAATATTTATTTCCTAAAGAAAACCATACTGCAAGAACCTTTACAAAGAATGAATAGGACAATTCCTTTTAGATAATTGTATTACATAGCGCTCAATTAAATGACACGTTTTACCTGTATAAGCATCAATTTAGAGGACATGCTCCAGGTCACCCTTACTGACTTTGTTGCCCAATTTTTGCTTATCTTGAAGAAATACAAATGAATCTCATGAGAAGGATATGAGCTTCAGTGGATTAAGTCCCAGTTATAAAAGGTCACCACTGCCAAAAGGACTAGGGAACACCATCAGAATTCACTGGTTAGTCTACTTTGACAGTAGGATACATTGACACTTAGTACAAGAATTTGTTCAGAAGGGACTAGGGCAAGGTATTCGGAGTGCTGTAAATTCACACCTTATCTTACCTCTCTCTAATCTGCCTATGTTAGACACAGTGATGAAAGAAGACATTTTTAATTGATTACACTGAGCAAATCTAAAGTCTGATCACTGAAGTTCACCTTCAAAACCAGACTTCCTGTCTTAGCTTAGCTGATTCAGAATGGAAGTCAAAGTAAGGGGCTGCAGATGAATTTGGTCTAGCTTAAGTGAATCATCCAAAAAGCTCTTCTACACTAAAATCCTGTAGTATCTGTTTTCTCAGACAACATGACTCAATCCTTAGCTATCAGCTGGATTCTGACCTTGCCTTAGGTGGAGGACCAGATAAAGGCAACCTGAGCCATCAGTCCTGACAATCCTGCCTTCTGTCAGGAGCTTATGGTGGAAGCACCAGAAAAAAATACACTTTCCTTAAGGCAAATTGCCACTTCCCTTGGAATTTTCAGAAGCTTATTAGTACTTTAGGAAACAACAGTACTTACATTGTGCGTGCATTGTACTGCCTTTTTTTTTTTCTTTTTTTGATCACTAGAGCACTGAAAAAGCTGTGGCGCTATGCTCAGCACAGTAAACACAGTGCAAAACAAAATTTGACTGGCATCATATAATGAAGAATCACTTCAAAGTTCATATCTTTCCTATGCAGGTCAAGAGTTTATGTTTTAGCCATGTAGTTTTCCTGAGGAGAAAAATAACTCTAATACAAAAGATACTGTGAAATCACCATTAACTTTTCTGTGTTTGTCTTTTTTTGTGGGTTTTATTCAGCTGATCCCATCTCTTTAGTGATAAAGCAGGTGGAAATGAGGAAAATGTACAGTATCATTACTATACTTAGTCCAGTAATGTGCTCATACTGTAGCTGTCAGTTCATTATACAGTTTCCTCATGAAATTTTAAGGCCTTTAACAGCATTCATATCATATTAAGTAAAGTTTTTGGTCACAGTGCATGTGCCAGTTTCCCAAAAGTTTGATCTCTTTCATATATTGAAAAGTTTGGAGCATGTGCCCCTCAGACATGCTACCACTCCTTTGTTTCAAAATGAAATATGTTTTGCTTTAAAAAATAATCCTGTGAGCCCATCACTGTCTGCCCTGCCAAGGTTTGCCGGTACTTCAGCTATCCTGATACAGTTTTTGTGGGGCTGTGCTATTATATTTATTTAGTAATTGTGGTTTTAAAATTCCTTTTGTTTAAGTATAAAATTTTTAAACCAGACTATTCCACTGATACCCTCCACCAAAAAAGCCCACCAACACTTTCACTGGAATATTTTGGAGACAATGGCAAAGTTGGCTTCTGGATAAATAAAAAAGGTGACAGCCTCTCTGCCCTTTGTGAATGTCAGGGCTTCAGATGTGTGTCTCAGAGGAAGGTGGACAGAAGCTCTGCAGAGACTTGTACTCTCTGCAAAAGAGTAAGGGGAAAGGCACTGCCCCACCTTTCCCACTGCTCTTCCCCTCCTTCTGCCACAAGATATCTCCACCTGGGATTTCCCAGAGGTATCTAACCTGAAAGAGGATAAAGAAGAGGTACTGAATGAAGCATAAAAACAAGACACTCTGTTCATGCAGTTTCAATAATGCTGCAAGACTGCTGTGAACTCTTTCCTTTTAAAGTCCTAAGAGAGCTGACAACAGGTTAAATGGTGTGACTGTTGTAGCTGCTGAATATAAACAACTGATCACAGATGACAGAAGTTGAAGAAGTGAGAGAGAGAGAGAGGATGTAGAGCTAGTGATCTGCTTGGTGATGTGCTGAACTGATACAAGCATAATTATGGTTTAAGTCATGGGCTAAAGATCAAAGGTGGAGGCTTGAAGGGTCTGTCTTGATTTTCCGTTTTTATCATGCATGGTCAGGAAGGGAATCTTGAGTCACAATAAAGCGTGACTGTATACTGTGTATGGACTAGCAGCACAGAGAAATGGCTGCCTAAGTTTATATTTCCCCCTTGCTTCAAAAAGTGAGTGGCTCCCTTAACAGCTCAAGCCAGAAGACATATACTGGAACAGTAATTTTTTCAAAAATTTTATCATACAATAAAGATGACAAAAGAGGATTAAAAATCTGGCTTCGGTAAGGTCATTAGCAAAGCTTTTTCTGACTTTAGAAGCTTGGAATTTTTTGTGAAAGACTAATTGCAAAAATCAAAAGCTTTGCTTTTGAAAAGTTGGAACAAATATTCACATGCAACTAGTGTTTTCCTAATACCTTCTTCCTCTTCCTGTTTCTAAGTACAAGAACCAGAAGAGACCAACAGAGATTTGGGTATTGGAAGAAAAAATTCTGCAGCAGGACTGTTGAATGAAGTAACAGAATGTAAGAGTGGTTGGGTTTCCCTTAATGTTCTGAATTCTGAAGACGCTTAATAACAATGCGGCATCTTAAGTTTCTAACAAAAGATATTGTCTCAGTAACATTAGGTTTCAGAACAAAAACATATTTTCTTGCTCAATGAACCAGAAAGCAATAAATAACATGTTCTTTTTTTAAATACAGACCTATTGAAAATTTTAGTGAGTCTTTCTTCAGTAATAGCTTGATTTAAACTACCTTTTCATTTTGCATATGAGACACAAAGAGAGATCTAATGTGCTAAGAATATTTCAGGAGGACTCCTACAACAGAAAATTGTAGCTCCTTAACAAAACTATCTGGTGTATTAGTAAAACAGCAGACAAATAAGTAGTAGACAATCTACTTGGATTTTCTAAGGTCTTTGACCAAGGCCTGCAGAGGATACCATAAGTACAGATAAAGGCATGGGAAAGTAGTTCTCATATTTAAAATAACTGAAGACCTAGACAACAAACCAGAAAAATTAAATATCTGATGTCAGCATGCGAAAAGATAACTGTGAGGTCCATTATATCCCATGCTTCCATGTCTTCATATAGAAAGACTTTTCCTTAATACAGTATCATTTGAAAAAGAACATTAATAACAAAAAAATGTTTATTATTGAGACATTCAAACAAAGACAGCAATGCCTCTTCTGGTTCCTGCTTTATAATTCTCTCTTTACAACAAATACTCAAGCTTCTGTAATGATTAATCTCCATGAAAAAAAAGGCAAAGCAGTCCTAAATGTCTGTAAGACACCAAAAAATAATAACATTTCAAGGCTTTTTCCTCCCAGAGAAAAACTGCAAGATTTTGTACCAGGCTTCTTTTATAGTGAGAATAGTGATAATTCTCTTGTAATTAATTTTTATATCCTGCTGTCTCAGACTAGGTAAAGGAGAAACTGTTGTTATCAACAAATTAGTTGCAACAAGTTCTAAACCTGTTTTTGCTCAGGAAAGCATCAAAAATGCTTTAGGTTGCGTCCCTTGGCTCACTTGAAGGCATTTTTCTCTAGTTAGCCTCTAGGTCAGAAATTAACTGCTGCTCCCTCTCTTCCTTTTCCAAGGTTGGACTTGGCCTACTTTTCATTATGCCCTCTATGAACCAACAGTCTCATGCCCTTACACTGCTACACAACTAGTCAAGAGGAAAGAAATATTACCTAACTGTGATAAGGGGTGGGGGCATGTGTGTTATCTGAATTTGCTTGTGAATGTACTGAACAGCTCTTGATAGCTACAGGGAGGTATGTTGTAAACTCTCTGTAATGAATACTTGTAGACATGAATGTTTGTGCATACCTTCACTATAAGAACAAGTTGAAGCCTGCACCATTTATATTGTTTTACTTTTCAGAATTGCACCTCTTTGAGACTCCTCTCCTGAAGAAGATTTTATGTGATCACTGTATAAATTGGTAGAGTTCACAGATAAGCATTACATGACTTTTCTTGACGGAAGCTGGAGATGACGAACAACTTATACTTTATTCTCAACTGGAAAAGCATGTAACTGTTTAGTAGGTTTGATTTTGAAGAGAATTCACCTGTGAAATTATATTTGAAATAAGAGAGAAAGAGGTCCTTCAGATAATTATACTGCCTTTTTTAGGAGAAAAAAGATCTCTCTTACAGAGAACTCCAAGGAAGCCTGATACTACAATACTTATAGCTGTGGTAAGTCTACATTTATAACTGCTATGAGTTATGAGGTGGAGAACAAGAGCCAACTGATGTCAAAATATGTGTTGATACATACAATAAATTCCTTGTCTTATACTTTTGCCTTTTACTTATGAAAAATTAAATTTCTGTAACTTGTGGAAATGAATATAAAAGCATAACTTAAAACTCAGCCCTGACAGCAACTCTGTATGTGAAGCCCTAACTAAGGAAAAGCCCCTGCTGAATCTCTAAGGTGTGTACATTGTGGGTTTTGTTTGGGGGGAACAAGAGTCTGGAAACAACAAGCTCCTTAAAAGCTCTCAAGTCAAAGGAAGAGGAAGTAAACATCCCTTTTTCCCTAGGCTTTTCAGAGTCCAGTAAAGAGTTCAATGGCAAGTACAATGCCTTTAAAGACCCATCATCAGGTTCACTCTAAGACTCCAAGTTTAACGGTGAGCTCAGGATGCAGAAAGGAACATTTCAGACCGTATCTTTTATGAGACCAGCTGACACAGTTGGAAGTAGATCAGCTTTGAAGCAAGCACACCAGCCCTCCTTAAGTCTAGTGTACAAGCAGAACCTTAGCCACATTGTACATTCTTACAGCTATTTTGGGTGGTAATTTACTTGTGTTAATCAGTTACACAGTTTACCCAATTATGCGACACTCATAAAACCAAATCATAGGCAGACAACAGTACGTTCACATTGGGTAGGGATTTACAGTTCAAGATTAAGAGCTTGTGGAAAGAGCTTTGGAGTTTTTAAACTTCTACTAAATATGGCACCAAGACTGGGGCATACCCAGAACCCAATGTCTCCATCACATTTGGCAGCGATGTCCGATTATTCAGTATAGCCTCCTGAATCACCAAAACCACTTCCTGCAGCGGACTCTCTGTAAATCCCTTACCCAAGTACTGACCCAGCCCAGCCCTGCTTAGCTGTATGCAATCATAGCCTAAGGTGGTGTGAGTGCAAGCACAAACAGCATACATCTGGCATTTCAGCTCAGTTAGCTGCCTTCTTCAGAAAAGAGCCTTCCTTTCAAGGCAGTCATAAGATGCAGTTTTATAGGAAGGGTTACTTTCCTGTAATAATATCATTTGAGTGTATTCAAATATCAGCTTGTCCTTCATATTCAGGTCAATGATGAAAATACCATTGCCTACCCTACACAGCACTGTTAGAATTTGGTGGTAACTTCCTGTTCTAATCACAGTCTAGCAACTATTATTAAAATCAGTAAGTAAGAAAAGATGATCTAAAAAATGATAAATATCACTGCGGGATCATTATATGAAAAAACACAGCTTTCTACAGTTACTCACAGCCTTTGACAACATTCAATACAGCAAACCTTTTCAAGCCTGAGTGTTTAAATTCTGGGTGCTTAAACAAAAAAGAAGCACATTTAGCCAACTGTTTGTATATGTACCCATGGTTACATTTCCAGAAGTGTTAATTACAGCTCTTACTAATTTTACTCAACATCTCTGACAATTACAGTAGGAGATCTGAAAATTATGGCATATATTTGTATCTGAAAAAGAAAAAAAAAGAGTACTAAGTTTACACAGATGCAGGCTTCTGTCGGGGCATATGCTGATCTCTGCCTACAGCCTGAATAACTATGCAATCTGCAGGACTGCGGTGCAAGTATTCTTGCCCCACAGCCATGAACAAGAAGCAGCACAGCTGCCATTGCAGCCCATGTGCTATTGTAGCAGAGCAACTGCTGTAGTTCCTTGTAGTTATGGAAGCATGGCCCAAATGTGCCATATTCTCTGACCAGTTTCACCTTGAAATAAGCTGTGCAGTAACTCAGGCTCAGCTTGCACCGACCTAGGGCTCCCCCAAAGTCACCAGGTGGGTATTCCACATGCAAGCTCCCAGTATGCTGTTTCTCATGTGGTAACAAAGATATGCTGAATCCTATGCACACAGTAAATATACATACTTTGCACTGGAAATAAATCTGAATTACTGCATAATTTGGGGGGGGGGGGGGTTAGCTAGTCACTCTAAAGATTTAGTGTTACGTTATAATAAGTCTGTACTGTTAGTGTTATAAAAAAGGACATTTTCTTCTCTGTTTCTCTTTGCACTTATGCTGGGCAGACCTCTAGCCCAGTTCATCTGCATATAAAATGAAACAAAATTTATAACAATAAGATCTTGCTACACTTAATAAGGATGTATCACTCCCCCACCCCTCGGTAAATGATTTTGCTGCAGGCTACATCATTCTCTCAGAGTAGAATGTTGGGAGTTGACAGAGGCGTGAATAATTCGCGGTGGAGAAGCCTCCCCAGCCGAGCTGAGCTGCAGCATGTTGGGCTGGCCTTTGATGCAGACTGGTTGGGCAGGTTCCTGGGTGCCCCGGGAACCGGTCTGACGGGCCTGTTATGCCAACAAATTCTGGTATGATTCCATGCTCTCCAGAATGCAGAAACCTGCCCAGCCAGTTAAATGAAAGGCATATTAGGTTATCCATTGCACATTGTATATATCTTAGGTGCAGCAGATCTCCTCTCGGCATTCTCTAGTGTGGTCCACAGTGGCTTCCTCATCTCACTTACACTTGAGGTTTATAGCTGGAGGGGAAGTCAATAGTAAATATTTATCACCCCGACCAAGAACAGAACTTTTCACAATTCAAACAGAAGGGTGAGTTTTGAAAATCTTTCTTTAAAATTATTTTAAGATAACCTTAAGCAAAAAATTTCTCTGATGCTTGAAGTGGTATAGTGTCTATTTCCTTAATGTGTCTGAGTAATGCCAGTCTCTACAGCACTGCTTGACAGAATTTTGGTAATTGCAGCTGTTTGAGCTTTCTATGTGCAGCTCGACATCATCTGCTGTCTGCAGGGTATTTACTGCAGAGACACTAGCATAGCAGTGAGAGACAGAAACTCCACAGTCAATGACTTGGTATTTTGAGCAGTTCACTTAAGTATTGCTTATACCGCTTCTCTTTTATACAGCATTTTTATAATCCCTGTCACATAACAGCAGTGTTGCGAGAAGGCATACTGCCATTACAGTAAGATGTGTGGTTACTAATTCTTGTCAGACTAAATTTTTTAATAGTTCAATTTTATAGAGTGAGCTACTTAAGCCTAGATTTACCTGTTCCATGGTAAGATGGGAAAATCACTTGTCATACTTACTGCTTTCTTTCTACATACTTATTAGAAATTTACCTGTTTAGAATGAGTAACGGTGGTGGTAATGGCAATAAAAAGCAGTACTAGTCATAAAGGGTAGGCTGACCTGAAAGTTGTACCTGTATCTGCAGCTGAATCCATTCACAGGTTCTGTGTCAAATAAGAAAAATTAAACAGTGTGAAAACAAAAGCTGTGGAATCTGGTAACTGATTAACTACTGGGGCACAGAACTACTTGCTGAGCTGAATAGAAAGGAATGAAGACAGGTTTTGTCATGCCTGTTAGGACAAAATAACTCTTTAACTTAAGTAACTGTGAATCTTCTCAGCATCTGTGTAGCTACTTTTTTAAAAACCCTCACATAGCTACTTAAGTCTCCCAGGAATTCTTGATTTTGTCTAACTTTAAGCAAAACAATTACCATTCTCTTTTGTGATGAGAAAAAATCCCATATCGGAATCAGTGGATACAAACCACTAGATACAAAATATCTGTACTGGATTATGTAAGATTTTATGGTAGTCACACAACAGGAAGCTTCAATTATGTTTACTGCCAGCTATTTCCAGGCTGATGCTAAAATTAATATTATTCTTTTGTAGAGTGCCAAGAAAAAGGCCTCTTGAGCCTCTTAAAAAATCAATGACTTGAAATCACTTTCTCATTAGCAGCACTGTATGTGTGTGTAAAATTTTTTCTTCAAAGTGTAGAAAAGCAGAAAAGAACATTGGAAAATTTTATAGTCTCACAGAGGCTGATAATACTCATCAGGAAAAAAAGTTCCATTTTCTTATCTTCTCAGTTGATTCTGCTATCAAATGCATAACGAAAACTTGCTAAGGGATAAACCATTCTCCAAAGAAAAATTACCGCTGGCTGTGCTATATGGTTTGCGTAAGAACTCTCTGTAGAGCCTCTAAAATGCTACAAGAGAGCATTGATTTCTAAAGCTATGGAATTTTAACACAGAACATGTTGAATATATTTAAAATTCAAACTTAATAAACCACTTTTTCAAAATGCTGTTTGCCATCCCCCACCCAGTTTATGTGTTCTGTTTTATTTGGGTTTTCCTCAGCTTCCTTTTTTTTTTTTTTTAGGGGGCTGGAAGTGCAGGGGCTGTTGTTTGGGAATTTCTTTTTCCCAAATGGTAAGCAAAATATTACTTCCTATATGTTGTTTCTTTTCTATCCCTCAATTCATGTTGTTTACTACAGTAAAAGGTAGGTGGCATGATTTTTTTTGCACAGATCTCTTCACTTTTACTTCAGCCTTCCAAAGCTGAGATAAATATGCATAACTACTCAAACTGGTCACGTTACCCTGAGTAACATCAGTATGAGCAAAACATTTCCACATGAAGCTAACACAAATAGGTGCTGCTGCTTAGAGCCTGAAGACCAGGAACACTGCACTGGGGTCCTGCAACAGCATCCCTCACATTGCCTTTTTGGTTTTTTCCCCTTCCATCCAGTCTTCCTAAGAGACCTGAAAGTTTGAGTTGAGTAAGCCCTGGCACTTTCTGACTATAGATGAGGAGCAGTGAACTCACTTCAAGGAAGAGGGCTCCTTAAAATGAACAGTGTTACTGGCATCAGGAAATTTGATCTTGGCTCAGTTTCAAATGTGGCTACGCAAACAGCTTGAGAAGAATCAAATTCAACTAGTGGGGTGATGGAGTGGCTCCTCCCTATTTTTCCAGAGAAAGCAACCACCTGTGCCAGACAGCAGTGGTGGTGTCTGTTGTCTGTCTTCCCAGCTGTAAGAAATCATGCTACTCAGAGCAGTTCCAGTTCCAACACTTCCAGTTCAAATTTCATTTAGGTAGCAGCTGTGCCACATACTCTTATTTGCTGCATCTGAAGTTGGGCTCCTTTGATGTCTTTATTAGCAATTGCAACATAAAGTGCATTAAATGAACATGACCAGAGAATTCAACAATATATTTATCCTTCAGTTGCAGATCTGCAAGTTGAGAAGGCTGCAAACACACTGGCCATGTATATGTATGTGTGATCCATTAAATGTGATGCAAATACATAAAGGCCTCACTATTTTATTTTATCCACACACAATATACATATTTATTTTATACACACAAATTTATATGCAAAGAATGAAATAGTTACATTTGTGCATAAAGCAAATAAAATATTTAAATTGGATTCCCATTGTAATTCAAATCTGGTTTTAATCTTTACATTTAAATTTAAAGTAATAGAAACAAAAAAAATTAAGCTTTCTGCTAATATCTTTTAGCCCTATTCTGTATGCATATGCAGTGAACTACGTCATCTGCTGCTACCTGAGTGGCTAGAAACCCTGATGCAGCCTCTGTACTACCCCTCAAAAAGGCAGGGGGGTGTCTGTGAATTAAAGGCTATTTTTTATTTTATCTGTGCTGCAACATTGCAGTACTCATACAAAAGAGCTTCAGTTATTAGCTGATTTGCTAGTAAATAGTCCAGTCATCAAGAAGAAAGGCATTGCCACTAAACTGTAACTGAAAATTGACAGCTCCAACTACTATTATAGGATTAAACATTTCAGACCATCCAAGTCTGAAATGGGCTAGGACAATAAATTCCCTCTTTGCAGAATTGCTCATGGTTAAGTGTTCTGTCACCTAGTTCAATGTGCCACAGAAAGGGTTATTTTGAAATCTGGACACAAGCCATGGCACCACAGGAAGTTTCATATCTGTTCAAGCGCAGCAACGGTGAAGCATTTTTCCCACAGTTTTATTGTCTAGGTGTGTGTGTTTATACTCTTACGAGGTGAATGAGATGCAGTTCCAGTTAGACTAGTCATCTCAAGACACCCAGTGTGTGAATGTGGAATATCAGACTCTCCAGTAGTTTTCTAGCACATTCAATGAGCCAGGAATCTATTCAGTGGCCAGCTATGTGATTATGGAGTACATAAAATCAAATAAATCTGGAAGGGAGATAAAAGTAAAGTTCAACCGTTAACGTTAATCCGTTTTCACTTACTGTGGAATAGATAAGGATAACACTGTAGAAGCCAGTGGATTTATATTGCTGTAAAGATCAACATGAGAGAATATGAAAACAAACAGCTCAGAGTTTACTGGGAAATAAAAGGGGTGACACAATTATTTGCCAGAGTGCTTCCTATAAATAGCAAGAAAGGTACAGTTTATGGTAAAATATCTGATCAATCAGCAAGAGGGCTATTTTATTGCTGTTTTATCAGATCTGTGCATAGATTTAAGACATTTGTTTCTCTTAACATGAGGAAACGATTGCTTGTCTACATCACAAACTTTTAGATTACAGAAGCTTCAAAAGTAGAATGAAAAGCTGCCAACAAGAATTATTTATTTAGAAAGACTGGAGAGTCTATCACAACCTATTATGACATGACAGCTTCCTCCAAAACACCTAGCTAATTTAATTCTACCATATGTCCAGTGATCTGATAATGGATCAAACTTACAATTTGATCTTACAATAAGTATCTGTTGCTGAGCTCCTGAACAACATGTTCCTTTTATTAAAGTAAAAAAATAAGTGGTTAAACAATGATGAGGAATGAGCAGAAAAGTTAAGTACATGATTTTTTCAAAATACTTCAGAACTCGTGGTATGCACTTGATGGGAAACCAAGAATATTTTCAACAATGGGGAACAACAGAATTAAAGCTTGAATCGTGTGTCATCTCCTGTCTGACAGTATTTCAAAATACCTCAAAAATGTTGAAATAGTATTTTAGATACAGTTTTATTTATGCTGTAGTTCCTTATTTATGTTTTCTTGAGACCTGAGTGATCTGAGTAATGTAAAAAGAATTAGATGGAACAGCTAGTAACAATTTATTAAATACCTGAACACTTAAATTTTTAAATATTGCTATTAACAACATAGAAAGTATATGTTTGCAGCACTGTCCCTTCCAAACTGATCACTATTATGTCTCCTAGTCATGCCACCAAACTGTCTCTGAATGGGTTCCTATACATACCAAAACGATCCAGTGGAACCACATGAAGGCAGAATAGTAACAGTGAAAAACTCTGTTTTGTTTCCATTTCATCACTAAGAACTACCAAAAATCAAGAGGTTTATTATCTCATTGCAGACAGCAGGGCTGGTCCCAATGAATGAAGGAACATTGATCTGCAATTTGGGAAAAATATTACATTGAGAAGAAACAAAAAAGTTCAGCAGCCTTATACTGTACTAATTAAATGTGCCTACTGGCTCCCATACTCACATAAACCACAAAAATATGCCTAAGCTGCTCTGTTGTACAGTAAAATGACAAGCCATGGAAACTGTTAAGATCTAGAGGGTGGGGGGGGGAAGCGGCCCCACATACTTCTGTGTGCAAGCCCCAGCAACCAGAATACGAATCCTGGGGCAGAGACAGATTTAACAGCATAGTCTTAAAGGCAAGGCCACTTCTGGCACAGTTGTACACCCCAATGATCCTTTTTACATCTAAACCAAATGCTGCCCCTGCCTTCCTTCTTTCAGGAAGGCAGGGGCAGCATTTGTTTCAATGCAGGCTCCAGCTCACACCCTTGATTTTCCAGAGTGTTCTGTGCCTGCTGTGACACTGAACTGTGGCACCAGCTAGGGCCTGGCTTGTCCCCTTGGCCTTCCTCTGGCAGCCCTCTGTGGAAACCCCAAGTACTTGGCCAGAGGAGGTGTTTTGAGACAACACCTGGTGACAAACATGAGCCAGTAGTGTGCCCAGGTGGCCAAGAAGGCCGATGGCATCCTGGCCTGTGTCAGAAATAGTGTGGCCAGCAGGATCCCGTACTTGGCACTGGTAAGGCCAATGAGGCTTGGGCCCCTCAGTACAGGAAGGACATTGAGGTGCTGGAGCCCATCCGGAGAAGGGCAGCAAAGCTGGTAAAGGGTCTGGAACACAAGTCCCATGAGGAGCTGCTGAGGGAACTGTGGCTGTTTAGCCTGAAGGAGGCTCAGATGAGACCTTATCAGTCCCTACAACCACCAGGATAGAGGGTGCAGCCAGGAGAGGGTCAACCTTTTCTCCCTGGCAACAAGTGACAGGACAAAAAGAAGTGGCCTCAGGTTGCTCCAGAGGTGGCTTAGGTTGGACATTAGGAAGAGTTTCTTCACAGAAAGGGTGAACAGACATTGGAATGGACTGCCCAGGGAGGTGGTAGCCACCCTCTCTGGAGGTGATACGGAAAGACTGGATGTTGCACTCAGTGTCATGGTCTAATTGACACAGTGGTGTTTGGTCAAAGGCTGGACTCGATGACCTCAGTGGTCTTTTCCAACCCAGCTAATCCTGTGACCCTGTCACTGTGTCACCCCCGCCACCCGAACTCCCCGGCGACCGCCCGGCCCGGGGGACTCAGAGCCTCACGCTCCCCTCTCTCGCGAGAGCAGCGCGGAAGCCTCGCGAGAGCTGCCCGCGACCCCGCCTTCCCAGGCGGGGAAGGCGCTCGCTGCGGTTTTTCCTTTTTTCCCGCCGCTGGCGCGCGGAGCCGCCGGGAGCCAACCAGGTAACGGCTCGTGCTCTCCTCATCTTCCGCCGGGGAGCGACCGCGAGCGCGCCGCCCGCGCTCCGCCCCCGGCACGGGCCCGCCGCAGCCCCTCTGGCCCCGGGACCCCGCCGGGCGCTCCTCAGGCACTGCCCCGCCTGTCTGAGGGAGCCCCGTTCTCTCCATTTGGGAGGCTCCCGCCGCTCGGGAGAAGCGGCGTGTGGGACATGCCATACCGCTCCCCTGGCGTCCCGGCTGCGGGGTGTGACCCAAGCCTGGCGGGAAGCTCCCAGGTGTTGGTCATGGCAGGATTTCCCTGCGGAGCATCCCGGCGTGTCTATCGAGTGAGTTTTCTGTGCGGTGTTCGTGGAAGAGGGAAAGAAGAGCAAAGTTCACCGCCGGGAAGTGCAGGAGAGTTGAGTCTGTAGGAGCAGCCGGTGGGGGTCAGGGCGCCGTGTGCTGCTCAGAATCCCGGAGGGGCGGTGTGTCCCCGGGAATGGTATCAACACCGATAAGCAGCCTCGGCGCGTTTATCGGTGCTGATGGATTCCTGGAGGAGATCACTGGTGAGGCCGTCCAAAGCCTGACGGTGCCGGAGGGAGTTGGGTTGTGGAAGAAGAGGGAAATAAATGGACGCTTTTAGGTGGTTCTATGAAAGCGGCAGTCGGCAGGATAGCAGCAAAGCAGGACATGCGGAGAGGGGCTGGCACTGTGCTTCCACCCCCGAGCAGCTTCCAGTGCTGACCCTGCCTGCAAGTGTCCGTACATCCAGGTCTGGCGTTTTTTCCCCGTAAGGACTGGAAAGCGCTTCCTTAGGGCTGGAGATTAAGCCATCACTTTTACACCTGTGCAGATGCCCAGGCCTGTCAAAGGCTCGACTTGAACGCTACTTGCGGGCCCTGTGTTTTAGGGGAGGTTGAACACCTGCAGGAAGCAATGTATCATTTTGGGCTCTTGAGGCAGATGAAGCTTGGGAAAATGCCTTGCTCTTTTTTCCCTATTTGTAGTCGTTTGATGCACTAATAATTAGCAAAAACTTCGAGCGGGTTTTGTGTATTTTTTTTCTTGAAGTCATCTTGGGGAAAAAAAACCCAAAACAAATACTACGGACACCATTTATTATCTAGAGTCAGGTGGCTTTTCCATGGGGATGAGTCATCTGACACACTTAAATCTGAAACAGTAAGTGAAAGCAAGTGTGTTGTTTTTACTGCTCTAGTGCTTGATAGAGAAAAAGCTTGGTCCTGAATGTGGCTGCACACAAAGTGAAGCATTCAGCTGCAAAGATGCAAGCAAATCACTGTTCAACTTTTCTTGAAGACTTGTAGGCATTGCTAATTTCAAAGGGTAATATTTTTTCTATTAAGGATTTCTCTGAAGATAACATTTGCTAACATGAAGCCATATCCTGAAATAGGCACTGAATTTGCTATGGACAGAGCACGTGAAGGTGAATGTTAAAGCTGGCTTCATTAGTGTAACATTTAAATATCCTTATACTATAGAAAATGTACAGATCAAGTGTTTCTATTGAGAATAATATTTTGTTCCATTATTTTTACTCCATTGTAAAGACAGCCAGAATGAAAAAAAGTGACTTAAAACATGGCACAGAGAGATGAGACAGGAGAGTGGAACCAAAGCCTCCAGGCCCTACACTTGGTTACTGACCACTGGACTGAACATTTTGCTGTGGTGAATCTCCGGGGGACCAGCTAAACCAGTAGCTGCATTCATATACTCTAAGTTGTTTGAAGGTTTTCAAGATAGGAAATGCAGCTTCTTGACTAATCATAGACTTTGTATCATCTGAACTATAACTTATACCTCAAAAATTGGAGAGCAAATTGTTTCTTCCACTTGGCAGTATAGGCATGATGGTTTACTTGCTCAAGTTGCTAATTTAGGAATAGCACAAAATATCTAGCTTTTTTTTTTCCTTACTGCATTTTATATTACAAGGTCATAGAGATAGTTATGTCCATCTGGTAATGACAGTCCCTGTTCAGAGGTGTTTGTTAAAAACTGACTGCATAAAAATGGGGAAAACTTAGAATGTCCAGTTTCACACAGAGGGAACTGAAGGACAGGGATTACAGGAGTATTTCAGTATTGGACAACCAGTGCCAGTAGAATTGAATCTTGAGCCTTGGCTCAGAGCCAGATCTGAGTACCATGCTTCCTCTGTAGTTTGCCTGAGGGCATCATCTCTGTAAAAAACCTTTCAAAACAAGTGAGAATTGTGGATAAGAATATCCTAAATTTTGTAGGCAGTCAAGCTTCTAAGACAGAGCTAGTTGGCTTTAATTGTTCTTCTCAAATATTAATGTTTTGGAGATTTATAGATTTTTGTTATTACTCTTCAATTATTATCTTTTTTTCATCAGGGAATGGGAATAATTTTAATATAGAATTGTGAACACTTCAAGGGGATGTGAGCTTTTCTTTGCAAAAGCGTGTCATTTGAATCCAAGTTTATATAAAGGATGTATATAGACAAATCCATCTCTGATAAAACTTTAAACAAATGCTTTTGCTGACAGCCAAAATTTGTCACTATGGCTTACTTTTGGAAAACAGGAATTTGGTATAACTCTAGATAAGAAAAAAATAAAGACTCTTAAGTTGGTTAATCTAATTTTAAGTTGATAGCTTTTTAAGGGGAGGAAAATTCTGTTAGTTTGTAATTGCCTGCAGCAAAATACTTAGCAGTGTCCAAGTTTTCAGGGTGACTGTCAGCGTGAAAGTATAAAAATATATATCCTCAGCAAGGATAGAAAGTAAACTTTGCATTTCATCCATGGCTACAAGTTATGCTCTGAAAAATTCAAATGTGAGTGTTTCCATTCTGTTGTTACAGACGTACACCCCTCTTCAGAAACAGTTTCATAACTATGTAATTTAAAATACAAAGTTTGAGAGTGAGCCAGTTCTGCAAGTCAAAGACGCTGGGAGAAGGAAAAAGCAAGATGAATGCATCTGGAGGAAGCTGTGGCAGCCCTAGTTCTGCAGAACCTACAGGAGATTTCTTCAAAGAACTGTGGTCCAAACTGAAGGAATGTCATGATAAAGAAGTACAAGGTAAATCATTGAAGGTTGGGTTTCAAGTTAAAGTTGGTGTTTGTCAGTTACCACAGAAAAACTTTGAACCAAATACTCTGCATGGAACTAAATAGATTTTTAATGTTTTCAGTTATACAGAAAGTTGGACCTGATGATTACAAATGATCCTTAGAGATTGACCACCTAAGCCTGGTTTAACAGGATTAAACTATCAACACACATAAATTATTTGCTAGGTCAGTGAAGAAAAAGTAACACGTTATGTGGAGTCTCTGCTTGCCTACAAAATATCTGTGTGTTACTTTACTTTTAATGGAATGTGATTGAAATTTCCAAACCATGTTATTCAATGGATTCTTTTCTTTTGCTTTTTGCTTTAGTTGCTTCAGATACATTAAAATTATTTGCATTGTTTATTTCCCCTAACTTGTGCAAAATCACACTGCAGATTAATGTTACTGAAGTGAAAATTATTTCTTCAGATTTTAGTGTTCTAAATTTTCTCAGCAAATTTTGTAATCTTTTAATAATATAATTATTCTTACATTGTGTGACTTGTAATAACAATTTTACTACAGATTGGCTGTTAGTGTCTGTTCATTTTTCAGTAACTCAGAAAAGATGAATTACTGCAGTATGTGTATTGTTATTATAATATGGTTTACAAGGAGTATTCATAAGGGCTTTTTGCTAAAAACATTATGTAAGTTAACATTTTGTTCTGCTAGTCTAGTCACATGATCCATTCTTTTTGGATGGAATTAAAACAGTATTAGACTGTGTCTTCTAAGGAGTTTATCCTTATGTATGAAATAGTATTTATATTAGGCTGGAATAAAAGTGGGTGAGTTTTTGTGATTTAAGAGCTGTAGTTAAGCAAGTGGGTCTTTACACAGAGCATTTCAGTGGCCTTGGTTGTTTCTACCAGCCTCATAACAGTTTCAGGTCTGTCCATTTTGGCCCAGTTATACCATCACTTCTTGGTTTCAAAAACTCTTGGAGATTGTTTTATAATCAATAGATGTTCCATGCCTCCTACTGAAAGTCTTGATTCAATTATTTGCAGCACTAGGCTGTGACACTTTGTTATTGACTATTAAAAGAAAGCAGACCAAACAAGCAACCAAAAAGCATATACCAGCATGGCAACTGAAAAAAAACTATAGCAGACAGTAGCATTTCTTTACATTAACATATGGGCTACAATTCTACCAAAAAAATTAATTTTTTTAAATTATTATTTCTTTAATTGTTGATGGTTCTTTTTGGAGTGGGTGTGATGTCAACCACAGATAAACGCGGAAGTACTGACAGGATGGGATCTGGCAATCTATGGCATGTCTGAACAACAAAAACTGAACAAACAAAAAGCTCTGATGTAGAGACTTATGTTAAGTGACCCTTTCTCTAGTTTCTTGGGGTGTGCAGCACGTGATTTTCAAGTTTGGGTTTTCTTTATGCAAGCAAGATACTCTTTAGAATGCATACAGGGTGTGGCCAGGTAATTTTGCCACCAGGCAGTCTTTTTCATGCCTAGCCCTTTGTCAGTATGTCCCACACTGTGTTAGGTAAAATTAGGTCTTCCATGATAACATCAAAGACATGCCCGAAGGATAGTTAATTTTTTCAGAAGGTGGGGATCCTCTTATAGAAAATGGTACTGGAAGATATTTTAGAAACATCAAACACAGACTTGCCTAGACTTTGCTTGTTTCTGAAGTCTATAAATAAGAATTAAAATTGACTCATGAGTTTCCAATCTAAATGTCAGCAAAAATTATTTTAAAGGTGGTAGAAGGTGGATTAAGGGAAAGTTAGTAGTTATTGAAAAAGCTTCTTTCATGTACAATGTACTGAACACTGAAATGGTGGAATTATTCTTATTTAAAATCATGAAAAGTAGAATTTGTGACACATGAACTTGACATGGTCAGACATGCTGTATGAGTTATTTCTATAGAATGTAGACTGAAGAATACTTTAAACTCATGCAGCTTGAAAGGGATTTTATTGAATTTTGATATTAATATATTGTAAAGGGTGTTATTTTTCACCATTATGTAAAGAAATCCAACTTCTTGTTCTTTTAAACTGATCACTTCCAAAAAGATCCAAATTTTGGGCCTTCTTCAGCCAAAAATAGCTATTAACTTAAATTCATCATGAAACAATGGGTAGGACACCTACATCCCAGTTTCAAAAGATGTTTGGTATGATCAGTGTCAGTTGACTTTTCATGGAGTTCAGAAGTGCTCAACAACTCAAAATAATGGTCATTAAAACTCTTTGCTTTTATTTCCGATGTGTGGGATACTTCCATAATGCCCAGAAGATTCAAAGGAATTTAATAATTCTTTTTGTAAACTGATTTATTTCTACAGGTAGTAATTCTTACCTCTTGCTTGAAATAATTATATAGATGCTTGCTGCACATGGATTGAGATGGTTTCTGAGGATTAATTTAAATCTAAAACTCTAAAAATATCTATCAGTGTAGAGATGTGAGCAGTGTTTATGTACAAGAATGGTCTAATTTTTTTAGTTATTGCTTACCTCTTGAAAAGCAGAAGATATCAATGGACAAAAAACTGTAGTCATAGAAGGAGAGACACTTGTGAGGAAAGCAATCTCATTGACAGGTTGCTGTAGGAAAGGAAATGGCTGGAAGTTCCTCAAAAGTAAATAATTATAGAAAACAAAGCTGGAAGGGATTTTAGGAGGTCATCTAGTCCATCTCTGTACCCTTGAGGTAGGATTATGTCTGTGTCATTGCTGACAGTAGCTTGTCCAACTTGTTTCAAGAAATCTTCAGTGATAAAGATTCTGTGGTCTTCTCAGGCATGGTCAGCTTTAAGGAAGTGCATTTAATGCTTTTGAAAATTCATCAGAACAGAAATTATCATAGCCATTAATTGAAATATTACAGCTATATAGTCTAATCAAATAGCAAGTTTCATAACATAGTTTAGTTAATCTGCCTAATGATAGTTTAAATAAGGTCTCTGTTGCTTTAATAGGTGTAAAGTGTCATTTACCAATGCACTTACAAGCTTTAGATAATGTAGATTATATAGTCTAGAGCTTGTCTATTCCATAAAAATACTGTGCAAAAGACAAAATTGAGTTGGGAAGGGACATAGTGGAGTTCCACAGAGTTTTATGTTCTCCCTATGTTAAATAAGGAAATATGAAAAAGCAAAGCTCCTTAAATGAGCGTGCTTAAAAACTCTCAGTGCTCTGGAAAACCAAAAGGAAGAGAGTACAGCAGATGTAGAAATTCAAGACTCTTGTATAAATGTAACAGGCTGGTTTCCTGCCTTCTCATTGCAGTCATTTGAACTAAGAAAAAATGCAACCTTTAAGTAACTAGTTTAGTTCCTCCTGAATTCAGGTGAGAGGGGAGATAGTGTTACCTGTAGCACAGTACTGGGCCTTTTGAGCCCTGCCTCTTCAATTGGTTGCTCAGGTTGCCAAAGTTACAATCCTAAATACTTGCTGAACAGACTACCTGTTCATACAGGAGATGCATTGTTGTGCAGCTTCATTCCTTCCGATGGGCGTGGAGCAGCTTTAAAGCAAGCTTTATAGGGGTTCTAATTGCAGATGCCTAATTGACTTGATGAATAGCAACTGCTTAAAAAAATAAACCCTCTTTCTGTGCTGATCTGCATGATAGAACATAACTTCTCACAGGTGCTGGACACTTGGAGATAAAAGAAATCTTGCTGTATTTCCTAAGAATTTTTTTAAGTAGTCTGTCTGCATTTTTAACTCATTGTCTCACTGGCATCTTGTAGCAAGTATGGGTTCACTGAGTCTGTGGCTGGCTTGACATTTTAAGTGGCCTGAGGAGTGAACCTTCTCAAGCAATTAATTTTTCCCTTAGAGCTGTTCCTAGTTGAGTGTGGTAGTGGAGAAAAAATAGTCTGTTAGTTGCCTTAACCTACATTTTCTATAGTAAGATGTAGTATTAGCTCTGTATTTAGGCTAAAATTCAAAATAGTCCGAAGTTTTCTTACAAGTGTTCTGGTTTTATAAGTTTATCCTGCTATCCTAAATGCATAATGCTTTTGCAAGAGGGCTTACAAGACACCTAATGTTCAACCTGAAGTTGGTAGCAGCCTTTCATAGTTAGAAGAAAATAACCGTGCTAGGAGATGTTATTTTCTGATGTGATATGAAAATTTCTCTTGGATTTCTGTCTTAAGAAGCTGTTCTGTCATGGAGGTCTGATTATTTCTGTTTATTTGGAATAGGAATGGCCAGCTTGTGTGTGGGTAATATCGCATAAGTTTCAATAGCACTGTGTCCTGCTTGTTAAATTGTTTTGTGCACAAATATCTTCTTGTCTCTGTGCACGTACAAATGTACCCAAAACCTTGCAAGCAGATTGACTGGACAGTGTTCTGTCCCCTGGGCTGTCAGCTGGCCACTCCTGCTGAGAACATCAGTTGTCTTTGAAAACCTTTTTCCTTCTGCTAAGAATATAGAGTTAGGAGCATGGAACTCTTAGGGGGAGAAAGGCCACAGATAAAATATCATTCTTCAATTCACCTTCAGGTAGTCCAAGGAAGCTTTAACTGAGAGAGTATGGTAGCGCATCTCCAAATAAGGATCTTGTCCTTCTGTGCTTTAAAGCCTTGAATCACATATTTTTAATGTTTCCTTTATGCATATACACTGTAAAGCATTTCTCAGTTCAGTCATTAGATGCTTCATTTCCAGTATTGTATTATGAATTTATGTGCACACAGAACATATTTTAGGCTACTTCTGTGAGCATAGTCAATGAAACTATATTGACAGTGCTGGCTATTCATATGTGGTTGTTTCACAAAGGTGTTTGTTTACTTGTGTAAGTGGAAATCTGTGTGTTTGCTTAAGAAGTACTTATTTCCTGGAGATCACAATGACCATATTTGTTTTCGAGATCCTGTAGAACACACTCAAAAAGTCCAGAAGGAACCTTTTTCTCTCTAGATTAGGGACATTTTTTTGTCTCTTTGTAGATAACAGTAGTAAATGGGGAGTTAATGTATTGTCTCACTCATTTTTTAAAATCAGAATTCTATAATGTGTAATTTCTTCTTTCCACTTTTCAGGCTTACAGCTGAAAATATCTAAGTTGAAAAAGGAAAGATGCTTGTAAGTACTCATCCTAATGATATAATTTGTTAAAGGAGAGTCAGAGTCCCATTAATGAGCTGCAATTCTTGTAAGATCAATTAAGGTTTCATGGATTCTTCCTTTAGATGTGTAAAAAAACTCTGCTTACTTTATTAATTCAGCTAAACTTGTCTGAAGATGTACAGAGCTCTTTACAAGGTATGTTATTTCTTAAATATAATTTATAAATTAAGTAGTTGCTCATTTTTAATCTGAAATGATGAAATTATCTCTTGCTTTTGATATTAGCCTGCTGTATCATAAGTTGCTTCCATGTTCTGGAATCTTAAATTGATCAGTCAGTTTTCTAGATGAGAAATATTATCAGTGCTGTGACTGAACAAATACCAAATAGGTTAGTCATTGTTTGTTGGAATCTGTCTACAGCTGCCACATTGAGGATACAGTACTGTTACATAGGAGGTCTTGTTCTCCTTGCTGCATCTGAATACCTGGGGTTTAGTATTTCAAACTTGGTAATCAGCTGACAATGAGCACCTTATTTTGTATCCCACTCCAGCATTGGAACTAATGACTTGTAAACCCTAGGTCAGAGACTGGCCATTATGCAGTGCCTTCATAGCCAAAGACGTCTTTCGTGTTTGTCAGATGCACTGGAACTTTAAGGAAAGAAAACTCAACTAAGAGCCGAGTTCCTTCTGTCATTTTACTGTCTTCATGGGGCATTTTACAGGGTTTAGGTGAAAGGCATGTAGTATTAGTGTACATTAATGTCTTACTTATTTATTGCAAATGACCTAGTGCCATAGAATGACTTAGAATTAACTAGAAACAATTTTTAAATTTGTTATTTTAAGCTTACTGTGAGTGGCATAAACAGAAAAAATGAGGGGATTTTTTGTGGTTTTAGTTTTTTGTTGGAGGGATTTTTTAATGTCCTAAACATCAGGAAAATACAACCTGCTTTTGTCAGACTTCAAATATTGCCATGGCTTGGCTGTACTTGGTTAGTGAACTGAAGTAAGAGAATTTTAACATTTTGTGCTTCCCAAGTTAAGGTACAAGCCTTAAATGGTCCATCATGCTGTTTGCATGTAACTGTTTTATAGGTTGAGTATGCAGTTGGAATGGCCTATGTGGGTCTGTGTGATAGTACCAAAAAATAAAGCATCTGTACTTAAATTTAAAGACTATATTTAAATATGCTTGTGATTGTACACTGTAGAAGCTTCCAGCTGCCCCATTCCCTTTATTAACCTATGATTGCTAGTTTCTTGAACTACTGTAATGCCAGCAATATAAAAATGTGGTTGGCTAAACATATGTTCAAGGGATAGTGCCAGTTTAAAAGTTTGTTTGTGTAAAAGAACTGTATCAAGTTAGCAAATATGTTTTCATTTCCTGGGGTGTGTGTGTGCCTAACAGCTTTTCATGAGGCAATTTCATGACTTCCACAAATAATTCATCTCAGGCACACTGAAAACAACTGCTTTCATGGATATATACAAAAGATTCCATGGTAGAAAGAAGAACTGGGAATTTCTGCTCAGAAATGAGTCATTGTCATGTTACACAGATTCAGGCACTTAACTTTTATTGAGCTCCCGTTAGATTCCCTGCAGCTCCACAACACAGTAAGGTGTAAAAGAAATGTTTGAGTTTGTTCTCTGAGATTGTTCCTTGAACATTGTTAGCTTTTATGTCTTGACTGTCATTAATTCTAGTTTTTACCTGAACAAAAATCAGACATAACAGAAGATCACCTGTATTATGAATTAAAAACTAGCTGCATCTTTCCTCTGTCATTTGCAAATTATTATTAATCAGAAACACTAGCTTCGTGTATCTTCAACATAATATTTGTGCTGATGATAATCACATTTCCCAAGGATATGAAAGAAACATGCCAGAGAAAATTCTCTAGTGAAAAAGTAATTACTGCAATTTAAAGCTAGAACTAATTCTTCCTCTTTTTCTTTTCAGGGATGCAGAGAGGCTTGAAGAGTTCTATACCAAGAACCAACAGCTCAGAGAACAGCAAAAAGCACTTCATGACACCATCAAGGTTTTAGAAGACAGGTGAAGTAGTGTCTTCTGGCTTTTGAGTTTGCTGAATTTTGCTCTTGCAGAGTAGCTCTGGATACTTTGCAAGTTGAGTTTGTTGTGTTTTGGTGTGGGATTATTGATTTTTTTTTTTTTTTTTAAAGTAAGCCAGTCCTTTTCTAATGCAATCCAAATAGTGTTTTCAAGAGAAAGGTGTAAATTTACATTTTTCTAACTGAGGAACAATAAATAAATATATAAGATATTTATCTATCTCATCTATGTAATTAAACATACAATCAATAATGAATATAAATAAATAGCAATTTCTGTTGTATTGCTTTTTTCAAAGTGCTTAGCTTGTTTAGTTCAGTTTCAGTAGAAGTTAGAATAGAGCAACTTGGGAGGCAAACAGACATTTTAGGGTTTGTTCTTTTGTATCCATCTTTGTATAGCTAAATTTTATATTGATCAAGATGTATTACAAGTACAAAACCCAAAGGCTATAATATGTTGTGAAACTAATGAAATAACTCACTAGGAAATGTTTCAGATTTGAGGAGGTCTTTTTTACCAATTGCCTGATTTGCCTAAATTTGATCACAGGTTCTGTCTGTTACCTTCTTTTGGACTTGGGTGTTCTCCTCACCTTTTTATCCATTCTGCCTTTTCCTTATTTGTTCCTGTTTAATGTGGTACAGCAAAACAAAACTAATAGCCATGAAATTACAGTGCATTTTTTTCATCTTTAAAAACTGTACCTGTTTTGGAAAGTATATGGTGAATCTGCTGTTAATAGGCTCTCAGAAACTTTCTGGGAACAGGAGATCATTACATGGTAAATGGTTTTCCACTATTCCTGTGTTGCCTCTTATTTTGAGCTGTGATACTTTACTTTTACTTTCAACTCCATTTCTCTGTGAAAGGCATTAGGGATAAGCTTGTAGCCATGCAGATAATAAACTTTCAGACCATGTAAGTAGAGAGGCATTCATGGTGTGGATGGATCTTTCTAATCCCTTGGCAGATGAATTACTCACATTGTGAAAAACAAAATAAGTATTTCAGTTGATTTAATACAAGGAAGTTATAATGCCATGTTTGTTACACATTCAAATAAGCTAGTATGGAAAGGCATTTCAGTATTTTACTTCTGCCATAATTCCACAATATTAAAACACCAATAAACAAGTATGGTTTTTACTTCCAATATTCAGCTGTGAAATTGGAAAGTTACATAGTTTGTTTTGTTAGGATCTTTTAATACTTGATGTAGTAGTATCAGCAGTGCAGAACTTTTGACCAACTAGTTCCTTATTTAGCAGGCAAAAGAGACTCTGGTTTTCACTTTGGCATTACTGTTAGCTTTTTGCTGTGTACCAGAAATAAATACATTCCATTTATCAACTATAAAATGAACCCATATTTCATTGCATGAATGAATGTGTCAGGTAAGATGGAGGGATTCTAACCAGTCCTTTTCTGCTCATTAATATGTTTTAAACAGCTAATCTCAGCTATTAGAGACAGTGGAGTCAACGCCACTCATGCACTTTTGGATCCACCTCAAATTATTGGTGCTTAGATAAAGGGTTTCACATTTTCTTGGCAGTTGTTACAGAGTGAAATTACTATTTGTCCTTTTTATTTTATTTTTTTGCTTAATAACAGTACGTATCCTTCTTAGATGAGGCAGGAATTCTAGTTACTGAAATGGTTTGCTTATTTTATTTTCTTGAATGACCTTTACGTAAAATGATGATTTATATCCAACAGTATTTTTAGTAAGATGCCTTACAAAGGATTTCAGTGGCAAGGTATAGCATGCTCCACCTTATTATATAAAGTAATGCATGTTGTTTTAGAAGTATCCAGTACCTACAATCATCTATGCAAATGTTAGAGCATATAGTATTAGATAGTTCAGAAATCACAAAACATTATGTGAACATATAAAACCACAGTACTTAGTGGCATTCTGCATAACTGTCAGAATTTTTCTGGTTTTCATTGTTCAAAAGGCCTGTTAAACATTGGTATCTGCTTCATGCATGGCAATATTCTTTTAACAGAAGGACCTTTTTCCTCTTCATTTTATTGTAGATTAAGAGCGGGGTTATGTGATCGCTGTGCTGTAACCGAAGAACATATGAGAAAGAAGCAGCAAGAGTTTGAAAATATCCGGCAGCAGAATCTCAAACTTATAACTGAGCTTAGTGAGTTTTATCCCCGAGCCTGAAGACAAAACATGCTATTTTGTAAACTAGTTCTCCAGTAATTCCTGTAACTTGATATAATTTATATGTGGTGTGTTTAGTAAGCCCAAAAACTTCAGTCAGGGGATACTTAACTGTACAGTCTGAAAATATGTAACATACCAGTGACTAGTCATTTGACCCACCTTCTTAGATTGAAGTGCTGATACTGAAAGTGAACTGACGTGGAAAATCTTACACTGTAAAGTAGCTACTTTAGATAAAATGTGACTGCTTCTGTTTATTCCTAGAGCTAGAACGATTGCCAGCTTTCCTAAGAAAACCCTGACTTCAAAAGGAGCTAGTGATTGCAAAGTATCAAGTTCAGACAGAAGTGGGTCCAGCATGTGTCCTGTAGTTGGTCTCGGACTTTAACTGCAGTAAACCCATAACTGTCACATAATCAACTGAGGACACAAAAAATGGCTTTATACCAGGCAGCTTTTAGCCAGCTCATTTTGAATCAAGAAATAGAACATGTGACACAAATTAAACTGTTCGTTTCAGGTCAGGTGATACACAAGCAGGACAGAAATATGTTCATAAAGAGAGTTTGGAAAGATTGGTTGTAAAAAGCGTAGAATAATGAAGGACAGAATTTTTGAATGTTAATGGTATCTTTACCATTAATTATATTGTATCATTTAGTTGTCTTTATTTGTCAAGAACAAGCAGATAATAAATGAGATTTAAAACATAGGAAATGCTAGACAAAAAATAGCTTTTTGATGCTTAATTAAATTATGGAAATACTATGCTAATACAGAACACATCAGTGTTTCAAGGACTTCTAATATTGAGCACTTGCATAAAATTATTCTGAGTTGTGAGTTTAATGATGAGCGGCAAACACGGTACAGCCAATCTCTGAATATAGCTCTGAACCTTAAAAATCAAGGTGGCACCTATTAGGTACAGATCTTGAGCTGTGACACAACAGTAGGTTCCCATGGGTTTGGGTTGAGATTTGTATAAAAATGAAAAAGATCATTTGAGGAATCTATAGGGAAAATAGACAACAGCAAAATAAAAACAAAAACATTAAAGTTTAAGTGGACAGAAGAGTTGGAGCTATCACTACATTAGTTTGAGGCAGCATGGAAGAAAGGCTCAACGGTTGCTTAAGTGGCTAAAACCAAATGCAAATTGCTTTGTATTTCATAGGTTATCCTTAGCCTAAGGAAGCAATTTTGTCCATGGAGGCAAGTGAGCAATTCACTCATCTTTACAACACAGTCTCACTTGTGTGTATGTGGACAAAAGTAATTAATGATTGTGTAGAACTAATGTTGTGAGACAGTAATTGTGTCACCTCTGCCTTTTCTAACATTTCATTTTACTACTTCTTAAATTACTATCTTGAAACTTAATTTTTGTAAACCACAGAAAAGTTGTTTGGTATTACATTTTACAAATGGTTCTGTTTCCTTCAAGGACAAGATTATCATGTTAATATGTGTATATTAATTTTTTAAATTCTTTTTTCTGTAAATTTCAGTGAATGAAAAAAACAACTTACAGGATGAGAATAAAAAGTTAACTGAACAGTTCCAGCAATTACAGAAGGAGCTAGAGTAAGTTTTGGGTTGTTTGGGATATTCCCCCATTCCTCGGTAGAAATGTCTAGGAATATAAATGTCAGCTTTTAAGTCTTTAAATCTTGTTTCCTCTTTCTGATAGACTGTGATAAGATAGCCTACTGCCACAACATAACAACATAAGCCCAGTTGCCTTCTATTGTGCAGATTTTTATTTTCTTTTAGCTGTGTGCATCTTGTTTTAAAATGGGAGTAAAACTCGGAGAAGTGAATTCATCATAGAAATTTTGCTTGACTTCTGATCACAGTGTATAGCAAAGCCTTACATCTCATGCTTTTATTCCTTATTTGCCTCTTTACCTTTTGTTTCCTCCTAGACTAAGACTTTAGAAAAGTAGTTACTTAGATAGTCAAAAAGTCCCAGGATCTTGCAATACATTTTTAAAATAAACTTACTATAATTTTGCAATTAAAAAAGAAAAATACTATAGTAAATTTTGAAAACAAGACATAGAAATAATGAGCTACAAATTGTGAAATTTTATTCTGCTATAGTAAGAATGTACCATCTAATGTTGCGGTTAATATGTGAATGTGGTGTACTGTGCAAGGCAGAGATAGTGTTCCTTTCTTTTTGTGGTCTGACATCATCTGAAACTTATTTCACTTTTCCCTATCTGTGACTATCTGTGTTTGTGCCTGGGAGAAATGGGACAGGATGTGTGGACTTGATACAGAAGGTTTTCTATGCATACCGTTTCTTTCTTGTCTCTGTCAAAATTCAACTTCAGTAGGGAGTGAAACAACTAGAGTTCAGTTCAGAATGACTGTAGTCCTATTCCTTTGTATTTCTTGGTTTGTCTCCCATCTTTGCACCTTCATTGTCTTTTTCTGTATGCATTTCATTTTCTCGGGATAACAGACTTCATGACCCCAGCTTCCACTAAAAATCTCTGGCCAATGCAGGCAAGCTGACAGTGACCAATGTCGCAATACGTTATTTGCTCTGCATGTTAGATGATCATTCAAATAAGTGCAGAGTTGAGTGGATAAACAGTCATTTACAAGGATGGTACTGCAGTTTTAATACAGTCACTTCATTTGGTTGTTTTGGTTGAGCTATAGTCATGGTACTTTATTTAGAATTAGCAACTTAGATTGATATAATATCATCACATTATAGGTGCAAAGTAGCAGGTTGTTTCTACTGCATGATATGAAATCAGATTTTTGCAGTCTTCTGCATTTTGTAACCAAGTTATAATATTAGGAATAAAAATCTGAGAATTCTCCATATAAGTGAAATCAGTGGAAGTGTAGAAGAATTGTATTATCTGATCCTTTATGACATTGAGATTTCATTATGCATGGATGGAAACAGCAAGGAAATTTCTGCAAAAATCTCTTCTGGAGTCTCAGATAAATCCATGATTCAAACGTTATTTATAACATAGTTATGATATACAGTATGTATGGCAGCTACTTCATTTGATGGTTTTTTTCTGTGATGGTATGTAGAAACTACCTCTTGGTATATAGAACTAAGCTGCAGAAAAATATATTTTTAGTAGGTTCATTTCTCAAACAAGGCCACGTGTGCCAGTAAATTGAAAGAGAGCTCTAACAGCTAACTTTATTTTGCAAAGTAAATTGATTAATCTATTGCTCTGTTGTTTATTTTGATTTGTGTCTTAAGATATTGCTAGTAGATAATACAGTTTTTCAGTGCTTTCTTTGTAAATGTGCTAGAAAAGAGGAATTACAAAATCACACAAGGGATTCATCAAGACTTGAGAACATCAATGCATCAGTATTTGTCACTAAGTGTTCAAAGTTAGTAGTGGTAAAAAGCCTAACTGCAAAAATGCTTTTTGTCTTAAGCCAGACAGCTTTTCAAACTTTTCCATTACCTCATTTTATATAAGATGTCGTGGTTCAGCTTCAATGCAAGCAAAATTTATCTGTATTTCCTCTTCTTCCCTTAGATCAAAACCTTATATCCTTCTCCTTATAGTTAGGAAATTATCTTTTGGCCTGTGTTTTCTCTTGAGAATCATAAAGGAAAGTGCAACTGCAGGAAGATGACCAAGCAGGCTGAGTTAGATTTCTGTGTGCTTTTCTTTTGCTGCCTCTTCCACATCTCACTGCCACCACCATAGGGCAGATAGCCCCTTGTGAGGTACTAAACAAACTATTTGAATTCAAAGATCCAAAATCAGTCCCTTTTTATTGTTATTTCCTCATTATGTTTAGATAGAGTTTTTGGAGAGAAATGACATTGTTGTTTGTTACACCAGTTTTTATATACTGACTCTCCAGCAGGCTGCTGGAGCTGACAGTGTGAGAGAAGGTAAACTTCATAACTCATCTTGTATTTTACATTACTTGTTTTCCATGCTTTTTTACATTATTCCCTGAAGACCTTTTTGAGTTGAGTTAGAGGTGACATCAATGTTTTGGAGGGGGATTGCTTTGAATATAGTGCTATTCAGTACTATATAAAAATTTCTAAAAGCTTTTATTTTGTATTTAAGGCAGTATTTCTGATCACTGAATATATTCTGAATTGGAAAGGACCCAACAAGGATCATCAAGTCCAGCTCTTAAGCAAATGGCCCATCCAGGGATTGAACCCAGAATCTTGGTGTTATCCAGCACCATGCTCTAACCAACTCAGCCAATCTCAGGGTCTTAAACTGTGAAGATGTACAGGGATTTTCATACAAGGGGGAGACACTGATCCATCCATTTCAGCATGCTTTTGTTAAAGAAGCACCTGCTTCAGAGCACAAGCTATAACCTCTATAGTACCTGATTTCTTCTGGGCAAAGGGGCTTCCATAGTGCAGTTGTATGTTGATTTCAAATGTGAAGAGCTAGGGTTGTATGGTGTTCTTGGGCTTGATGAAGCAATGGTCAATCTCTTGTTAGATGTATCTAAAAACTGGGTTGAGTATTACTTTTTTACAGTGCAATGTTGTTGAGGTGGCTGTATTTCCAGAATTGTTGGGTTCTCATACTGTGTGATTGTCCTGCTTGCTGAAGTGAAAACTCTTCATCTTGCTGACTTGAGGTTTTATTTGACCACTTGATTTGGTCTCCAGGATGCAAAAGCAGCAAGCTGTGGAGGCAGAAGAAGTTATTCCAGATTCTCCAGTTCTAACATCTTCATTTTCTGTGGTTAATCGTATGAGAAGAAAAAAAGAGAATAGGCATGTCCGATATACGGAACATACACCCCCAGATTTGGAACTTAGGGAAAGCAACAGTGGTAAGAGTATTTTTATTTTGTAATTAGTTAAGGGCTGAAGAGAAAGATAGATAGTGTATAAACTTGACTGCAAAGGGCAAAAACTAAAAAAAAAACCAAAAAACCTTGTGCTTTTTTTTGCTCTGCCTTTTCTCTTTTTATGTGATAATGCAGGAATCCAGGGAAAAACATCTATAGCAGTAACTGTTATATCAGTGATATGCTCAGAACTTATCTCAACCTTCTACTTTTATTCATCCATCTGCACATGCAAATGTAACAGTTTTCCAGCCTATATTTCTTCTCTACTTGCAAATTGGCTGTAAAAGCATCTGTTCAGGTTTGACTTGTGCACGCAGCAATGTCACCACCTAGTGGAGAGCGAAACATATATTTTGCCACATTCTGAAATTATTCTGCAACTGAAGTAATGTAACTGGAACTGGTAGATATCTACATGATCTCTCTGTATTCCACACTGTTTGTTGTTTTGTGTCTTAAGTTCAGAAGTATTGTGTGCATTTAATTTCCAGACTTTGTTCTGTTGTGTCATAGAAATAACTCTAATATATTTTGTCTACAAAAAGTATTTTTGTAAAATAAGGCACTTTGTGCTTGTGTTTTATTGATACACAGGAAATATTATAATCCAGGTCAATTTATCTTGTGGCATAAAAAAAGATATTTTAAGTTTGAATACATCTAAGTATTAGTCTTGACTAAAAGCCTCTTCCCAAGAATAAAAATAGGATAGCTGTGGGATGAAAAGGGTGGGCTGGTTATTCATGCCCTTTATTTTGCATTTGAAATTTTTAGTGCTGTGAGTAGTTTCTCCTTTCTAAGCATACCTTTCTCTTTCCATATTCTGTATGAAAAATGGAGCTACTAAATGAATCCAAAGTTTAATATGTAAGAAGTGGTGTGAATACCTGTCACAGTTAATGGCTTTGAAAAGCTATTGGTCATTAAGGTAGAAAAGACTGCATGGCATATGTTTGTCATGATTCAAATCTCAAGTTTTTCACTTTTTTATTACCTTAGCTGATGCAGAACATTGTTACCTTGGATGGTTTACTCTTCAATAATTTCATTGCCCTATTAACAGGTCAAATACAGCTTTAATAACTATTTTTACATGGTCAGACTAGATGGTGGTGTCATTTTGTGTTAGTATTGTTTTAGGACTGACTGGCTAAAGTCATATTTGTGAGAAAAGGATTAATATAAAATATATATAATTTTATTTTTATTCTGACATATCACTGTCATAAATTATCAGACGTGCTTACATTGCTGGATCTACTGAAATAGTAAATCATACATTTAAGTGCTTTTAAGATCTGGGTCATTGTCTGTATCTATGCAAAATTATCACAACAGGATACCTAATTTCACCATGTCAAAATGTTTCCGTATCTCCTAGTGTTTGGAAAAATTCCACTCTTTTCCACACAAGTGAGCACTCACCATGGAGGAGAGATACTAGTGACAGACACTTGTGATCCACAACTGTCCCCTGTGCCAAGTAAGTGTATTGATAGATTTAGTTCTAATTCCATTCAAAATGAGGCAAAAATATTGTAAAAGTGAGGTTTTGTCTCTTTAACCTTTTTTAACACATGCACCTAATAAAGCGTAAACCTTTTTAAATACTCTAATGACTGAGAATCAGCATGGAATTATTCATGCAAGTCAGGGTTGTGGTGGTTGCTGTTCTTGTGCTTTCCAATCTTATTATCTTGCCCCAGTTTAATTAACTGAGTAATGTTAAACCCCTCAAAGAAGGGAAACTCATCCATTTGTTTTCCTAATAAAAACACATGAAAAATAATGGTGACTGTCAGTTAGGAAATATGCAAGACAAGCATTGTATTATAAATACATGTTATCTCTGTTCTACATGCTTTTATCAAACTCTTTGTGCCCTGGACCAGGAGTGGGAAAAGCAATTTATACATTGATTTTTAATTTTGGGGAGCTGTATTATTCTGATTGGACACATGTTTCTCTGTGCTGATACAGCAGTTTGCTGTCATCAGAAATTCTTTTGCCCCTTTTGCCACTTACTTTCAGATACAATTTTTATCTGACAGAGATCAAACTATTTCCATAAATGCCAGTTTTAATTTGTGATCTCTTTCATTCTGTGTTTGTACCACCTCTCTGAGTCAAGCACAATAGTATAATGCATGTGTAGCTTATTGGGATCTTCTTTCTACTCACAAAGATAAACCAAGAGTGGGAGCATACCCTCTTCCAAAGCCATCTTTTAACTTGGCTGCAGTTGTTGCAGAAACAATTGGACTTGGTGTTGAAGAGGAATCTGTAAGTATTCCCAAATTTCTTACATAACCAACTTTTTGGGCCAGTTGTTTGCAAAAACAATGTTTTTCTCTTTTGCATTAAAATTCTGCAGAAATATTCCAGTAAGCTCACTTTGGTTTGCTTTTGCTTAGTCTTTGCTGACTTGAGCACGAAGAGATATAACTGTGCTGACCTGTCTGGGGGGGTTGAGGAGGGTAGAGACATGGTTCCTCCTTTCAAGTTTTGTTAGTACAGTGATCTAAATCCTTGGGTCTGATAAATTCCCTTTGTGCAGTAATCAAAGACACTGAAAAATGTTTCTTGGCCATGAGACTGATTGGTGACTCAGGTTAGATTATTTGATGGTTTTGGTTGGTAACTACCGTGAAAGTTATAGTATGAAGAATATTTTTGTGTCCATGGATGTGAATGAATTTTTTCAGTTTCCGTAAGATTTCTTTAAAGCTTCTGGTCATCTCTTAGCTTTTATGATTTTTCAGAGTTTTGAATGTTTTGATTTAAATGAGTCTTGAGAGTATTTATGTGCCAACCGAGCATATTTCTAATTTTAAATCCTATATCTTCTCACACCTCTTTTCTTTGTTTTCCTTCACCACTTGCAAGGAGTCCCAGAGTGTACTGAATCTTCCCCTCACTAATACAGTTACGAGCCAGGCCTCAGAGAGCATGCAGTGTGAAGACTCAAGAAAACATCCAACTTCTGAATCAAAAAATGATGACAACGCTTTAGGGTATGTTTCCACTAGGTTGTAATAGCTATAATTGTTTTAAGCAGGCTTATAGAAGTTTGGGTCTTTGTAGAATTTCAAACCACGCAGCATTTTGCTTTAAAGGTATAGAAATGGAAATAAATATTTTGTATCAGAGGGGTTTCTTTCAAGTAAATAACATGATAAGCAAAGAAACTCATAGAATGCAAAACTGTAGGCTTTTACTTAATTCACAAACTTCTTCTTTGGGCTTTTTGTGCACACAGTCCCTTCTTTCCTAACTTCTCATTATTGCAAGGTATCTTCTGAGGCCCACAACCCTGTGGATAGTGGGCCTAGAGCTGGAATGCAAGAAGGATCTTATTGCTCTGATTAGGTGTCAAACCAATTGACTGCTGCCCTTCCCACTCTCCTCAGGATATTGTGGTCTAAACTGGATTTTTTTGGCCCTCTTTGTCATCTTGAATGTGTTTTGTTGATGACAGGTAAAAAACAGTACCTGAAAGGAGCTTGCACTTTTTCCCTTCACTTGCAGAAGCTTTAAGAATCTGTTGTGGTTTTAAGATGTATACAAGAACCTAAATAGAATCCTATTGCAACCATTCTCACTTTCTTCCTTTCATTGCGCTGAAAGGTAGGGAGTCCTTGGATAGAAGAGATACTTAGGCAAGCTTAACTCTGTCCTTGGTTCTCAGTTGAATGTGGAACAGAATTTCATACCATACACCAAAATAAAGGACAAGATCTACATTTTGTTTGCCTTCTACAGCTCTAAGTGCAACACTAGCTATTCCTAGAATAGGTTAATTTTTGTTTTTCCTTCTGTTTTCCGTTAATACTAGCAGCTCACGCAGCTTTAAAGCAGATCAGCAATAGGAAAGATTTTTTTTATGTCACTTTCTCTCCTTCCATCTTTACACCAGAAAAATCTCTCATGTTTCATTGTATTCAGTATTTCAGATCCATCTCATAATACTCCACCACATGATGACTGGGATTCTCGGGTAGCTTCTCCTGTTTTTGGAGCTTCTAGCAGCATGAAGAACAACTCAAGTACAGTTCATGCTCCTTGTATTTTAGATTCAGGATTGAAGCCTCATCTCAAAACCAACCTCTTCAACAATCCATCCAGTACCAGATCTCATAAAAGTAGATCAAAATCTGAAGATGTTGCTTTTGTTGCACCACTGAATCTTGGGACGGAAATCAATTCAGTAATCAGTCAGGCCTCTGTCCATAGGCAAATGGTTGTGAAAAAGAATTCTAATGAGGCTTTAACCTGTGTTGGAAACACCTGTACAGCTAAAAATGAGGTGATCAAGAGTGATGTCCTCCTTGTTTACCAGAAGCAGCTAGAAGGCAGGTGTGCTAAGAGAAAGAAAGCTGAAGATGATCATGCAGTTAGCTGTGAGCAAACATCATTCAGCAAAGAGAACTCTGTGCCCTTTCGATCTGATGTTCAGCAGGTCAATGGGGAACATACAGGGGATAAGCCCTTGGATCTGTCTGATCGCTTCTCTGGAGTTCGTGCTCAAGAGAAAAAACAAGGAAGTGAGGAGACATATAAAAACAGACTGAAGCAAGTGACTCTGCATGACATTTTTTCACACATAGGGAAAACCATTCCTGAAGGTTCAGCATCCGTTCAAAATGCCAACAATGAGAGCTGTTTGTTGGGCAGAGATTTACAAGAGGAATCCTGTGTACAAGAGGCAGTGCTGGGAAGAGCATTCCCTGACAGGAAAAACCAGATCCCAACGAAAGAAGAAGTTCCTCCCTTCAAATTTGCACCACTGCCGAGTTCTGCAGAGACAGAGGAACTTTTTGATGATGTAAAGGTATGCTTTTCTGACTCTTTTTTTCTTCTCCTTTGAAGTATTTTATTTAAGTTTTGGGTAATAGTAAAATTGCAATATGTTGTTAGGTTGCCAGTGGCCATGTACCGAATAGAAAGAAAACAAGGACAGGACATGGAGAGTCTGAACCAGCATCTGTACTTCAGCCAAACCCTTGTAGACTATCAAAAAGTAAAGCACAGCAAAATGAGCAAGGTAACTTGATGAAAATATTCCTTTTACTGCCTGCCTACCCCCTCAGCCTGTGCTCAGATTGAATAGAATTTTTCCTATCTTCCTTTCTTCTACTTTAATCCTTTGTTCTGCTTCTAACTCAGTCACATTCTATTTGGGATTTCTCAAGATCACCCCCAACATGTACAAATCTGTGTCTTCCTGGCATACTTTTGCCACTGTATAATAAATATATCATTGGTATTCAGGTGTACATTCGACAGGCTAGGAATCTTGTTCTCTCTTGATTGTTTAGTATTGTTCTTTGTTGCAGTGTAATAATAAAATCTCATTAAGTTTGAGTTTCAACTATCTATATCAAATACTTGAAAACTACTCAAGTGTAATCATAAGTCATTTTGTTAATATTTTTCATTATTCCTAATGATCTGGTAAGGAAATTTGTACCTTCATTGATAATGAACACAGGCTGTCGTATATTCTATCCAGAGCATGTATCTTCTTTCCTCTTAAGTGCTCCCAGTTGGAAAACTAACTTTTTGAACTAGTGTTTTAGAATCAAAGCTTCGGTATTCCTCAGCCAAGCTGTTACACTGCATACTTTATTTGGAAATAGTTGCATTATGAATTTAAAAGATACTTGCCAATAGTTGGTGTGGCCATGTAGCTTGAAATCTAAATATTCCCCTCAAAGATTAATCAAGAGGCATCTTTGGAGCAATGACCAGACACTTTTGTACTCTTTGCTTAGACCTGACACTTGCATTGTCATTGATCTAACTTCAATAGTGACCCAACTGGGAAAGGCACCTCCTGGACCTGTTATTTGTAAGCAGAGAAGGACTGGTAGGTAAAGTGATGGTTGGGGGCTATCTTGAGCATGACAGTCACAAAATGATAGTTTTCCATTCTCAGAGAAGTAGGAAGTGGGAGGTAGCAGAACTGCTACCTTGAACTTTTGGAGGGCAGATTTTGGCCTGTTTAGGATCACTTGATAGTCCTCCCTTGGGAGGTGGTCCTGAAGGGCAGAGGAGTCCAAGAAGTGTGGACATTCTTGAAGAAGGAAATCTTAAAGGTGCAGGCTGCCTGTGTGCTGCAGGTGAGATAAGGGAAAGAAGGCCAGCCTGACTGAACAGAGAGCATTGGCTAGAACTCAGATATGAGGAGTTTCTGACTTTTGGAAGAGGGAGCAGGCAGCTTCAGGAAAACTACAAGGATGTTGAGAGGTTGCACATAAAATAAGAATATAAAGTATAAAAATAAGAATGGCCAAAGTCCAGCTAGAGAGTAACCTGGCTACTGCCATAAAAAATATTTCTGTAAATCCATCAGCAACAAAAGTAGGGCTAAGAAGAATAAGCTGTATTGGATGTGGGGGAAACATAGAGATAAAGAATGAGGAAAAGAATGAGGTACTTAGTGCATTTTTGCTTAAATCTTTAATAGTAATTCTCAGGGTACCCAGCCCCTAAGCTGGAGGGCTGGAATAGGGAGCAGATTGAAGCCCCCATAGTCCAAAGGGAAATTGTCAGTGACCTCCTGCACCACTTAAACACACACAAGTCTATGGGGCCAGATGGGATCCACATGAGGGTACTGAGGCAGTTGGCAGAAGTGCTCAGCGAGCCATTTTCCATAATTTATCAGTAGTCCTGGATGACCAGGGAGGTCCTAGTTGACTGGAGGTGAGCAAATGTGACACCCATCCACATGAAGGGCTGGAGTGAAGATCCAGGGAACTACAAGCCTGTCAGCCTGACCCAGGCTGATCCCAGATCTCCTTGAGTGCCATCATAAAGCACATCCAGAAAAGCCAGCAGATCAGATGCTTCTGGCAGAGTTTGATTCTAATTATTTGTCCCTTTTTTTCTCATATTCTGTGCATACAGACCTGAAAGATAAACCTTCTATAGATAACTTCCAGTGGAGCATAGACCCAGGAGCTGACCTTTCACAGTACAAAATGGACATTACTGTGATTGATACAAAGGTGAACTTTTATAATAAGTCTGCATGTTCTGTGATGTTGGAAAAGCCTGCAAAGCAGTATCCTGAACATTGTTCTGGGCAGACCAAACCTACTTTCTAGGTTTGGTCTGCCCTACTTTCTAATAAAATTTGGCTCATTTGATATTTGTTCATGCTGTTGTTATCCTAAAACATGTCCACTGTTTAGTAGTATTCCATAAACTCAACAGGAATATTCTCAGTATGCAAGTGGACGAATGGTTGTGAGAAAGAATTCTAATGAGGCTGTAACCTGCAGGAAAAAAAAATAAATCAGTGTCCAAAAAGAAGCCAGTAACTGCTTTGAAAGTGTTTCAGATACACGGCATTGACACTGACTAACTAATTGCTTCTGAGTGCAATTGTCATGTTTGCTTCTTTTTTCCCTAGGGTGGTTCTCATACCAGAGTTGGAGGGGAAGTTGTTGATATGGATTATACTTATGTTAGTGACAGTGTGCTATTAGAAATGAAAAATCAACAGCAAAATCAGGAAAGCAGTCCACGTAAGACTTTTTTTTTTCCTCTTTTCTTCAGTTCGGTTTGCTTTTTTGTGGTATGGTGGGGATTTGTTGGAGTTTTTTTTGTTTGGTTGATTTTCTGAGGAGGAGGAGGAAAGAGTAAAAGGGCACTTTTTTTTTTCCTGTATGGCTAGATAGTAGAAAATGGTTTGCAGTAAAAAACTGGTGATGAATTTTTATAGGTTACACAGGTTCAGTCTGTTTCCTAAAGAGTTGGTGGTGGGTTTTGAGGTTGTTTTTCTTTTAACATAGGTTAAGAAAAAAGACAGAATTTGTGCTGAGAGAGCCAGTAGCTAGCTATTCGTTTACCGTGCTTAAAGGGTGAAATACTTAACCATATAACAGTTCTGATCTCACCTGCAGTAAACAGCTTTGAAAGATTTCTATGTAATCACATCATACTTTGTATGAGAAGACTAATTTAATTTTTAATAACATATAAATAGAACTAGTATGTTTAAAATGAATCCAAATGTGTTTATATCACTTTTACTGTATGGTATGTGGTGAATCATGGCTGCAGGGCAGTGACTATTTCCTATCCACAAAAAGTATTTCCTTTTGCTTGGATAAGTCCATAATTACAGGAACAAAAATTTGACATATCCAGTATTAAGGTTTAAGGTACCTCACGGTGATTTTAGCAGTTAATCAGATTTTAGAAATGGGATCCAAGGTATCTGAAAAATAAATGAGCATTGGCCACATTTGAAAGATTGACAGAGAAGTTACAGCAAGAATTAAGGTGTAGCTATTTTTGAGTTAATTGGTACTGGAGCAGTAAGCAATGTTTATTCTTTTGATACAGATTTAGTCAAAATGCAATTTCTTGACTAAAATCATTGAGACACTGATTTGGATGTTCTTTGTGCTTTTAATAACAGGAGGAGAAATAACAGATATGTTTGATCGAACAAGCCATGAAGAATATGAATCCTGCCTACCAGAAGATAGTCCTCCTGCATGTGATGAAAGAGAAACTCTTCATGGTGAAGAGCAGGATAAGGGATTAACAGCAGCAAGCAAGAAACTAAAGAGTGGGATATAATTTGGTTTTGTCTTTATTAGCTTACTTAAACTACAAGAGTTGATTTGAAATCAGACTCTGTTCTTAGGAACAAATATGCCAAATAGGAACAAATATGCCAAATTAACCACCAGTTCTTTTTGCATCAGTTGCTTTGTGGTAAAGTTGATTACTTGTAAGGACGAAACATAAAGCAATATGAATTTCTTTTTTTTTTTTTTTGGTAGTTCATTTATCACCACACAAATGTGGAATGTATAGTGGAAGTTGGCACAGCAGCAGAACATTAAATTGACTCTTAAAGGAAACACCAGGTTTTGGCTATAGTTATTTACTTCCTTTCTTCTCACTATTCTAGGTTCTATAGAAGATTTTACAGTATTTTGTATTGTAAGCAGCCTTTCCTTGGATGTTCTTGTCTTTTTTGCTTGTGTCACTGCTGCTTTCCTTCTGCTCCAGTAATGCTTTTTGATTGATGGTTCTATCAATTCTGTATTACTTTTTATATCTATTTGAATCCGTTGTCTCAGACTGAAATGTACATGGCATTTTTATATTTCTTAACACTTAGTTAATAATTTTACAGAAGTTTCTGCAGGCAGTCTGTTAACCTTATATTTTGTTTTGCATGTCTACTTACAGAATATGAGGATAAACAAGATAAAGCCAAGCAGAAAGCTTTTGTGGAGCCTTATTTCAAAAGTGATGAGAGGTAATTTAGTTTGTTCTCTATGGGCATTTTAAGGCTCTTTGTATCTTCCCTATAGGAAACTTGATTTTCCATAAAATAAACGTGTTTGTGTGTAACAGCCTAGCTGCTGAAGATGCAGAAGCAGAAGATCTACTACATTAGATAAAAGACTTTAGATAAAAGCTGGGGTAAGGGAAAAAAATGTTGAGATGCCTATTACATTTGCTGAAGAGAAGGGATTGCCTCTTCTGCTTTTTATAATTTTAGTGAGTGCAGTGTTTTGTAATCTATGTGGCTTCTTACAGGCATATGGTCATGCCTGAATTTATGAGCCGAGGACCTGCGGGCTGCTTGTACAAATGAAAACCTTTCCTTCTCTGGTATTTTTACCCCTTGCTCTCTAGGCAATAAATGAATAGTGTTCAACAACTGCACCTCTTAGTGCCTCCTCTGTTCCCTTCCAGTATAATCATAATTAGAAGTCTGAGTCTTCCTTTCATAATGATACCAAGCCCTTCTGGTAGCTTATATTTTATCTCAGTGCATGTTTTCTTTGTATAGGAAAACTTGCTTACTGTTTTGAAAGCACTTAAGTTGAAAAGAACCTACTGATCTTGAACCCCAACACATGTTCCTCTCATGGGAATCATTGCAAGCACAACTCTGTCTTGGACAAAAATATTCTATAGAAGATCTCTGTTTGAGTAATTTCTGTATAGTAATTACTTTTACACTATGAAAAGCCATAATAATGAGACACACTTCTCTGGTTATGTAAAAGTTCATATTACATTTGAAAACTGTTTTATTTATAGAAATTGCCCTATTCAACTATGAAAGGCAGTATGATTTGGGTTTTGTATTTGTTTTCTGAATTATTTTTGACTTGTCTGTCCATCATTGTGTTGTAAAAAAATGGAAAATTCCAGTCACATAGAAGAAATGAAGTACTATTATGTGAAAGCATTTTTGTTTTTCAGAAAGAGTACTGTGTTAGATTTTCCTCATATTGAGGTTATTCGGAAAAAAGAAGAAAGAAGAAAATTACTTGGCCACACTTGTAAGGAATGTGAAATAGTAAGTAGTGCTTTAAAATTTGTCAGTCTTCCATTCTTCTAACTCCAGACAGTATCTCAGTGCTGAAGTGCTGTTTTTAATTATTAATCTGGTTGCATCATCATCATTACCTACAGTAGCTGGGAAGTAAGTGTTTACCAAAGCTGGATAACCAAATTTGCAGGTGGTTTGTTTGTTTTTAGTGCAGTAACCACATATAGCATGGAAAGACTTGCGTTTGATTTTTTGTGCATATCTGCATGACAGAAGAGCTTCTTACATCATGGTTCCAGTACAATTACTGTTAATAAAAAACACATTAGCTGGTCAAAGAGCTATTTCAGGTTTCCAAACTTTAGAGCAAAAGCTCTACTGAACTTTATGGGTGCTGGAATAAGTTCTGTATCCCATTGTACTTTTATATAGATAGATCTCGTTTTGGTTGATTTTTTTCTTTCTTTTCTGGGTTAATTTTTTCAGATAATTACACCAGCATAGGAGACAATGTGTATATTTATGCAAATGCATGCAAAAATGTTTAAATTTATTTGTTTAAAATACTTGTTAAAATACTTGTTAACGAATTTTCCATTTCACATTACACGTTTTTTTCCTCCCTTTCTATTTCCTAAGCTGCTTGGTGTAGAGATGAAATATCGACATAATTACATGTGTAATAAGAACATATTTTATTTAGCCATTAATAGAGTTACGAGCTAATAAATGATGACTCAGTAGAAGTGTGGATTAATGACTGAACAATGATGGATTTTCATGAATCTTTCCAATTAATTTCCACATATATATAGAACCAACATTTTTCAGAGATTCTCCTGCTATTCACTTTATAGTTAAGTCCCATTTACTTAGCTGAAGAAATTTATTAGAGTATGCTTTTAATAAAAATATTTTCTGAAAAATATTGGTAAAACTCACTAAATACAAATATTTAATTTTTACAGTCAACTATAAATACTATTTTTAAAAATATGTTTGATTTAAAGAGTTTGAAAGAAAACAAAACAGCCCTCAGCTTTCAGTCTGTTTCATGGTTCCAGAGCCATGTGTTAAGCATTTTAATTTCCGGTTTTTGTAAGCTAGAGATCTTCCTTCTGTAGATCGAATTCGTGTCACTTTCTGTCAAATTGGAGTGATAACTATAGTGTCTGGAAACATTCACAGCTCCAGTTTTGTAACAGTAGGTTTCTACATTAAATGCTAGGAAAGTTTGGGTTTGTTGTTGGTTTTGGCTTTTTGGGGCTTTTTTTTAAGTCTACACCATTCAAGATTAATGTCTTGGAATGTGTGGAATGCTTGGCTGTGTCATTGCACAATAATAAAACTAGCTTTGAATTAAATGCCTGTGAGTGAAGGGAGTATTGAATAAAGCATAAATGATACTTTAGAAAAGTCTTGGCTTGCTGATTGGCCATATGGGTTTGAAAAGCTGCCAAAGTCTAAGGGAATATTTAGGGAGTATCAGTAAATTGATTCTGGCCCTGTACTGCAAGTGGTGTCAGTGAGGTCAGTTACTGTCACTCTGAGAAGACCTGGGATTTAACTTCTGCACGTGCTGCAGCAGGCTGATATTAAAGTCCTTTATAAGTGCTTATCTTAAAGCCTTGTGGAAGCATCTCATTCACTTTACAGTGTAGAACTTTTGATAAGAAGTCTTGTTTTGGTTTTTTATCACCTTGTGATGCTATCAAAGATTGTAGGCAGAAGTTACAGGTAGCTTGTAAAAGTAACAATTGTTAGTGTGGTTATTAAGTGTAGCTACACTTAGGTAGTAGGAGGACCACTCAGATGCATTTTTATATGCATTTAGATTACAGGAATTATTCTACAAATTTTTGCTAAACTAATGGGAGGAACATTTTTAGGGTTTGCTCACTTTCTGAAACTGCAAATTGTAGAGTTCTATAAACAATTCTTTTACAGGGAAGACAGCATGAGATTGCAGTATCTTCACACATGGAAAAACTAGCTTGAATGTTTTGTGTGGATAAAAACTCTCATTCTCTGTCAACCCTAATAGATTTCTAAAGAAACCAAAGAAGAAGTCTCTTTCTAATTTATTTTTTAAACATGCTTATCTTGATTTTTGATTGTTCTTATTTTCTGTTCCTACTAAACTGTACTGTATTTTTCATTGTTGGATCTGTAATTATTCCTTACTAATCAAAAATTGTTTAATTTAAAAAAATGCAACATACTAACAACTTTTAGTAGATTAATTTCTAAAATTTCAGGCTATTTACAGGACAAAATAAGAAGCACTGCTAATTATCCCTAAATAAAACTCAGCAATATTTGTCTTATACAGACACTCTAGAATTTTTATAGTTAATTTTGTTGACTTAACACCTCGTTCTTAACTTTTGTCAGTAAAAATTGAATGAGCATACTTTACAATTTCAAGTAGGTTTTCTGAAATCATGCCAGTAACTGAGAGCATGAAATAATCTCTTTTGATAGAGGTATCCTGTTCTCTTCCTGAGTTCCCCAGTCTAGGTCACTTTCTGTCTGATTGAATGAGTTATAAACTTTAATTTGCCTTTTTGACTTGTAACACTGCCATTTCAGTAGAATTCTTTTACTGTTTTCACAAAGGTCAGGTTTCTTGTGTGGCTGTGACTCTTGACTTACCAGTTGAATCAAACAGTGCATTCACTTTTAAAATATTTTGACCCCCTGTGTGCTCTAAGGTCCAGATTTGTATTTTTAGGAAATCCAACTAGAAATACAAATTAAAACAGTAGAAAACTGCATGGAAAAAAATAAATATACTCTAACTTTCTATGATGCTACTCAGGGAAACACACAGCAAAAAGGTTTGGAGAGAGTATATACTTTTCTCACTGCAGCCCCCAGTACAGCTGACAGCGGTGGAAGAATGTAGCCAATTTGCTATAGAGAATGCTCAGCTGACAGATAATTTCTGGAGTCCCAGTGTCAGTCAGCTACTTAAACTAACTCTTTATTTACTTCTAATTTGAGACTAAGTAAGTAGGAAGAATTTTGACTTAAGTTTGCAGTTACTACTGTAAATTTGGATACTGGAAATAATTCTGCAGCATGGGGTTTGCAGTGGGCTTTTTTTTCTTCTTCCTTTTAAAATTTTATTTCTAGATGAAAGCTGACACTTAAACTTTAAAATTCCACTCTTTCAACACCTGTGCTACTTAGCTTTGTAAAATCACTAAGTAGATTGTTGACATAAGTAATTGTACACATGCCTCAACCTTGTTACTTATGGTATGTTAAAAGATAGAAGGTTAACAAATTTGCCACGATAAAGTTATACTTAGTCTGTAAATTCAGTAAGCTTTTAGGATAATTGCCAGCTGTTTGTCATTTGGATAACAAATCTCTACTCTGGCTGTCCTCACCATTGTTTTTAGATAACTGTGTTAATAAACACAGTGATTGATAATGTCAATTGTGTAAAGCAGCTTCTATTATGTATGAATTTGTTAACTGGGATTTTTCTCCCCCCCTTACATTCAGTATTATGCAGACATTCCAGAAGAAGAGAGAGAGAAGAAACTAGCTTCCTGTTCAAGACATAGATTTCGCTACATTCCTCCAAATACTCCTGAAAATTTCTGGGAGGTTGGATTTCCTTCCACCCAAACCTGTGTGGAAAGAGGTTTGTGCCAAAAAAAATCTTGTAAAGTACTTTTTAAAGCCCTTTCCCCCACCACCCTGAAATTATCTCTAGTTCATAGCAGCCTTTCTCACCCAGTCCTGTTGAAGTCTGTTTATCAGCAGCCACTACAGCCACCATTGGCTGGTTTTAGCAGTTCCTGTACTTCTAAAAAAGGAATATAAGGAGAATTTCTTAGAGCCTAGATAGAGAAGCTAGAAGTAATTGGGATTTTCATAGAACTTAATTTAAACCCTATATATTTTTGACCATAAGCAAGAATTGGATTTTCAAAAGTAAAGACCAAGAGATTGTACTTACTTAGGAGAGACAGGCAGCACTATTGATGTCCTTTGTCAGTGTTTTTAGAGCTTCATAATACCAGGTGATAATGGAAATGTTGCAGGTAAGGTGTAGCTAAACAGTTCTTCATATATATACCCTGCTTGTTAGTGACAATGAAAAGATGTGGTGTTTGGTTTTGGGGTTTTTTTAAAAGTGTCTTCACAGAGAAGTTTGTTCTTTCTAAATAATTTTTCAAAATCTTAGAGCCTGGTGTAAAAATGATGTTTTACAAATTATGTTAAAACACAGTGAGTTCGTGGCATACTCTACGTACAGTTTTTCAGAAGTGGTGAAGTGCTGGGGTGAGGAGGCCCACAGCAACTCTGAGTTCCATTTATATATTTACTTGTGCATTAGCTGTGAGACATTAATCTTTGCTTTTATCTGTTCTTGTTACAGTGTCAGGTCAAGCGTAGGAAAATGTAGCCAGAGTTGTGTATGTGTGTTGTGTGATAGTGTTGCAGTATCATCCTTAATCTTTCACAACAGGGAGCCTTGATTTTTATGGACCGTATAACTTGTTACTACCCATTTGGAATCTGCTTGCAGCCTCATTAAAAATTAGCTTCTTGGCTGTCTCCTTGTTCTTCTGGAGTAAGTAAGAGCTGTTCAGTTGTTAATGGTTCTCAACAGCATATCAGAGGCAGACTTTAGATCAACCCTCCCTTGGAAAAGGGAATATTTTGTAGCAGTGCAGCAAGAGAACTAAAACACAAGAGAGCTCCCATGATGAGCAATTGCTCTTGCCACTCCAGTGTAGCGGGGTACAACATATGTATTTTCTACTCCTTATTGGTATCTTGAACCATCAGTTTGTGTTGTTTTGGTTTCTTTGGTTTTTTTGGTTTTTTTTTTGATAACTGAGTTACATTGAATTTTCCAACTATGGAGAATTTTCCAACTATGAAGTAGAAATCTACTACTCTCATTTCGGTGGATGTTGTTGCTGATCAACAGTAAGGAATTGACAAAAGCCAGGTGCTGAAACTGACTTACATAAAATGTCTGTTCACTGTCAGTGTTAGCTAAGTTGAGCATGTTATAGAAATTTTCTATCCACTTCTCTTATCAGAGGGCTTTCAAGGTGTGTTTGATCCATAGGCTCATGTTCAGCTTTTTCCAGTCTTTATAAATCTGGGTGCTCTTAAAACAGAGGGAGGTACTGTTTATACCTACAAAACACATGTGCCTGAAGTTTCCTCTGTATTACTAGGATTTACATTTTCGAAAGTGATTTTTATTAGTGAATTGAACTAGAAGTTCTTGCATACTTTGTTACTCTTATGTAAAATCCTTGGTAGAAAGAAAATGGAAAGTGCAGTTGTGTTTTGAATAGATGAACAATTCATAGTTTCCATTCTGTTCTTCACCGTTAACTGTCTGTATTGCATTACTGTGCAGTCACCTACTAGAAAGCAGCTGTGTATTTTAATGAATGATATTTGCACACTGGGATCTCAAAACTTCTATGTGGAGTCAGAACCAGTTGCCCCAAAAGGAAAAAAAAATGTACAAGTTATTTTTTGAGGCTAAACACACATTAAAGCTTGTTATGGCTGTTTTTATATAGTATTTCTTACCCCAGGTTCATTCTTTTTAAGGTTACATTAAAGAGGACCTTGCTCCCTGTCAACGTCCAAAAAGGCGGCAGCCTTATGCTGTGATGTTTTCTCCAAAAGCCAAAGAGCAGAAGACATAAAGGATGGGGAAGTGAGGAGTGCCAGCCTGAAGTGAATATCTCCTGTCCGTAGATATTTATAGTTAATATAAACTTGAAATAAAGAACTGTGTTTTCCACAATGATAGATAAATTGTTTAATTGAATATGTAAATTTTATAAAATTCATTTGCAAGTCTGATGTACCAGGAAACAAAACTATTTAATGTATGTTTGTTTCATATTTTGTTAATACATTTTGTATTTGTTTTTGCACCTGTCAGAGAAGTCTCCTACTTTTTTTTTTCTTTAAGGCCAGCAGCTGAAATTCCAGCAATTCCTGTCTGAACTTTGTGTCAGTGAGTAACTGCTTTGAAGTCACTGAAATCAGTTATTTTTGCAAGAGTAAATGTCTGTCAATGGAAATAGAAATGACAATTTTCTAGGGTGCTTTTATTTTGCTCTGGATTTTCTTGTATTTTTTTTCTCTTGTTGCAATAATGGTTGTATCTACTTGGAATAAAGCTGCATTAAATATGAAATGTATCTACTGTTCATAGTTTGGAGGTGTGAAAACCAGGAAGTCTCAGTGTCTTTCTTCAATTCTGGTGTTAAATGTATAGTACCATGTTTTCCTCAGTGTTTAAATTAGAATGTCTAATATTCCTTTTATTTTTTCCTTGAAATCTCTTTGCATATATGTGTCTCATTTATTGATAAAGATACACATTGTTATTTCTAAATTTGGGTGACAGCTATGCCCAGAGTTCTCCTAGTGGACAGCAGTAGTCATCACCTAGGTTACAAATTATTATCCAGAGATAAATTAATCTTTTGTAGCACGATATTTCCATACTTGCATTGGGAAAGTAAGATCATACAGTATCACAGAGGAAGAGTAACACCTACATAGGTAGGCAAGCCAAAGATCACCATAAGATCCCTAGGAATAAAGAAGCTACAATCAGAGTTGGGTTCAAGCAGAACTCTTTTTAAAAGAGATCATAAAGCAACTATTGAAATGCCTGAAGGAAAAACAATAGAAAGTACAGATACATCTGGGGGTCTATCTGTATAATATTTATATATAAAAATGTATCTGTAATTTCTATTTTTATACTGTATGTATGGGTATAAAAATATATTTAAAAACGTGGTGGATAGGACCACCATTTACATTCAGCTATATTTATATAGGAATGGTGGCAGGTTCTGCTGGTGGAGAGGTTGTAGCATAGGCCCAAGAAGAAAACTAAAACAAATGTGATCAATTTAACTGTAACACTAAGTGACACAATATCCTTTTAGGTTGAAGTTACAGGCCTTGCAGAAAAGTAGAAGAAGGAATAACAGTAGGCACTGTCCCTATCCTACCTGCTTAGATGGTTTACTTACTTCAGCACTTCACAGGGGTGTATCCTAAGGAATGCCAAAGGCATAAAGCCAAATAACAATGAAAGTCTTTAGTCCTTCCCATATATACTAATACATGCTGATGATAAATGTTAACAACACTGTAAAATCATTTCTTGGAACAGGCAGTCAACCCATTCCAAAGTAAGTCTGGTTTCCTGGAATTTTTTTTTAATTGAAAAAAACCAGGTCCTGCCAAAAAGTGGAATTCTTGCAGGTATCTTGAAAATTGTTTTAGAACAACTATTACATGATCTGCATAAATATTTATCCATTAAAAAAAGAAGTTTTAGCAAGAAGAGTAGGGTAGGAGACTGCTTTGAACTAGGGAGAGCCTTCTACACTATAGTAGAAGCTATTGTGTAAAAGAAAAGTAGAAAGTACTCTGCAACTTGTCAAGTGTACATTTTGCTATGAAGTAGGCTGTTCTGATGCCTTAAGTTTTAGCTTTCATATTTTCCAGATTCTATACTGCATTAGCATATAACTGAGCTTCATATAAAGTGTTAGCAAGTTCTCTTCATGGCTTAGTTAGACTAAACAATGCTTTTCCAGCCTGAGAACCATGGACACCATTGCAGCTTCAGGCCCAAAAAGTATAAACAACAGCAAATTGAGGAGAGCAGTCTGGGAGGATGGGACTTCATAACCTGAAGCTGTAATCGAACAATTAACCCAAATATATAAATGGACCAAAACTTAGAAAAGTGTGAATACTTGGGACCTGCCATCCATCTTGGCTGGAGCCATGGCCAGGCTCTTGTACTGCCCAAGATGTGTCCTTTGAAGGCCTTTTAATAAATACCTACTTTGTTCCTTTAACACTGTCTAGCCTCTGTTCTAGGTTGCCTCTCAAGGCATCAGTTTGAGACAGTTTCTGAAATCCTATTTTGAGAACTTTGTCGTGAAAGGTAAAATAAAAGATCAAACAATAATGGGAACATTTAAAGGTAAGATGGCAAGGAAAGATGGGATTTTTACAGCAATGTTCATTACAGAAGTGCCTGGGAACATTTGCAGGGTGGGTGGGCCGAGCTGTTGGGAACTGAAATGGCAGAAAAGGTCAATGATGTGGGTGTTGGCAAGTGGACAAGATTGGAGCCTGCTCCCACGGATTGGAAGGTGAGAGAAGAAACTGCTAAACCCCTCACTATAGCATGGAGCGTGGGCCTCAAACCAGCTGTGGTGGTCAAGGAGAACAAAGTAACAATTCTGCCTTGAGGATTTCAAGAAGACCCCAAGGACATCAGTGGGGCTGCAGCCTGTTGAGTTATGGAGTCATGGGAGCTGGGCTAATTGATAGGAGTGTAATGAACAAGATTTTCAGACCTTTATAAATACAGTGTGAAAAGATGACACTTTTTACAGCTGCTGTTCTGATGGCCTTTTAGATACTTTGAAGGTGTCAAAATATGATTTATCCAACAGCTCACAGTTGAACCAAGTTGTGATGGTGCAAAAGAAGTTCTCTATTAGAGGATGCCTGTTGAAAGGTACATAAGACATCACAGTGGGATTCTACTACATTTTACCAGAATTTTATTCAGCCTGCTTGTGTTCTGAGAAAGGGTGAAGGGATAAGTCTGTTAAATTACTAACTGAGCAAGTGGAACTGGGATATAGAAGAGGGGGAAATTGCAGAGCAGAACCCCGACACACACAAGAAGGGATGTCACGGATGCTGATGAAGTCATGATGAGGAAAGGAGAGAGCAAGGATTGCTCTCCAAGAGCAGCAGGTTAGTTACAAGAAGAAAGGAGCACAGTGTCTATGAGGATATTACTGCTCCACTAGAGGACAGTAAGGAACTGCTTTTGAGCTTAAAGCAGTGTAAGAATTACTCTTTCTTACCCTTTGGTAGTTGGCTAATTTTATAAGATTTATATTGATTTTAAAATTATAGATCTCTTGTCTCGCTCATAATGCCAGAAAAACTCTGTTGCTTCTTCTTGAGAAGCAGGCGATCGATTGTAAACATCAAGAAACAAGAATAGAAACAGACTGATTTCTCCTCCAAAAATAAGGATAAAGAAATACCAGAAGCCTAAGCAACATTTGTGTGCCAAAAAGATTATTGAAGTTTATAAATTTTAAAAATCTAGTTAAATATTTCTATTTGCAGAGTTTCTAATTGTGACTTACTTGCATTTTTAGGACACTCTTGGAATAATATGTATCTTTTGCCCAGAAGGAATGGAAGAAAAAAGGAAGCAAATCAGAGCCAGAAAGGAAAGTTTGCTACAAAGCACTTAAAATATTGTTACATTTAAACATATTGGCTATCTTTGTCCTCTTTATGGCATGGCAGGACATTGTAACTGCAGTCAGCTGGGCTGTCAAGAGGAGTGGACTGTATTCTTTGAGATTTGTGGCGTTTTCCATAGTTGGCAGTGAAAAGAAAAAATCAGATGAAAACCACAAGCTGAAGTAGGTTTCTGTCTTTGGAGGAGATTGGGGTGAAAACCAATGTTTGTAAGGTAAATATTCAATGGCTTCTTACCTGAAGGCATTACTCAGAAGTTGAGAGAGTGGGAGAAATTTCTTCAGGTGTATTGAAGTATGAGCATCCAAATGGGAATCTCTGAACTGCAGAGCCTATTGGATCATGCATCCACCACCTGGCAGAACAGCCAGGATAGCCACAGCTGTCTCCTAGTTTCCTGTCCTTGGCTGGGACTACGCCTTAGGATTCATGCTGCCTCTTCTCATTTTATAAGGGAAAACTTAGTAATCAATGCTAAGATTTGTGCATCTTGCAGTTATGTAAATGAATAGTGATATAATATTGGTCATGGCTGGAAGAGCTTGAGAACATGACATTCATGTAGGAAGTACCCCCAAAGAAATAGTAATATCTAGGAACTCATTCATTTGACAACAGTGAAAACCACCCTCCCTGGAATGGGTTGAAAACTGGAATGGGCTTCTGAACTCAGATTAAGGTAAACCTCTTGGGGTCCAGCTGAACTTATGGCCTGCTGGAGTACAGCACGTTCCTAGTGATTCTTAGCATATATTCCAACCTGTGACATTCAGACACTGGTGTGGACCCAACAGTTGTACAACTTCAAGTTGGTGGCTTAGTGTCATTCTCAAAAACATAAAGATGGCTAAGTCATGGCTTTAGCACTTCCAAAGTGTAATCTGCCCACTCTACAAACAATCTCAGTCTGAGAAGGAAGGCTTTGATAAAAAAAATGGTTTTTGAGACTGCTTGGAGCACAGAAGTCAAATTGCTGGTAAAATGTTCACAGGCAAGCTATTTCCTGCACTGCCCATGAGACCGACCTGGTTGCTAGTTACCTTTAATTAGATGTGCTTTTGAACTTTGCCTTTCTCTTGCAGAAAGGATAAATGCCTTGTCTCTAATGAAGCAGAAGGAAAACTATGTCAGTGTGCTGGTAATTAGAAACTCCTGACAAAAGAAAAAAAAGAAAAATAATACAAGAGCAGAAAAATCATAAGCCAGGGAAAAACAGGAGAGAGCAGAAGAGAATGATGAGGTTCTTGTTAGTGGTACATCATGGGGTATCAGTGGACTCTTGTTTTTAGAAATAATAAACATCAGCCCTGATCCTCAACAGAAGGGGTTTGCTGTGTTCAAATAAATCAGTTGTGGAGCATTTGGAAGAAGAAGCTGACACTTCCTTTGTCCTGTGTGTCTCTTAGTGTAGAAAGACTGCTCAGTCTCAGCATAATCTGTCTTTGTTGTGTTCCTGCACAGAGCATAAAGTTTCCAGGAGTGTTCTCTGTGTACAAGTATGAACACCTAACTATGAAGGAAAGGTAGTGAGACACTGCAGAAATAAACTCAAGGATAACTCATTGGAAGACGGACCTGACTTTAAGATTAGTTTTTTTTCAGTAAAACTTGAAATGTAGTGTTTTCCTCAGATTTCAGCTTGCTTCCTTAGTCTGTGCATTGCAATCTGTATTGTCACCGTTATCAAAAAATTATGTGCTGTAAATGATAAAAACAGTGTTGTCCTCTGTGAATTATTTTACAGGTTACAAAAAGTGTCAGCACAGGTTCGGTTGTTGTGTCTTAGAACAAGGATGTGCTATAAAAATACACAATTCATTTTGATCATCAAGTTCAAAATTATGATTCCTCTCAATATACATCAGTCTCCTCTCAATGATAAATATGAGATTTTTTTCTGAATTGCAATTGCCTCCCGTCTCACTGCACTCCTTCAAAAGCTACTTCTTCTCTTTAGAATATTTGTTAGGATATGTACGTGGCTAGATATTTGGCATCCTGGGCACAGTGCCTGAGGTGCAAGCACCATCACAGCAGAGCCACATGGACTTCCTGGGGTCTGGGAGAAGTTACTGCACCACATTCACTGTGAAGAAAGCCTCCAGACAAGGGCAGCAAGGTCTATCTCCCACACTTGGCACTTGGTGGGAGATAACCCTGCCCTGCAGGAACTTTGAGAAGGACATTTGAAGACTGCTTGTCCTTGGGTGGCTTTTGCCTGCATTCCAGCTGCAGCCATGAACCAGGCTTATCTGTCTCAGTTATAGCCAAGGCTCCTGTTAAGCATCTCATTAGGAAAAATAGTTGGAGTTTAGGTCAACATGGGAGAAAGGTTTTTTCATCACAGATGGGAAAGCTGATTTAAGCTAAAAGTGTGTATTTATTGGGAAGGCATCCTCAAACTGAAACATGTTACCAAATCAGGACAGTAACATTTGGTACGTGCTTGCTGCACCGGTAAGCGACTACACGTGGAACTAACCAATGCACCAACAAAGTTATCAGGAAAAACTGATGACATCCATGACATATTCAGACAAGAAAAGAGAGGAAAATGTCCCCAGAAAAAATTGTAGGAAGAGTTCCACATGTACTTCTATTCTACACCATGTCTTCTACTAAGATATTACACACATGTGGTGATAATGCACATTAATATATTTCAGGTACTGTACCAGAATAAATAAAATATTAACAACAATTTGGAAATAGAGAAGATCTCCCTTTTCCCCCTTTTCTTATTTCTGAGTGGTCTACCCAGGCCTTTAAATTTCAAAGGAGAGATTGGTTAGATTTTTTGTTTGGGTTTGGGGTTTTTTCACTTTTGATAGTCACTAACTTTAATACCTGTTTTGAATTTTCAGTTACTTAGTACCTAACTTGGCATGGTTCCTATTTAAGGCAACAATTTCATGTGGAGAATGCTTTAAAAAAAAAAAAAAAAAAAGATACAGAGGACAAAACTTTATATGCCTGTATTCCAGAGCCAGTAGGAATAGACAGGAGACGGTGCTGTGGATCAAACACACATGAAACAAGAAGCAAAGGAGACAAAATTCAGATCTAGTCATCAGCTCCAATCCATATGGTGATAAAAGCTGCTCAATTCCCTCACAGTCAAAATTACCAACTCTATGAGTCTTTTTAGAGCAGTTTTAAATAAAGTGAGAATAAAATAAAGCTAGATAAGAAAGAAATAGCAATTTAGGGGCCTTTAGGAATATGTTTTGTGTGCCTTACTTGTGCCCTTGGGTAAATCAGTTGTGGGAAAAGATAAAGAGATTAAATACAGTCTTTGAAATTACATTCCTAATGACTCACCATTTCAGAGAGCTTGGGAATTTAAGCTGCAATTGAAAAGAAGCATAAAATGAAGAAAAGCTAACATTATCTTGGATAATATGTATCAGATAATGAGTTGATACTCTTTTAATGTTGAACAGATGTCCTAGAAGAGACAATTATTTTAATTCAAATTTTCTTTTACTTAAGCCAGTTTGCAAAAATACAGGTCCCCTCTCACACAAATGTAAGGATGAATATAATTAGAACCAAGGGGCTATAGCTGCAAGTCAGAAAATCTAATTTTCAATTCCTATTCCATGGAAATATCTTGCATCTCATATTGTAGTATTCTTACACTTTGGAACAAAACAGCCAAATTTTCCATTAAATGAAACCTAAAATAATTGAGTTTGAAATATTAGACTTCTTGAAGTATTTCACTCTGCCCTAGCTATTGAACTTATATCATTACTGACAAATTAATAGAAGCAGGCAAGAAACTCAAACTCATCATGACAACCCTCTCTGAAATCACTGCACTCTTTATGTGTGTTTCTGAAGTGTTTTTCTTGCTGGATATGAAATGAATACTTTCCAGCTTGCTAGCCTGCCAAGCACACTCTATTAATTGCTAATAGATCAGTAAATGCTTGGCAAACCATTCAGAGAAACCAATGGGACTTTTGAAGTTTAATCCTAATAATCTGACTTCAGCAAAGAAAAAAAGAAATGTAAAATGTTGTTAAGTATGGGTTTTTTAGCCATCCTTCCCTCTACTTCTTTTTTGGTCAGTAATAGAGAAGCACATGAAATCATTGAAAATATTATTTTCTTCTTCTCAAACTTGTGTTGGAAGAGAGGTGGTGTCAGAAAGCCTTTTTTATTCCTCAGCCTCTGAGTGTTGACAAAGAATATTTTCTTTGCAATCCTGGAAACGTATTATGCATTCCCAAGAAAGGAATTGCATTTATGTCTCATCTGCTCCATCTTCTGCTGTGGTTAACAGAGAGCATTGAGCCAGGGAGCTCTGGGATTGGTGGCACTTCACCCAAAAGATGAGCAAAGGAGGCTTTTGTGAAAATTTTGTCAAGACATTAAATGGCCATGATGTTCTGATACACTATTGTGGAAATACATGTGGAAATACATGACTTATTTCACAAGTCATTAAATCTGATCAGTATTTCTTTTAAAAGACAGGTATGTGCTGTGGAGACTGGTGGTTTCCAGGCAGTGCCAGATCTTTGAAGTTACTGCATGTATGATTTTCTCACAGGACAGGGTTCATTTATAAAAAGGCATTTATGTTAAAGCAAATGTGAGCTGGCACTGAAACAATTGCTATTAAAATATATTTCCCTTTGCGATGTCAACAATTTCCAACTCTGTATACATAAAAATAGCTGTCATGGGCTTTCTCAGAAGAAAACTTCTGCAGAATCTGCTTATCCTAGGACTGATCTGGGAAGGACATGAGAATAGGAACAGTAAGATTTAAGGCATTTGTTACCCAGAGAGGCTACAAATGGTTATTCCAAATGGGTTTGTAGACTCGACGTGGCCAATTCTAGGGGCTCTCACCCATGTCCCCAAAGCCCGTGGCAGCTCTTCTACACCCAGCAAGGACACCCATGAGCTGTAGCACACACTGAGTCATTCCAGAGGGAGCTGCCTTCAATATGCAGTTATGAGACTCACAGGAGACTCCCAAAACCAAACATTTCTTCTTTCTGCCACTATAATTTGCTACCTAGAGGCAGCACCCTACTCTTCCAAGTTCTAGATGTACATTCATTTCCAGGAGCTAAACAGATGCTTGCCTGCCAAGGGCCATCAAGGGCCTGCACTCCTGGTGGTGAAATCTTTTCCCTCACAATTCCCCATCTCTCCCAAAATTCTGGATTCAGGCTTTCAGCTCAGACTAACTGGAAGTGTTTTGAAAAGGGGCCCTTATTTCAAAGGGCAAGAGACTCAAGATGCTCTAAAATGTGATGGAGTGCAGCAATCAGAAGGCGAGGTGCAGTAATTCACATCCCATTGCAGAAAGCTCAGATAACAGGTGGGGTAACAGCAGAGAGCAACTCATGTGGAGGGAGCTTTGTGTGAAAATATTTCATTTTCTCAAAGAAGCATGTTAACTGTAGGATGCTCCACGACCATTTTGGTCAGATCCTGGCCTACTCTACTGCCACTTTCAAAACTCACCCATCTGTAAAAACCTACTCTAGGAGCTTTCCTTGTGCCATCATGCAGCTGATGGCTGTTGAATCAAATGCTTCAAACTGGCTTACCATATTTTAAATCCTATTGCCTCTTTGTTGTGTTTTTAGCACTGAGACAAAGGGAACTACATCTTTTGTATAGATTTATGCTATATAGTAGCCAAGAATAAATCATGCAAGTGGAAAAATATCAAGGACAGAGTGTAGAAAAGTAAGATAATGTGATTATGTGTGTGGCTGCTGTCTTTGCAGTACTCAAGCAGAATATCTGCTGCTCTGCACATCTCTCTTTTTTTTGAAAGCTAAAAAAAAATCAAAAACATAAAAGACCTGCTATTCCTTGGCCATGGCTGAAGTTGAAGGGAAGAATTTTTCAGGGAGGATTTCCAAGCTCCCACTCACTAGCCTATTCAATTTTTTAAGGCTTTGGGATAATACAGACTCATTTATTGCTCAGAAGTGGCCTGCTTGAAACTTTATATCAAGGAGGTTTGATGAATTTTCAACATGTGAAATTCCAGTGTTTTCCTGGCCTACTGCCAGCACTTCTGAGGTCTTCCTCTTTTACTACTTATGTGTGTGCAATCAGGTATTTTGGTTGTGTTTTCAGACCATTCCCCTTACCCATTTTCATTGCTCCACTGCTTTTGAAGGTCCTGAACTCATCACCAAGCCCACTGTTGTTGAATCAACAAAGCTGCAGCCCCTAAAATCCAAAGATTGTACAAATTTCTGCTTTTACTTAAGCAAAGCTTGCAAAGTGACCAGAGAGGGCAAAACAGCTTTCAAATGCCAGACCCAGTGTTGTTATGTGACAAAAGGCAGGGAGACCCTGATGACCTCCCTGGGGACGTGATCACCCCCTGCCCTTTGCTGGACTGTCCCAGGAAAGCCTCAGCCCCATGGGCCAAGGGTGACATCCATCAGGGTGAGACAACAGGAGAGGCTCACCTGAGGGGTTTGGCACATTATGGGGTGCAGGGGAACAATGTCTTGGGATGCAACAAATTTAGAGGATGTCATGGGGAGGAATCAGAAGTGGCAAAAGGGAGGGATTGTGGTGGCTTGGGGGATAATGAGTTGGTGAGAGTTAAGGGATATAAGAGACCAGTCAGTGCCCTTGTCTGGCCATGCCCTGCACCTCATTGCTGCCACGTGTCCTGTCTGCTCATTAAAATGTGTCCAGCCACACCCCTGGGTAGAGGCTCCCTACTGTTGCTGGCAGGAAAATGGAATAAGTGGCTTGGGAGACAGATATCAAAGCAGAAATATCCTGGCCAGATATTTCTCCATCCCTACCTGCAAAACAGGAGGAGCTGGAGGAGCTGGCTACTGATCCAGGCCAAGCACAGGGGAGAGTGTGAGGTCTGGAGCTCACTGTGAGACCTGTCTGCATGTGTGTGTGTATGTGACCAAAGATTGATAAGGGCATCCAGGGCCAGCTGCCAGGTGGGCTGGGTGTCCATGCCTGGTTACAAGAGGGGTCCATAGCCTCGTGTGGGTGTGTGTGTGTTTGTCTCTGCACATGAGTGGGGCTGGAACCCTCTGGGGGCTCCTGTGCCCCCCACGTGCCAGTAGGTGCTGGATAGATTGGACAGATTGGATATATGAGGACAGTTCCTGCTCACATGGTGTGTCTGCGTGTATTTCCAACACACAGACCTTTGTGTGGATCAGACACAGAGAGGGACAGAACTAAAACTTTTGTGCTGCTTGTGCAAGCGCTGTGTTTTCTAGGTATGCTGGTTCTGACTGGGATAGAGTTGTTTTTTTCAGTGTAGCTGGTGCTGGGCTGTGTTTTGGATTTGTGTTGAAAAGAGTGTTGAAAACACAGGGATGTTTTTGTTGTGCCTGAGCAGTGCTTACACAGGGTCAAGGCTCCTGTGCTCCTCATTGCAGGCAGGAGCCCAGGATGCACAAGGAGTTGGGAGGGGTCAGCTGACCCCCAGCTGACCAAGGGTGCATTCCAAACCATAGGGCATCATGCTCAGCATGTGGAGCTGGGGGAAGAAGGAGGAAGAGAGGGATGCTCAGAGTGATGGAGCTTGTCTTCCCAAGCCACCATCAGGTGTGATGGAGTCTGGCTTTCCTGGAGGTCACTGGACACCCACCAGGTAGCAGTGAGTGAGCTGAGCTGCCAGCTGGGCTTTAACCACCACACTGGTTGGTGGTGTGTGGCCACATGTGTACAGGGTTTGAGTGTGTGCCAGTTTGGAATTCATACTCAACCTGCCTACAGGATATTTTTACCTGCTGGGCTGCTGAATCCAGTGACCTCCAATCCCACATGCCCAGGTCTCTGCTCTACTGAATGCAGTAGGAATAAATAAGTGGCCTAAGCTGAGTTTTAGACTATTGGGGCTTCTAAATGAAGGATTTTTTCTTACACAGGGAAGGCTTACAGACACATGGGCTCCACCCATTCTCTGCTGGTGGCTGCTCAAGGACCTGTACAGGGGAAAGCAATTTCTGACTGCTGCACAGCCAGCATGCAAAAAATTAGAGAAACAAACTCTGGAGGGAGAAACTTTTAGCTGCCATTAGTGTAGAGGCTGCAGCTTCTCCCATCAAATTTAACTAATGCAAGGCCATGCCTCCAGGATGGCTGTGCCTGTGGGTTTCATTCTCTCATGCTGAGAGGGATTGCACAGCTTCCAGCTCAAGATCGTAAGATACAAGACCTGGGACTGCAGGTCCCTCCCACTATCCAGTTACCAGGAATTTTCCAGTAAGTGAGACCCCATAAGGAGGTGTCAGTGATAAAAGCCAACCTGAGAAGAACGCTCTCAGCATCAGCACTGAGCACACTGATAAATCATTTAGCCCAGCACGTTCTCAATGCCAGCCCCAAAGCAGCAATATTTACATAAGTTTCTCCAGCCCATGCACAGCTGGTCCCTGACTGCTCATACTCTGAGACCTCTCAGCTTGAACAAGAAGTGCCCTGGGTGGGGGAACAGCTCAGACTTTTCACAGGGACAGTTTGCATGGTTAGCTTTGGGTACTAAACAGTGCAAAATAAAGCAGAGAGTATTTCCTACGAGTCTGAGAAATCTGACCTAATTCTAAACAAGCATCTGTTTGCTCCAAGCATCAAAGCCATGAATAAGCACAGTAAAACCCTTCTTCTGAAAGCAGAGTGATGGAAAGCTTTCAAACCCTTTAAAATCCCCTGAGACCCTTCCAAATTCCCTTTCAGACCCTGCATTGTGGTATCAAGTAGAAATGTCACCTCAGTACCTGCTAGGATGACTGGCTGGGCTGGCTGTGAAGCTGTTTGGAACACCTGAGCCACTGCCCAACTGAGCAGAGACAGGAAATTGTACAGGTGATGCCTCATGTCCTCCCACCAGGATAGCAAACAGCACAGTGGAAGCAGGTCAGCCTTATCTCCTTGTCTGCCTTTGGGTCCCAAGTGGGACAGTTTCTCTCCTGCAAGCATTGCTAAGTCTGAGTAGTTGGTCCACACTCTCACTTTCCCTTAAAAACATGACCTTTTTTTAAGCCATGCAGTGATACAAGGCAGTCCTAGGAGATGCATCATCAAAGGAGATGCACACACAGCTGGGGCTGTGACATGGTCCTGCACTGGAAGCTTCTATTGCAGCCTTAGGTTAAAAAAAAAAGAAAAGAAGCATTAATTCCTGATTTCTAATCTTTTGCATGAAAGAGGCAATAGCAAACACAGAAAAAAAAAAGCCCAAATTGAACCAACCAACCAACCAAAAAAAAAAAAAAAACCCCAAAAAAACCCACCAAAACTCACACAAAACCCACAGGAAAAAAAAATCCCAACAAAACAACAACAAAAAGGAAGCAATAAACATGTCAGTTCCATAGGGCTGTTCCTGGGGCCTTGGGTTTACCTGATGGTGTTTGCAAGTTGGGCATACAACACCATCTGGCCACCTCTTTTTCTATATATTGTAATCTCCTGTTTGCTTCTGTTGGAACTGTGCTTCTGCAGGTGCTTTGATAGGCAGAAAGGTCACTCAGAGTCCTGCCTGCAGGATGGGGACAGGCATCTGTCCCCATCTGCATCACACTGTACTGACATCCACCCCCCACATTCAGGTATGATTGTGCTACAACAAAGCAGGAACACCCTCTGCCTTCAGCAGCTGTACCAGCAGGAGTGTGGAGTACCTCTCTACATGATAGTTCCTCAGCAGAGACCACTTTTCAGCCCACACTGACATTTTCAGCTTCTAGATGGGTGTGAGTAAGGATTTCGTTCTACCCAACAGCCTCATGATAAGAAAAAAATTAAAACTTGGAGGAGTATAGCAATTTAGAAGTCATAACACAGAACCTGTGGATAATGCACCAGCTGCATGGGGTAACGTGGAGCCCAGAACAACACTGCCAGGGCCCAATACCACCATGCAATTTTCCTTGCAAGTCTTTTGTCCCATTCTGCAGCATACTGCATACCTCAGACTGTTCCCCCTTTTTCACAAGGCACCCATCTCTCTGGCTTGTGCCTGTATGCCAATCTCCTCTCTAATGCCAGAGCATTTCTACCTTGCCTGAACTCTCTTCCCCGAGACTGGGAAGGAGAAAGACCTATGGTCCCTCATCTCTTCCCATGCTTAGATAAGCAGCTCCCTCTTCTTAGTTTAGTTCCTTGGGATAGCAGAGCAGCCATGAACATGGGGTCAGGGAGTCTCAAGAGACAGGGGAGACCCCCTTCTCCATCCTCCTGTGCCCCTTGGGGAAAGAGGGAGATATATTGGGAGTGAAGTTAAGCCCAGGAAGAAGGGAGAGATGGGAGGAAGGTGTTCTAAGACTTGGATTTTCTCATTACACTACTCTGACTTGATTAGTAATAAATTAATTTCCTGGAGTCAAGTCTATTTTGTCTGTGATAGCAGTTGGTGCATGATCTCTCTGTCCTTATTTTGACCCATGAGCTTTTCTGTATATTTTGTTTCTTTTTATCTCCCCCATCCAGTTGAGGAGGGGGATGTTAGAGCATCTTTGATAAACCCCTCGCATCCAGCCAGGGTCAACACACCACGGCCTCTAACTGTGCATGCTGTAAGCAAAGGAACAAGGATCTCTCTAGCCTCCACCTAATATTCAGTCTGCTCCCTCAGCAGGGAAATAATTCTGGAGCAGGGATTTCTAAAATGTGTGCCAGGGAGATGGACAGTGAATCACAGAGGTCAAAGTAAGCAGTCAATACAGTGACTCAAATGCAAAATGGTCTGGCACAATCTGTTCCACACCAGCACGCTGAGCATCCATTCATGCTGCAGGAACAGTCTTCCTCACTCAGAGACAGACCCCAACAAACCTCCCCTTTCACCTCGGTGGAAATTTTAAGAATGGAAGGCAGCAGTAGGAAGAACACCTCCACTAAACCACTGCTGTGACTTGAAGAAAGAGTCTAGAAAAGAACAAAGTGTAGCAAGCTGTTCTTCCTGCAGCACAGCATCCCAGCTTCCTGAAGTTCAGAGATTTCTTGTACCAGAGGTTATTCACTGGACCATCATCTGAATACACAGCTTGCTCTCACCCTCCATGGAGGACGGAGGATTGTTTCCATGTGAAACAAGCAGATATCTCAGTGGAAGTGAACAAAATGTCTCCAAGGGACTGTGCCACCTCATATGCCCCAGCACCAAGGTTCATCAGCATCCTGCCATCCTGCCAAATGCTTGTGCAGCTTGGAGTCAGCTAAAGCTGAGAGTCAATAGCAGGATCCCTGTGCTGAGCATTAAAGGAAATACTTCCATATTTTCCTTTCAGATTGTGTTGAGATTGCCTCTATGCCATGGACCTGACTTGGTAATGCATGCTCCCAGCAGAAAAACCCAAGTGTCAGGTGATGTGGAGTCCCTTCTAGGTCTTGCTTTATGTCCCTCATGCAGAGGGGATGAGCTGTAGTCCAGCAATAACTTGAAGCCAAGGAAAGGGAGCAGGCGAGCCAGCAGAAGCTGACAGTATCACAGTGACTTGTGACCCACCCAGAGGTCCCAGGAGGATCTCAGGAGGTGCAATGCTCAGTTGTAGAGAGGTACTTTTCTCCCTGACAACCATAATGCCAGTTTGGGGCACTGTTGCTTTCCACCAGCTGAGCTAATGATACAAGTATAGACTGTTTCCTAAAAAATCCTCAGGGAAAGCAATCTCATGCCATTATACTGAGGAGGAAGAGGATGCAGACCTCAGAGAAGCCCTGCTGGCAGCTGAAATCTGTCCACCAGACTTTACCAGCTGGATTAGGACAGGTAGGGAAAGAAGAGGGTTTCCTATAGCCCTTCATCTCCTCGTTTTGGCACGTGCATGGCTCCAGACACAGGCTTGGATCTGTGAAGGCTAAAATTTGGTTTTAATCACGTCTCTAAGAGAATATAACAAAAAGCTGTTAGCATATTTGTTTGCGGTATGAATAACTAATGGAGCAAATACCAACCAAAACTGAAACTGTTGTAATTAAGCACTGTGTAACAGAGATTTTGGTTCATCATCACAGTATTTTTAAATTAGGGGGTTATCTGCACATAAATTGTAAGTGTTATTTAGAAAGGGAGTAATCTTAGAACAACTTGATTTGTTCTAGGAACACATTCTGGAAGTCAAATTTCTCTTTATTTACAGACAACCAAAATGAAAATATTATGTCTATTTTCATGTGACAGGCTTAGAAAACAAAAACAGTCACAGGAAAAGCATTTGTGATGGAAAGTTACTGTCCTCTCACTGGGACTTCTTGGACTGTGAGAAAAGACAGAAATGGGAGGGAAGGAATATACATATATGCGTGTGTGTGTACGTATGGGTGTGTGTATATATAACTGTATATATTTACCAATATATATTTAGTGCATGTTTATTTATGTATATTTATATAGAGAACTAAGAATCACAATGTTAGGAGAAACCAATATGAGTATTTTTAGTTGGCATGAGAATAAATAATATTGTTTCTTAGGCTGGAAGGGAGCAATGTGTGCACAGAAATGCACGCATCCCTGGTGGGAACTGGAGGCCTGAACTATTGTAGTTTTGATGATGGCACAAATGGAAGACAACTAAATCCAGGCTCCAGTTGCCACCATAGGTCATGTTCTGAAGACCAGGAGGGTGGCTGGGTATGGAGAAGCATGGGGGGGGGGCCCTGCAGGTCTTCCCCAAGTTTCCCATGCAAAACCTTCAGAGGAGATACGTGTTCTATAAAGACCTTATACACGGCACTCTGAGAATGTGGAAAGTGACTATAGGGACAATTATACTTGTCTCTTTTCCCTGTAATAAGGAACATCTCTAAGAGAGAGAGACAGAGAGAGGGGGGAACAGAGAGAGAACTATCTCACTCAAACTCCTTTGTTCTGCTGTACCCTGTATTTCCCCAGCTCTGACTAAGCCAGTCCCAACAAACACCAGCCCTGACCTCGCTTCTCCTTCCATCAGCCCCGGGGGCTCAGCCCCTCTGCGAGGAAAGACAGGAAAAGAGAGAGGCTGTGGCCCAAAAAATCAGCATGTCAAAACATCAGCCAGCACTTTTTTAAATGAAAAGGAAGAGCCATTGGATAACCCCCTGAGAGACTGGGGGATGCTCGGAGCCCACGCGCGTGCACAGACACGGTGCCACCTGCCCGGGCGGGCGTGCAGCGGGCAGCGAGGCGAACCTCACGGGCAGCAATGCTGCCTGACTTGTGGAGAACAAAACCCTCCACCAAGCCTTCCAGAAAAGAAAACAAAAGCCTTGAACAAACCATGCCCAGGCTATTTCAGCCAGCAACAAAGCTAACAAGCAAATCAAACAGAGAAATATCCCAGCAGACCTCAACTGGCTGAACAAACAAACAGAGAAACTCAGGTTCCAAAGAGCAGGGGAGCTGGGTTATGAAACGAGATTTTTGACACAAAAGGAAGCTTACAGCTATCGCTGGTGATTAGACATGGAAGAGAAAGGTCACTCTGGGTGTTAGACCACACTTCACATACACACACATACACACACACACAGAGGTTATTCAATCAATATTTGTCCTGGAATCACATGTGGCAGAAAAAATTTCAAGTGAATGGTCAGCAGAATTTAATGCTCGCATTCATTCATGTTGTAGCCTTGGATGAACATGTGTTTTTATATCCAGCACAACCTAAGCTTTAGAATCCAGGAGGTTTTTAATCAAAATACAAGAAAGTCTTGGAATTAAACACTACATTTGTATATGCCTTTCAATTACATTTTCAGCAGGACAGGAACACCTCACTTACAATTTTAGAAAGGGATCTGTTATAGGAGGGAGATTATTTGAATCTCCAAGTTCTAGAACTAACAGGAAAAATAATTAAGTTAATGCTCCAGAAAGACAGCACTGTCCACAGAAACCTCCCCAAATCAGAAGGGAGGGACTTACTGCTGCTACCACTGTGTTCTCCGGCCATGCTGCTGCGCTGGTATTAGAGGTTTTATTTAGGGTCACAGCAGTAACAGCAGGAAGATATAATCCTCTGATGAACAAGCAGCTGTTACCCCCTGCCTTTAAGAAAATGATGATCTCAAGTTGAGGATATTGTTGCCTTGAATCATCATATTTTTTTATCCCCCTGTGAGTTTGTCACAACAGATTGTTTGCTTATATTCAGATCATAAGGCTGTGGCTCAATTTTCTCCCCTCAGCAAGAGTTAAAGGAAATTTGACCGCAGGTGCCCTAACCACGGACTTTAGAATTTGCGTGCAAATAATGATGATTAAAACACAATCTAAGCAAAACAAAGACACAACCCTATTGCCTAGTGACTTAATTACAAAATATTCGTGAGGCACAGTAGAACATCCAGTTTGGGGTATGATATACCTGATGGATGGCATTCAGAAGACTGTCACAAAGGCAGGAGAAGAGAACCCCAGTGAACATCACAGAGAGTTACAGAACAAAGGCAAAAACAGGGTGGCTGCTTCAAGGCAGAAGTTGTTCTAAGATTACTCCCTTTCTTATTTATTAATTAAAAAATAATTTAAAATATTTTAATTATTTATTAAAATAAACTTCGGGGAGAAGTTTATTTTAATATCCTAGCTGGAAATTCACTGGAAAAACAGCTCCATTGGCCCTGGTCAGGAAGAAAGAGAGGGCAAAGATTATGTTCCTCTGGCAGTCGGTCCTGATGGAGCTCCCGTGCTTCAGCTCAGGACAAAGTGTTGCCAGCTCCTGCATCCAGTGGCTGTGCTTTCTTCCTCATGCAGCTAACGCAAACGAAAAAAAGCCGTGAGTTGGTCACACTGCGTTAAGGATCGGTTTGACGGACTTCAAAGAGCCTGCTGAAATCATCTGCTGTGCGCGCAGTGTCGCTCTGCTGCCAGAGGAGATGCTGAAGGAGGGCAGGGAGGAATCCCAGGTCCGGCACCACGTCCCGTTTCTCTTGCAAACCATTTTTCTTCACCTGCTCACCTCCTCCCCTCTAAAAACACCCTCAGGGAAGTGCTGATGACCCACACCGGTGCTGTCTGCGGAGAGGACACTCCCTATTCAAAGCGGGACACGCTGGCACAAAACAGGGTTTATCCTGCAAATGGGCTGGCAGGTTTCACACGGGGATTTGCTCTTTCTAGGTTTCACCCACACGAGGCTATAGAATTCATATTTTGTAACACTTGTAAGGGAATATTCAAAGCGGAGAGGGAAAACAAAGATTGTCCATGAATGTGATTTGTTACCCTCGGGGATTTGGCTCTCTCTCTGTTTGGCATGGAGCACTACAGTGCCCCGTCTCACTGCTTCTCTGGCTCTACACTGGGGCAAAACTGCACAGATTCAGGCACAATTAAAATGATGCTTCATGGGAGTCACTCCGTGCCCTGTAATGTATTTCCTTAAATAGCCACAGCTTTGGCCTAAAATTACTTGGCTTGATGCCCTTTAGAAATGTCCACTTCAGAAATGATTGCAAGCTGAATTTGAGCACTTGAAGTTCGGGGACAGACTACCTTACATGCATTTGTCTTCCTCTCACCTTTATGGGCCATCATCCTCCTGCTTCTCTCTGCAATCCAGCTATATCGTACAGAGCAATAAAAACAACATATCCCTCACCTATCTCATTCGATTGGCAAGCAAATACTAAAGGCTCAAGACCAGCAGATGGCTGTTCAAACAAATTCAGGTCTTATCGAGCCTAGAAAGCATTGACACACCCATGTTTTCACTGTGTGGCTCTCCTGTGAGCTGCAAGGGCTGTTCTGAAGACAGAAACTACAATTTGTTTTTTCCAAGTGCAGAGTATGATTGATGATACAGTATCAAATAGTGCATTTGGTCCATGGAAATGCTGATTAGGTGTCAGGCAGTTTAAAATTCCTATGAATTCTTAAGAACAAAAACAGGGAGAGGTGACAACATGTCATTACTGTTTAGAGCAGCATGAAATTTAAACCAGGAAATTTCTTGATGTTAGAAAGAGGAAATGCAACACTAATTGAAGTTCTGCCATTTTCAAACATTTCTCTATAGCCTGTTCCTCCTGGCTTTTTTTTTTTTTTCTCTCACAGGAGTAAACATGCTTACACCTCCCAAAATACACAATCACTCAGGTGAAACTGTGCAGGCAGGTGGCACCTCAAGGGCTCTTGTGAGCTGCTGAGGTGCTTGAAAACACCAGTACCACATAAATCAGCGAAGACAACTCCTGAAATGTGCTTCAAGTTTCTCAACCTCAAGGGTCAATCCTACCACAACATGACCAAAAACCTCCTTGGATGTTTTCAGTGGTGCCTTAAAGATAAAGGTTTCTTAGGCACCTTTAGGATTTTCTTCTTAGGGCCTCCTCACCACACTCTTCCCTAAGGGTGACAGGGGAAATGGCACTCACAAATGGTCCCCACACCTGCAGAATGTTAATGTCTCACCCTGACCTCCTCAGGACCTCAAGCAGGGTGCAAGGGAAGCTGTGTTGGTTTAAGAGCAGCAGTGAAGCAAACCAGGGCTACGTCAGCAGATATAGAACAAGACATAGATGAACCAGGACTAAGAACAGAGCTAGAGAAGGCATTTGAGCAGTGGTTAAGAGGGATCTTGGAGTGATAAGACCCTGACTGGAGGACACAGCTCTGACATCCTTGTTTCATTTCTTTGCATTAGAAAACTGGTATTTCTGCACTCCTAGTACTAGATGGAACCTAACGAGACCACCCTTGGGGTTTCATTTACAGACCTACTCTTGATGTACAGGACTTCTGACTCCATTTAACTGTGTAATTCCCCCCAACTTACAATCTTGCCTTGAAATCTGAGTTCTAGTGTACCTCTAACTTCCAGTCTGTTCATTCATTACATGCTGGCAAAGAACTGCAGGTGAAGTTCTGTTTCCCTCATATCACTTACAGACATAAAAACTACTTTGCTGGCAATTGTAGCAGCTCAGAGTTAAAAGTAAAGCACAGATACCTTTGATCAGCTTCACATCAGGGAATGAACACTCAGAATACAGACTCAAAAAAGTATTCAGCTAGCTGCAGCAATTGCTCTGGTCTCTGACCAACTGCTCAGATGAATGTTTTTCTTCCCCAGAATCCCTTCTTTTCAAGGCATATCATAGAACTGCAGAATATCCCAAGCTGGAAGGGATTCACAAGGATCACTGAAGTACAGCTCCTGGACCTGCACAGGACAAGCCAAGAACTGAGTGCCATATGCCTGAGAGCACTGTCCAAACACTTCCTCAGCTCCGTCAGGTTGGGTGCTGTGACCACTTCCCTGGGGACCCTGTTCCAACCTCTGGGTGAAGAACTTTTTTCTAATATCTAACCTAAACCTCCCCTGACACAGATTCATGCCACTGCCTTGGCTCCTGGTCACCAGAGAGAAGAGATCAGTACCTGCCCTCCATTTCCCTTGAGAGGAAGCTGTGCACTGCTAGGAGATCTCCCCTCAGCCTCTTCTTCTCCAGGCTGAACAAGCCAAATGATCTCAGCCACTCCTTGTACAGCTTCTCCTCTAGGTCCTTCCCCTTGGAGCCTCCTTTGGATGTTCTCTCATAGCTTTGCAACTTTCATATGCTGTGGTGCCCACACAGGGCTCGAGGTGAGGCTGTCCCAGTGCAGAGCAGAGCAGGACAATCCCTGCCCAGCTGGCAGTGCTGTGCCTGAGACACCCCAGGACATGGCTGGCCCTCCTGGCTGCCTCACATCCAACTTGCCACCAAGCAAGGCCTTCATGTCCCTTTTCCACAGTGCCACTCTGCAGAGTTTCATTCCTGCCTGTACACAAATCCAGGGTTGCCCTGTTCCAGGTGCAAAATCCATCACTTGTTAAACTCCACACACTTGGGGATTGCCCAGTCTGGTGTCACCCCATTCACTTTGCTCTCGAGCTGCGAGCAGTTGCTCACCCATCCCATGATGTTTATAATATTCAAGAGAGTTTTGAAGTTCCAGAGTTTTCTTCTAGAAAACATTGTTCCTGCTACAAGTCAACATTGAGACAACATAAAACACCTAAAATATACAATGCAAGAGTTTGCTTTTCAGAAGATATCTGCATTTAGGGCAAACATTAACCTAAAACCAGATTCCAGTGTGCTCCCTCTCACAGAACAGTTCTTAAATCAGGCAGTAGTCCCATTAAAGCCTATGGGATTACACCTGCAGTAAGGTGCTCTTCAAAAGGGAGAGCATCACTAGGCTGCTGCTCTGAGAAGTAACACTGTGCTTGCATGGAGGGTGCAAACAAGCTTTTACTAGCTAGGATGTCCTCATTAGTCCTAATGATGGTTTGAATGTGACTGATTGCATCTCACCTCGTTGGCACAATAGAAAGGAACTATTTCAATTAGTTTTGAAAATGAATGAATTTAATTAGAATATTGCAGAATGCTTCGTATTTACAGAATATTTAATTTTGTGCTAAACACCAAGTTTTTAGCCAGGATTTTTGTACTCTTCCTATGAAACCCTTTTGCTTTGAAGGAGCTTGTTCCCATAGGAACACAGTCACTCTGGCCACATGGAGACAGCTCAAACATTTCCAAAATCATCCAGCAGAATAATTCTGCTATGTATTCCTTCTACTGCTCTGGTTTGAGTGTATGTATTATGTCCTATTATATCTAGTTGGAATTACATGCCCACAGGGCAAAGTGAAATATATATATGCACATATGCACACACACACACAAACACACACACACACAGAGGGAACCAAAATCTTGTTAATTCTTTTTGCTGTGCATCTGAACCTTTTCCTTTTTCTTCTCTTTTTCCTGGGGGACTGGCCCAAAAAACAGCCATCTCCAAAGACATTGCAGTAACTTAGAACTAAATTATTCACTTTTTCTTTGGAAGAAGGAATCACCAGTGTGTCAAACACCCCAAAAGAAACAACTGCAGATGCACCAAGTTTGTACCAAAAGCCATGCCAGGACAGCTGTACCTTCCTGCTACATTGCCATTTCTTTCTGTTTCCTTTCTGGCCCCTAAGTTTTATTTTGTCATAAGTTTTAGGATCAATCAGACAGATCCTTTCCAGGTCTTACTCTTCCCAAGTCTTATTTCTTCACAACTTAATGGATTTATCCTTTCCTTGGGGCTCGAGGAAGCGTGAATTTTAGTCTTTCAAGTCGAATGCCATCTCTCTCTTCCCTTACTTTCTTCTACACTTGAATGCTTCATTAATTTAACGACCTCATTGATCTCAACATGAAAATTATTACACTGAGGTGCTATTCAATTTGAGCAGAGATTGCAGAAGACTTTGGATCTGTCTTGCTGGGGGATTGCCTTTCCATTTATGTATTTTCCATTTGTTGCTTACAAAACTTTCCTGCCAAAACATTCAGAGCACAAAAGTATCCTGTTTAGACCAATATTTAGCAGCTTTAATTGCTATCAGGCTATTTAAAACATGTATGTGGCAAGCTGTGGTTACTGGGGGTAGGATTGAGCTGCTGTTTTCCCCTGCAATAGCAGTAAGACATCCCCACCCCACAGGCAGCCCCCTGGTCCTGGCAGACCCCACTGGGCAGCTGGGGCACCCATGGCCATTCCTCTGGAGGTAAATTTGCTGCTCCTCCAGCAGGTGGCTGGACTCCCTCCCATTGCAACATGAAGGCAAGTGGGAGGATTTGGGAAGTGGAGGCAGCAGCCCCACAAGAGCACCACTGCCACGGCCCAGGGCAGCAGGGAGCAGTGAAAGACCTCTGGAGGGCTGTGGGAAGCCTGAGACTTGACCTGGCTGGATGAGAACTGCAGCTGGGCACATGCTAGATCAGAGGTGCACAGCCTTCGGCAGCTCACAGGTCTGGAGAGAGAGAAGCTGCCCATCATCCTCCTCCCACCCACATTTCCCTGCCACCCAAGTCACGGCCATTTCATCTTTCTTCTCAGGAGCCCAGGCACTTGTGCCAGCTTTTCTGACCACTCTGGAACAGAGGCAGAGCTGACCTGGCTGGGTTTTATCACATTGGAAATTTGCCAGTGGCAAATATTTAGCTAGGAATATTGCTCAGGGGATCCAGGCAGGATTTGTGCCCTATCCTGGGGGCAAGGTAAAGTGGCTGCAGACCCTTGGGACCCGCATGCAGATGGCCCAAGGTGACAGACCACAAAGATGCAGGCGCAGCTTTTATTTCTCCCCTCTGACTGCAAGCTTTCACCAGCCTGCAAGGAGCACTGCCCGCTGAGGATCTTCCAAAGTCAAAATGGCTCTGAAACCTTCCCTGAAATTTTGGAATGAACCAAGTGTGGTGCTCATGGGATATCGTGTTGCCTGCAGACGGGAAAACGCCACGAAGCTGAGCACAAAAACCCAGCTTCTGCCACCAGAAGTTTTCCGTTTGCTTCCTTCGTTCCCCTTGGAGTCACACTCCTTGAATATTTTCAAGAGGAGGAAAAAAAATCCTTTTAACATTTTTTATTTCTTTTTCTTGGATATTAAACATTTCCAGTGAAGCTGAACTTGTAGGAGAGTCTCTGAAAACTCCACCAGCACGTCCCTCTGGGAACTTTAGATTCTATTTATTTAGTGTTTTTACTCACTGAAGGCTGTGTCTGAGAAGGTGTCAACAGTGTTTTCCTTCTCCTCCAGCTCCTTGGGCTGACTGTCCTGTGAACTGGAGGCTTTTCTTACCCTCAGCAACCAGCAAACTGAACGACTTGCTGGCATGAATGTTTCAGAGACCTGCAGCCTGTTTTAAAATTATCCCGAGGTGATTAAAAATTAACAGACACTGACAAAGACGGATGTTCTTCCAGGCTTCCCTCTGAATGTCCAGTGATTCTGTACTTGATTCAAAATGCCTCAGAATGGTAAAGAACAGGATAAATAATTGCTGTCACTTAATGAAAACCTTAAAACAGCTCTTCTTAGCAACCAGTCACTCTGTTCTACTGCAGTTGGAAGTTGATTTTTATTTACACCACTGCCTGAGGTGATTTCCAAGCAAACAGGACATTTGCCCCTTCCTTGTTTCAATAAAGATGACTCCATTTTGAACCTCACACCTATGTTAACTTATGACTTTGAAAAAAAGCCAAAACCCAAACACTGATTTCAAAGAAGAAAACTGAAGGAAGACAAGGACAAACAGAAACAGGGGTTGCTTTCTGTACAAATGCCCATAGTTTTTGTTTTTCAGGGGAAGGAGGAGCTATGTGGCCCTGTTCCCATTTAATCACTCTAGTAGAAGCCAGTAGGAGCCAGCAAAAGCCACATTCCAGTTGCAGTTCCCACATGGCCACCTTCCTTGTTTTGTCTAGTCATCCTGCAAGCTCACTGACACATGGGAGAGTATTTCAGCAGCATCCAGTAAAATGGAGCTTCCAGTGTAGTGTGGGTTCTATAAGGGATTCAATATTATCTAAAGTGGAAAAAAAACAGCAGCAACAACAAAAAACCTCAAAGCCAGCTTAAGTTGAATGAGGAACTTTAAAAACTCACGGATGCAAGAAAGAAGTGAGGAGGAATCCATGCTGGGTGTGCAAGCCCTCAGGCCCCCTGCATGCACATGTTTTTCGTGTCTTGCCCTTGGAGCTCACATAACCATTTTGACCAGTTTTCCAAGAAATGCTTGGCCTGAATTAGATCTAGCATGGATCTAGCAATGAAAAATATTAAGTATCCTTAGTGAAGGTGCAGTAAATTGGAGTAATGATACAGAGGCCAGTTTTGACTTAACTAGAATGGCCTAACGAGATAAACAACTATCAAATTGGTTCTACCACCCATGTGTGCACTATCAGCTTATTGATGATCTCAGGAACTCTTCAACACAAACACAAATACCATGCCTGCCACACCTCTGACAAGCAAAATAATTGGCAGGTTGGGTGCCTTGACCATCCACACCTCAGCTGATCTGAGGAGACACTGTTTCATCTTTGCTGAGGGCACCTGCTTCACACACACCACTCCAACCATGATGGTCGGTGCCCACAGATTTCTCTCACTTTCCCACTACTGTATTTGAATTTGGTTTCATGTCAACTTGGTGATGTCCGCACCTACTCTGGAATGATGCAAGCAAAATTAGGTTCTGCACCGAGAGGCAAGCGTGGACCAATCCTACCCAAGGAACACTGCTTTTCCAAGAAGGTGACACTCTTCTGACTGTCAAAATTCTACATTTCAATTAGCAAAGGTGACCCTTAAGAGGCAAACCCATTCAGGCTCCTCAAAAATCACCAGTGAAAAGCACAAGAACTTAGCATTTCTGAGAATCAGGCTAAATTTACAACAGACTGAAGGTTTAGGCCTGGCACTAAAACAGGTCTTGCTATCCAGATGCAGTATTAGTCTTTTGTAAAGAATTTGTACTGTCTTTATCCAATTTCCATTCTTGACGACGGCTCTCAGTGAAACTTGTTCCAATTCCCCCAACTTTTTTTCTGCCAGACACTCCTTCTAAAGACAAGGATTATTAAATTCGCATTCCAACTATTTCTCCAATGTTACAACTGCTTTCCCCTTTTGAAGTGCAGTTCTCTTCTGCAAAGTAAGGGAAAAAGAAAGTGTTTATAAAGATTGGATTTGGATTGTTCCTCCAAAGTCTTGCACAGCAAGACAGGCTACAGGCACTCTGCCTGGCTATGGGGACCTGACAGTGATATCCAAGACCACTGGTAATAAGGATCTCTGTTCTCACCCACAGGAGCGCTATCACCAGACATCTTTGCTGAACTTCACATAACAGCATTACCTGACTGAGCCTGACAGAAAACAAGACTGTCACAATTACAAATGCCAATTGCATTTACTCTTTCTTCCCCCTAGCTGCCTAGGTCCTGCAGCTCTAACAAGTACCAGTGACAATAAGAAACTTTGTTTTTGTCCCCAAAGCAAGCAAGCACTGTGCAGAAGTCACTCAAAAACTAGCCCGGTGACTCACACTGGTGACTCAGGACTGGTTATTCTCTCAGAGTTAACTCTCAGTAAAACACAAATCTTGCCTCTAACTCAAATCCTGAGTGAAGTTTTCAACTCATGTGCAAAGATATTTTTTAGCTTGGCCTGACAAACTACTCAGGATCCCAACTTTATCTCAAGGTCTGTGGCCTTTCTGGCTGGCTTTTCACATCCTGCTGGCCACACACTTGCCTTGCAGCAGGACTGCACCCACACCATTTAAACTATGAGGATTCTACACATGTGTTAACTTTCCTCTGAGGGCAGGTATGTAGAGGCACTGTTTCTCTAATTCCATTCTGAACACCCACAACCAATGAGTTTCTCTTGCAGGTCTCGGTGCACTGGGTGAAAAAGCCATCATGCTCCATCACTCCCATTACCACTTGTCATCAAACCGTTTACATAAGCCTGTGACCTCTGAAATAAAAACATTTACTTGCACTTGGGTAGAGCTGGTTGGTTGGAAGAGAACTTGGAGAAGGAAATTATTGAAAAAACAGTCACAGAAGCAAGCTTCCAGAATGTGCCTTTTTGGTTTTCCTTTCAACTTTGCTATTTCCTCCAGTCAACCACTGCTTCTCCATCAAACAAAAAAGGGTCAACCAGCAAAATCAATTTGTTTAACATTTTCACATATCCTCCAGCACACAGGACTTCTATAGCTCATGCTTTCACATAAAGTTTTGCTAAGCACAGATCAAGAGGACATAAGTAACTGGAAACAAAATTTGTATTATGTTGTGCACATTAATTTAAATTTGCTACTGAACGTATAAATAGAGAACCGGGTATTTCTAATGTGCCAATTATCTTAGTACTGTGGTACCCCACTTGTTATCAAAAACAGCTTCAGACTGGAAAAGTAATTTTCTTCTTGTATGTGCCTTTCTCAAATGGGTTTGTTTTCACTTGCAATAGAAGAGATGTTTTAACCAACCTTCAGTGTGATTTTTGGAAAAGACAGTATCCCCCAGAGGCAGCTTGTGCATATTAGACCAGAGCATCTGTTTGGGTCCATGGGAGGATTTAGGCTAGTGGGCACAGACAAGCACTTTGCAAAGTGACAAAGTAAGCTCAGCTGGATGAGCCAGGCCTGGAAAGACCTACAATTGATCCTGACCACTCTAATTTTGATGTAAGCAGTTTGATAAGCTCAAGCATTCACATAAATGCTCCTGATAGCAGAGACTGCAAAAAATTATTTTGCAGAATTCAGATGCCAAAATCATTAAGATGCACACAAGGACAAGGGAAGGGCTAACATTTCCCTCTGGGTCAGCTGCCAGGGAGCTCTAAACCAGAGGTTGTGGCTTCATTTAAAATAATGCTTCCAACAGATAGACATTTATCTCATCACAAGAGTAATCCTGTGAAAGGAGAACACACTTCTGCACTCATAAGAATGTCCTAAGTTAAACCAACCTCTGGAACCCTATCTGGCATTTTGGTGGGGGTTCTCTTTCCCAGACCTGTGTACTGTGAGAAGCTGAATTTGGGAAATATACACCAGCACTCCATTGCCAAACTGAGTTTTTGAGCTCCAGAGGAAAACACACACTGTTGCTGCTGCTCCTCAGAAATGCAAGAGGAAAAAAATATCCCAGTGTATATCTTACTTGGTTCCAAGGTGGGAGGCCTGAGTTCCATGACGTATTTACCATTTGCTAGTAGTCCCTGGACCAGAGGTAAGCATTTAGTAACATACCAACTGCCAGGCTACAGAGCTGTGACATTTTTCTGTGACTCAGGAGTCCTCCTCCAAAACATCCTGAACTCTTTTAGAAGTGGTAAAAGAAGCCTGGAACTCCCACAGGAGCCAAGTGCATCAGTGCCCTGACATCTCACTGGTTACCACTGCAGGGACAATGCCTTCGGTCAGAAAAAGGCATTGCCATCAAATGAAGTGTCAGGCATGAAATTCCTCAGCCTTCCTCTCCAAAACAGAAGTTTGAAGGAACCACTTTGCAACCACAGGGGTACAGAGCATCCTTCCAAAAGACAGGACATGTCAGTTAGGCTTTTCTCTGGGGAGGAGAGTTTAGCACTCTGGCCTACCCACTTTCCATCCAAATGATCCATCCTTGACATGCCACAGGGATAGGCATAGAAGTACCCTCTGGTAAGAAAGAAAAAAAAAACAGTGTAAACCTCAAGAGAGCAAGCTGAAATGAGAATGTCCATCTAAAAATAGCACTCACCTACCTCTCTAAGAAGGTGTGATCTGGAAAACATCTCTTTGCTCCAGCATTTCCCCTTCCCTTCCTCGCTGCTCCTGCTCAGAATGCTGCCCAAGCAGTGTCCCTTACCAAAAAAAGTAGCACACCCCAGAGACTTGGTGCCTAAATTCAGGGGTTGTGGTACTCAGTGTTAGTAGAGGCCAAAGGTTCAGAAGTAAATCCAAGTCACAGAGCACGATTCTAAGATCTTTGAATGTTCAAAATAACACTTTTGAGAGAAACACATACCTGGCTCCATAGCTTCCTCTAACAATGGGATCAGGTTCTCCTTTCTGATCAATCCTTTTTTGTTTTAATCATCAAATTAGCAAGGTTTTGATAAAATTGTAGGAGACATCACAATATTTTGTGACAGTTTGGGATGGCTTGTGAATCATCCACCAGCTATAACTGGAATGCAATACAAGCCATTGTAATGCTTTATGAAGAAACGCGTGTTGCTATCTTGCGACAACCATATGTTCCTCTGTTTGTATGTATCTGTTATCCAACCCTTACATAAGCCGTTGATGAAATTATCATCACAGGACAAGCAGGCTTGTAGCACTGTTGAGTTGATCACAATAAAGTAACGAAGGAATGAAGGAGCTCGATGCTGAGGTGGACTGACCGCCCGCATTCGCAAGCCACAGCTGCAGATGGTGCAGACCTGCAGTCAGCTGCTCAACAGCCTTCACTTTGGGGACGACACGAATACAGATATTTGGGACTTGGGCTACATGCCCTTTTGGGAAAGAGTGAAGCAAATGTGCTTTCTCTGCTGCAGGAGAGGGAGAGGTTGGGGACGGAGTTGAAGGAAAGGCTAGGGAGGAGGTTGCTTTAATATTTTAGGGAACCCGTGAGATGTTACTTGCACACACAGGGGCACTCGCACGCCTCAGATAGCAGCAGGGGCAGCAGGGACCGGGACAGCCCAGGTTTGCCGCATCGCAGAACGCACCGTCGGCATTCAAGCGCATCGCCGGGGGCCGCTCCCCGTCCCCGACTGTTCCCCGTGCCCATCGGGCACTCCCAGCGCCTGCCCCGGGCACCAGCCCCCACCCGGGAAAACCAGCGGGCAGCGCCAGGGCCGCTTGACACGGCACGGCTGCATCCCGGTGTCGCTCCCAGTGCTCCTCCCGGTGCCGCAGACAGGCCGAGCCGGGTCGAGCCACAGCCCTGGGTCCGAGGCGGTCTGTGCCGAGCTCCGAGGGCCATGTGCCGAGTACTACGGGCACAGACTCCACCTTCCCCGGCTCCCGCCCGCCCCCACGCATCCAGGAAGGGAAAAAGAGGAGGAGGAGGAGGAGGGAAGGGGGTGAAAGGGAAGAAAAAAAAAAAAAAAAAAAAAAGAGAGAGAGGTTGAAAGGAGGGAGCTCGCCGAGACCCACCCTTCTCCCTCCTCCTCCGGGCTGCTGGCCGGGCTTTTGTTTTCCTCCAGCGCCCCGTTTCCCACACGTGATTGCCGTGTTATTGCACAGGGCGCTCGGCGGCGCGGCTGCTGCACCTATAAATACAGAGCGGGCGGGCGGCAGGGGCCCGGGGCAGCGCGGCGCGGCCGGGCGGAGCGCACCCCTCGACACCCCCATGCACCCCGCAGGGACCGCGGCGCCCATGCCCCGCCGCCCGCCCGCCTGACGGGCCGGCAGCGAGAGGCAGCGCCCGGCCAGCGGCGAGGGGAGGGGGAGCCGGCCGACAATGGCGGCGGCCGCCACCGCCGCCAGCCCTGGAAGTCCCGCCGCCGGGCCCCTGCCGCCGCCGGCAGAGCCCTGCCCCAGGAAAGCGCCGCAGCCGCCGCCGCAGCCGCCGCCGCCGGCGCGCAGCGACCCCCGCCGCAGGCAGGCCGCGCTCTCCTTCCTCACCAGCATCTCCCTCGACGGGCGGCCCCCGCCGCCGGGCAACGACGGCCCCGCCGCCCGGCCCCGCCAGGCGCAGCCGCCGCCGCGGCTGGGCAGCCCCCCGGCGGCGCCCGCCGAGCCCCCGGAGGAGGAGGAAGACGAGGAGGAGGAGGAGGACGCCTTCGCCGCGGTGCAGGTGCCGCCCGCCGTCTTCCTGGGCGCCGCGGCGGCGGGCAGCCGCGGCCGCCTCAACTCCTTCACGGCGGGGGTGTTGCCGGCGCCCTTCGGCCGCACCAGCCCCCAGGGCAGCATCGGCGGCAGCGGAGAGCTGGGGCAGCCCGGCCCCGCCGCCGCCTTCGAGCTGCAGCGGTCCCGGTAAGCAGCGCCGCGGGGATGAGGGATGCTCGGCATGCGGGGATAAGGGATGCGCAGGATGGCGATGGGCTCGGTAAGGGCGGGCACGGCCGCCGGGCGGCCGGGGGAAGCCGTGGGGAGAGGGAGGCCCGATAGCCACGGGGCGGTAGCCTCCCTCCGCGGGGCCGGCTCCGCTGCCGTCCGGCCGGGGGAGCAGCGGCAGGGATGTGCGAGCGTGCAGGGGAAGGTCAGCGGAGGTGCCCGAGCCTGCCGGGCGGCAGCAGCCCGTCCGTCGGTCGGTCCCGCCTGGGCGCGAGTGGCTGAAAGTTTCTCTGCCGCTCAGCAGTGCGGGCGTGCGGCTGCACAGCCGCCGTGCCCGCCGCAGCCCAGCCCAGCCCAGTGGCTGTCACCCCGCTCTCCCGACTGGTGGCGGATTCAGCCCGCCGTGCTGCCTGTCCTATAGACAGCAGGCTGGGAACCGGCTCTGAGTCAAGCGAGCTGTAGCCAGGTCTGGTAGCCCACAAGGGGGAAGGAAATCTTTGCATCGAAATCCACGGATTACGGTGCGAGCGCATGGTTTAAGCAGCGTCTCCCTAACACCCTAAATAAGCTCTTTATCTCCAAGCACTTTGTTCCTCTGGGTCGTTTCTTGCCGCCGGGTACTCTTTTGCCTTTTAATTCCCGAAGGAACAGCCTCACCTGCTTCAGGTCTCGAGCTGAGACTTCTGGCTAAGGAGGTGCAGTCATGTAAAAATGTGTGAATGCCTGTGGATACAAAATCACCTTCCTTCACTTCCTCAACAACATACTCAGATATCAAAGACGGAGGGGGGGAAGAAGCTGTAGGAAATGACTGTGCTCCCCAAGCCCACATCGGCAGCCACTCCCACATTCCCCATTTGCCACACTCCCTCCTTGTTTCTCCCTTGGACAAATAGGTAGACTTTGAGTCACATGTTATTGCAAGGGTTTATAAGGGTAATTGAGCATAGTTCGCTGTAGAAAAGTCCCTTTCAAAACCAACCAGCTTGGAGAAATTGGAAGTATTCCAGGGGAAAGTTATCTTAGGTGCATGCCCCACTGTTGGTTGTTTTTTCCACCCCCCCTTCCATCTGGGTTGTATTGGTGGCTTTTTTGAGCCCCTTTTCAGGTGCTGTGCTAGAGAGCCCCACCTTCCCAAGTAGCATGCCTGCTGGTGAGTTACCACCCTTCTTCTCCCAGTCACGTCTCTCTCAAAACATTTTCTGCATGACAACCCTCTAATTGCTCCATGGATCAACTGCACGGCTGTGTCACACACACACACACTCTCATGCATTTTAGTCTGTGATGTGATTCTGCCCACAGCCTTGTGTGGAAGAAGTGACCCACCCACCATGATTTGGGAATTGCTTTTCTACTCTTCAGCTAAGCATTCAAGAGTCTGGGTTCTTCTCAACCTTCTACTTAGTGAGTTTGTTATTGATGCAGGATTCCAGTATTAATTTTCTTGATTCCCAGGGATCATCCTTAGTTTTTGCTTCTTGCATGCTTTTATCCTGTGCTTGGTTCTGGGAAGGATGCTTAGATCTCGCTGGTATCACTTCACTTAGCCCTTCCTCTTCCACTCATTTTTTTCCCCTTGCTCCTTTTTCCCACTTTCTGAAGATCTCCTACCGCAGCCTATGTGGGGTTTTTTGGTTGTTGGTTTGGTTCTTTTATTACCTGAGTACAGGAGTGGAGTTTAAGAGGGAAAGGTAATTACTGTTCTTGTTTACAACCTAGAAATCCAGAGTCTTGCAAGTTCAGCTGTGCTGCTAGCATGCAAACAAACTGAATGGATAGCCCAAGTCCATGGCAAGGGAAGTCACCTCTTTCCAAGATGCTCCTCCGGTCCTAGGGTGGCTGTCATTTGTGCCAAGTAATTTCTTGTGATTCAGGCTGCAAGGAAAGTGCTGGTCTTCTCATGCTGTTTTGTGTTCTTGAGAGCTGGATTCAGTTGTTGTGAAGACTGCATTACTCCAGTGACAAGTATGAGGCTTTCCATTGTAGCACTTGCTTTAGGCTGACTCTGGTGCGGGAGAGCTCTGGGTAATGTCCCCGCCTTTGCTGGCTGTCCTGGTGCTGCACATGTGCAGTCCAGGGCAGGCTTTGCCTTCAATAGATCTGTTTCTGTTCTGGGAAAGGTATATATTTTTAAACACGAGGAACGGGCAGCTGCAGACCACAGAGCTTGCACAAACGTTAGCAGCTCATCTTCTTAATGAAAAGGTGTGGTAGGAGCTCTGGTTGCTGGGTGCACCCGTGGCTGCACAGAAGTTAAATCACAGGCATGCACCGGGCTGGCACAAGCCCAAGAACAGAGGGTTCGAGCAGCCCTTCTGCTGCTCTCTTAATGGAGAGGAAGGAGCCAAATCCCCAGCACACAGCCAGCCCTTTCTCAGGGTGACAGGGTGAAAATCACAGCACCTGCCTAGGGACAGGCATTAGCTCATCTGAAGGATGATGCAGAGGGGAAAATTAGATTTTTTTGGTTGCTCACGTGTGCACCTTTCCTCCCACCGTTCTGCTCTCCTTGCAGTGACTGAGCTTGAAATTGAGTTTGAGGAGTTGTTTGACAGACTAGTCCTGTGTGCCGAGACACAAACGTGAAACCTTTTTCTGTTACAGTATCAGGCAAGACAGGTTGCCTTATGTTGTTATTTTTATTTGGTTTTCAGAAACCATTGTGAACATATAATCAGAGTTCCCTGGCTTTTTTGTTTGTGTTAGCAGTTTGTATAATTGCATACTAGTTTATATTTAACCAGGTTATCATTAATGTGGTTTGGGTTTGTGCTCTATGTGTATTTACAAGAAACAAACAATACAAATAAGGAACATGGAGCTTCTAGCTGCTTGGAGGCTAGTATGTAATTACATGTAAATGGCAAGAAATAGGCTTGTTCAGAAGTTGGCTGGTTGGTGCCAAAGGCTCTTGTCTTCCTGCAGGAATTTATTTCAATTTGTGGTGAATAAGTGGACAAGGGAATGAGTTTATTAGAAGCTAGGGCCAAGGTTTCTTTCGTGTGAAATTATAATTCATTTTAATAGAATAATCTCAAATTAGTGAGGAGTTCTGTGAAGACAGGTTTCAGCAACACTGGTTTAAAATAATAGCACATCCTGTGGATTAGGGGATGGTCCAGGTACCTGGTTTTGTGTATGCCTAGAATTCTCCTTGCCATAGTTTTCTTTGGGAAAAATATTGCTGTTTCCATAAGTGAATTTTCCTTTCCAGTGGGCCAGGTGGTTAGAAAAAAGCACATGCTCTTTTTCTGTGTTGTTTCGTTTTGGATTTTTTTCTGTTTTGCTAAGGAAGCAAATTGGTGATTGGATTTGGAGTTCAAACGTTGCTTATAGTTGCGTTTGTTTGTGTCACCACCATTTGAGGTTTGAAGGCAGATGGGCAGAAGAATTCCTTCTGGGAGCAGCAGGTGCTGGGAAGCAAGGAGAGAGTATCTGCTGAGTAATCACTGGGGAGAGGTCCACTCAGAAGGACACTGAGGTTATCATGGTCCAAATAGATTTTTCTTCAGAATTTACTGACCTACAATATATCTCATTTCCTGATTAATTCTAAAATTAATTTACAGTTAGTAAAGCTTGTGCAAATTCAATTTATTTCTACCTATTAGAAAGGACAGATGCATTTGGTTTGCAAAGTTCAGTGGGTTGTTAGTGCTGGAGGAAGCTTCCAGGATGCTGAATCTTGCCATTAAGTATTTGTGATGGAGGGCTGAGAGGTCAGAATCCACTTCTCCATGGCCTCGGGCAGGCAGGCAATGCAGTTTCAGCCCGCAGCAGAAGATGCCTCCAAACTGAACACGCAGGAGACAAAAGAAGAATCTCTTGGAAACAAGTGTCTTACAGGCAGAGTCCTGAAAGGGGAGCAGAACAAAGAGCTGGGAGAACCCTCCACCCCGTGGGGTCATCCCAACATCAGGAGGTGGCTTGTGAGCCGCTGGAAACACATGGGCCCTTTAGTGTGTGATGGACACTCTGCTATTCACTGAACCTAAAGCCTTTTGGGCAGCCTGAATTTCAGAGTGATGTATACAAGCACAGCATGAAGACAGTGATTTAATGGTCTGAGAAGTCAGTGGGAAGTGCACATGCTAAACAAAGTCTTTTCTTAGGTGTGTGACCTTGTATACCACTGATAGCTGCTGGCTCTAAAGAAGGGGATGCTTGTTGACCTCAGCTGTCACTTCAGGAGGCTGAATTCCTGTGCCTCCCTGAAGAGGGAATGTTCAACAGCAGGGTTAAGGCTCAGGTAATAAGGGCTGTTTCAGGAGCAGCACACAGTGTACAAGCTGCTCCATGAGTCCTGTAAGGAGCATGTCCTTCAGCACAAGCACGCTGAGAGGCTGGGTCCTCACCACGAGCTGTGCAGGGGCACTCAGTGATGCTGCTGGGCTCTCTGAGCTGTGCATGTGCTGAGCATGGCCAGCCCCACATTGCAGGGACTGGCTTTCACCACCACTGGTCTCTGCCAGCCATTTCCCTTGCTCAGGGTGCAGGTGTTTGTGCCTCCCTCCGTTACTTCCTTTGAAACTGGTGGAAATGGGGTCATCTTCCAGGTGTTAGCTGAAGCTGACCAGTGGTTGGGAAGTTGCTGGAGTAGGATGGCACACATATGGATGGATACCATACATGCAGGAACCCTTGTTCCCTTAGTACACAAGCTTTTAAAAACAAATCCCTCAGGAATTTGCTCTGGCATATTTTAGGCTCTTATTATACTATTTAGTGAGCATCTCTGTCAGATAAAAAAGGTTAATATTCATCAGACAAAAAAAAAAACCCTTTGCTGTCAATTCTGAAGAGTAGAACAGTGGGACAGAACATGGTGTTCATGAGTACTAGGGAATCAATTAGAGAGCATCACAGAGGGACAGAGGCTGAGAGACAGCTGTGTCTGCCAGAGCCTCAGGACTCTGCAGGTTTCAGAGTGAGGCAGCCTTGGAGCTGGACAGGTGAGAGGGATATACCTGCGTGGGTGCACATTAACCCCCGTGAAGAGACCTGAGCTGGTAACACGTGGAAAGTCCTGTTTGCCCTCACTGGCTGCCAAGTCAAAGCTTTCTAGGTCCAGCCCTGCCATGGGAGGTGCTGTGGTTATACCACACAGGTGCTTGGCTGGTGTGCAGTGACCCCTCATTAGCTGTCAGGAGAGCAGAAGGAGCAAATTTCAGGGGGTTTGCTTGTGTGGTGGATGCATTTCCACTACTTGATCTTTCTTTGCACCCTTTTCTTTACCAGCAAAGCTCCTGTGCAGGCAGCCAAAGTGAGTCTTTTCCTTGGAAACCTGCTACACAGCTGTCATCAGCACCATAGTAGTGTTGAAAGCACCTTGAAATGGTGAAGATTGGTAGCAGCTGTGTGAGTCACTAGCCCTCCAGACCATGACAAAAACATAGTTCCATGGTAGATAAATAGGATAATGACAGATCATAGTTTGATGATAGCTTTTGATTATGAAGTGTGCTTTAGTCTGCAATTATTACGACTTTGTGAATTCTTCTGGTGGAAGATACTGCTTAGCTTGAAACAGTTCAAAATACCTTAAACAGAAATATGAGATTGCTCTCTGGAAAGAAAAAAAAAGCCCAGTCCTCTAGTAATTCTGTAATTTCCTTGTTTCAAAAAAATAGATATCTGGAGACTCAGTAGTGCAGCAAGTATGATGGAAGGTAAAGATGAGAAGAAACAAATCTTGATTTATTTATTTTCTTTTAATTTTTTTCTGTCTGTTTTCAGTTGTACTACTCTTGTAGTGTAAGTTCTCCACTACACAAATGAAAAGGCTACTCTTTATAATTTAACCTAAATATGCAGAAGTTTTGTTTATATGTTGGGACTTGGATGCACTGAAAGTTCTGTAGGCACCAGCTTGTCCCTTATGAAGCGTGGGAAAGCAGATTCTATTTGCAAACGGGACAAGCTGGTGTCTACAGAAATCTATATGCAAATATCCACAGAATTCACCCCTGAACATTTGCCAGTAGCTCTGAGGGTGGACTCAGCCTTTATGACAAACTCTTTTCTGGACCCAGAATTGCTATGGATAGCTGTGGGGCTGCCACCAGATACCAGACTTAGCAACGCAGCAGGTGCAGCAAGACACAGAGCTGGCTCTTTTCACAACCCAACTGAGAAAACCCTTGCCAGTTTGCTGTGAGAAGTATTCTTTCTAGAAAATGGAAATGACATAATTTGGCATATGGAGAGTATCTGCTTGCTGGCCTGTCGTTTGCAAATAACATGCTGAGAAATTTAAGGAATGGTATTTGTTTTCATAGGAAGGGTTTTCAGAAGTTTTCAGGGTTTTGTGGTTATTTTTTTTCTGTTTTGGTTTGGTTTTGTTTGGTTTTTGGTTTTTTTTTTTTTTTTTTTTTGTCTGTGTATGTGTGGGGGCTTTTGGTTGTTTTGTTTTTTGGGAGGGTTTTTTTTTTTTTTTTTTTTACTGCAAAGGTAGGATAGAGAGCCTTGTTGAGCATTTAGCAGAAGAAAATTTAATGGTAGTTGGAGAAAACGTGATGTGCCAGTGGGAGACTTCTAGGACTCCTGGGATTTGCTTTTCAGTGTGCAGTATGCAGATTTAGGGGCATACATATTTAAGGAACTGTAAGGTTCCTTTACAAGGGCTACTGTGTTGCGTTCGTAGCAACTGCTTTCCTGTCATCAATGGTAAATGTATTTTCTATTCTCATTATGTATTTCAAAGCCAGCACTGCTTTTAGAAGCAGTGTTTCAGGGTGTTTGCCTAAGGAGGGTTTTCTGTTGTGGAAAGTTGAGATGTGAATGAGTAGTGAGAAAAGGGCTACTTCTATTCTAAAGAAGTATTAAAAAAAAAAAAAACCTTTTACCTCATCTATGAAAATAAAGCACAATTGCATGTTCTTAGCAAGGAGTGGTGTTTTCCCCTACGTTGTTACAGATCAGGCTAGCAATTTTGTGAAATTGAAGTTTGGGGAAAGATTCACTCACCACAATTGAAATGTTTTCCACTCATTGTCTTGGATGACAGAGGAAGGTATGTTCTCTCTGACAGGAGATCTTGAAAAGCCTGGGCTGTATGTTTACTTATATATAAAACTGCTCAGTTAAATCAAGCACCAGTGTACAATGTTTTCCTAGTAAGTAAATCTCTGCAATATCAGGGATTTGACTCAATAGTATTGGTGGGATTAAAAAATGGAAAGCTAGAGAAGTTTATCAGAATTTTTCAGTCAACAATGGATTGCATTTTGGTGTTTCTAGAGATAATCATATTACCAAGGTAAATATGATTAAGTTTTCAAATCTACATGCTGTCAAGGCAAATCAGACATAGGTACATCAGTTTGTAGGTAAAAGCATTCAAAAGAAGCATACATTTTCCTGCAAAGAAAAAAAAATCCCCTTATTGTGTAACCGGAAAAATCTGTAAGGTGACATTATGACTTCTTTCTGCACCATGTAGCTGGAACTGAGCTGTATGAAACAAACAGGGATGAAGCTCTTGAGCTTGCTTTTCCCTTTCTCTGGGTTTTGGGTAGGATGCTGGGCACCAAGAATTCATCAGTGACTCTGGGTCAGCAGCTTGCTTGCACTAAGCTCTTTTTTCTGCCATCCATGTGCTGTCTGCTGTGTGTGGCTTCAGCCATGAATGTGTGGGTCATCTCTGCAGATTTTTTTGTGTACACAAGGGACAGAGAATTGATACTGGGATGTGGTGGTGGTGCAGCCTCAGTAGGTACCAACCACAGGCACTGTTGCTGTCCTTGCTGCTTGTGTCTTCTGTAGTGTGGGACGGCTGGTGACAAGTTTCTCTCTATCTTCTCCCTTCTGTGGGGCATAATTTCCTTTCCCATTCCAGGATGAAGAAAGAGCTACTGCAGGTGGCTAACAGGGTTAGTAACTCCTGGTGGGAAAATTGAATGGACAAATGTGGAAGGCTCTAGCATTTCCAGCATCATTGTTTCTGGTAGATCTAACATGGGTGGAAGTGCAGGGAGATGTCCCAGCCCTCCAACAAGGTTGGATAACACAGAGGTTCATATACCAGAAAGGGGAGAGAAGAAGGCAAGAGACCCTGAGCAGAGCTCTCTCCCTTTTTGACAGGGCGTCCATGCTGGCAGAATGGCATGGATTTAGTTTCATCATGATTGAAGGGTCAGATATTATTACCATTGCTTTTTACAGAGATAACTCACTGCACTGGAGCAGTCTGTTGCCCACTGCAGCTGCTAGCAGAGAATGGATTCTACCCCCAGCCTCGTGGTGTGCCCTTAGGAGGGTGCAAGCAGCACAGCTTCACCAGCCTGCTCCAGAAAGAGGGAGGCTGAATTTGAGTTTCCTGGGTGCATGGTGCTGGAGGAGAGGAGAGCAGAGCCTCACTGCCCCAAGGAGACAGGATGCTTTTGGCACTGAGGAAGGACCACTGTGGCAGCTGGAGGGTTGTCTGGTTTCATGCTGTGCCCCTAGCACACGTAGGGATGGAGAAAGGGGGAGCCGGAAGGTGAATGTCACATAAGGCCCTTTGCCTTCAGGCCTGCTTGGATCACGTACATATGTTTGCATATGCACAAGTGCAGCCCATACCTTCAGTACATAAAGCTCTCATTGCTCCCTGTTCACAAGGACACGTTCTAGGAACCTGCACTCCCCACCTCACTCTACTCAGCCTGTGTGAAGGGTGGAGCATAAAGCAGAAGCTAGATGTCAGCTGTGATCTGAAATGTGACTTGAAAATATCTTTCTGGGGTTTTAACTCACCAACTTTATTCCTTGTGTTTTTGTCAAACTTTTATTTTCCTGCTGTTTCTGCACCTCTGTTAGTACCTACAGAACCAACATAAAAGGAGATGAATTTCCACCTTTTCCAGTCAAGGTTGCAATCAGCTACACCCAGACAAATGCTGGGTGACAGAAGTATTGCCCACGTGTCCGTGGGGTGTGGTGGATGGGCACAACAGGGAGTGAAGTCCTCATTAGGCGACAGCTACTTGAAAATGAAGACACCCATCTTGTTAGCTGGGACGTGGGCACAGTTGAGGAGGTTTGGTAGTTACAAGCACGCTCTGCAGTTCCCTGAATTTAGTTAGGTGAATGATACCGTTTCTGACTAGAAAACATGGAGGTGTCTTTTTGGATAATAGGAAGAGAGGCAAAACAGCTTTCAGGTGCTATAGTGCAAAGTGCAGTTTAATGGCTTAGGTAGGTGTGTCATGCAGGTGCTGCATCAGGTTATGTAAAAAGGTGTGGAAAACTCTCCATCTGCTATTAATAGACTTGGAAGTGTGGCCTTTAAAACACAAAAGGGTTGTGTTTGTATTTTTAAAAATGGAGTTCACGTAACCCTCTGTCTTCAGCATTGTGGAACCTCCTTAATTTTATGAGGCTGTTTTCCTAAAGCAAAACTTGGTTTGATTTTTAATTGGTGGTGTTCACTGCTTTGTAGAATCCCATCTTTTAGCATAAGCTAATCCAGAAGAAGTGGCAGCTCAGAGGTGGTTGCCTAAAAAGGCAGAATTATTTACAGCAGAACACAAAGTGCCACTGTCAGGTACTTCCATTGTGACCTTTGAGATTTATTTGTAAAATCTGTATTTTTCCACGTGCATGACTTGCCTCAAGATAAAATATTCTTCTATTTTAGAAGGCACTCCAGGTACTGCAGAACTCGAGAGCAGCCTCGCAAGTAGCAAGTGACTACACACATTTGTTTTAAGAAACAGTCTTCATTATCTCAGGCTTTTTGCTTCTATTTGCTTTAAAGAGATTATTAGAAAACTGTTTCTTGTTTGTTCATTAGTTTCATTATTGATGTAAAGCTATTCAAGTCAAAGATAGTGCTGGGGTGCAACAGGGAGCAACTTTGAGCAGACGCGTTTGAAAATAAAACCCACAAATTGTATGAATTTGCCAGCCCCCTTGAGCAGGCACTTTCAAGGCAGTGTTTTCTGTTGCTGCCCTCACACTCTGTGGGAAGGTTGAACAGATGATGTGAGTGGAAATGCGTATTTTCTCGCAGTGTGTTTGTGAGCTCTCAGGCTTCCTTCTTCTGGAAGATGTAGCGTTGCAGTAGGAGCAAGGATGTTTTTCCCAGTGCAGTACCGGTGCTGTGCTCGGTGCTGTACAAAATGCCATTACTCCTTCGTGTTCCTTAGGAGCTAAGCCCCAAGCCCAAGATCTGTTTAGTGCAGTAGGGCACTGCAGAAGGGCGTGGGTTGTAATTGGAATGCACTCCCTTGAGGAGGATGGGCTGGCGTGAAAAAGTGCTTGTAAGCCACTGCCTGTTTGCAAGGATCAGGGCATCTGAAAACGACCAACCTTTGAATTAATTTCAGGGTTGCTCAGGTACAAATGAGAACAGGATTAGACCTGTCTTTTCTATTTTAAGTGCAGAGGTAGTATTTCCAGCCCTTCCAGCAATTGCATATCTTGAATATCTTCCTGGATAAATGAATGTGATAGCAACAGTCAGGGATGGCACGGTCTTTTGTCTAACTGGCACTTACCTTGCAGTTGTTGCAGTTCTTTGTTTTATATGATTTCCCAGGAATATTTCAACACTGTCTTGCCTGGTTTTTTTGTTTGTTTGTTTTGGGGTTTTTTTTTGTGTGTCTTTTTCATATGCTAGAAGAAAATATCTTTTGAGAGGCTCTTGACCCTCGCCTCGCATCCACTTTCTAAGATGAGGGGTTATGGTAGTGAAAACTTGATTCACATCCCTGGTGACATGGGGAGGGAACTGTTTTCTTTTTACTGGTCAGTTGTGGGCTCTCTGGATTTTATTTTTGTATATTGGTAGATTCTGAAAAAATAGTACTTTTTTTTTTTATTAAGTTGTCCACAATAACAGACATATTTCCTGTCTGTTTAGTGGAAAAAGTGAAACAGGAAAACCAAAAATTTCAAAATTTCAAAACTGCCATCGCATGTTGATGGCAGTTTGTAAGCTTGATCAGTGTGGCGATCTGATGTCATACCCAGCATGGTTTTACCCTTGTCCAGGGCTTTTTTTAGAGCTGAGCATGCAGTGACTGAGGAAGTAGTGGTTTCTGTTTGTGTGGTCTGGCAAGGGGGGCTCATTTTTTTTAATCAAAAGAAAATAAACAGCCCCACTTTTATACAAAGTATAGCTGATTTCACTTTCAGTGGAAGCAATAAGGTAAAATTTAACCTGTGACTTCTATGTAAGTAGCTACCAAATGAGCCTTCATGTTGTAACCCTCCAGAGATTTGCCAGGGGGAACCACACCAAGGCACAGAGGGGGAGGGTTGTGGTCTTCTCTGCTGTTTGCAGCTTCTCACCCTTGTGAGAAGCACCTTTAGGTTTCTTCCTTATTCCAACCAGGTGCAAGTAAGGTTTGGCCAGCACATCTCTGCATTTATCTGTTCTGACCCATTCAAGCACAAAGCCATTCCACCCTTTCCTCCGTGCTAGACAAGCTCATTATTGTTCAGGCCTGAGGAAGCAAAGGGTGACAGAAGCAAAACAGTGCAAATTTTGCATAATCTGTTTTTTTTCCTGCGGCTGTGGGGGCCATGGCCCTTGTATAGTGGCACTTTGTTCAACCTTCTTCCTTTGCAGAGGCTACTGGGAAGGATTGAAATTGCTGTGGGTTCTCGAGCAGTTGAAGAGACAGCAACAGAAGTGTGGTTTTGGTTCCCTATCTGGACAGATTATTATCCTGCTTCTTCAAACCAAAAAATAAAGGTGTCTGAATCTCCTGTTTTCCAAATAGCAGTTAGCAGATCCTGCCAGGAAAGGAAATCTTCTCTTCACAGTTCTCATTGTCGCTCTGCCACAGGTAGCTGAGTGCTGTTCTGTTTGCACTTGCATCCCTCATTTTACTTGTTGAATTTGTGGAGATGGTTTCCTGCTGTCAGATTGAGTATCCCAACTACCACTGCTGGTTGTGCTACTCATGCCCCACAACAGTGCCTGCGGGGGACCCTCAGCACGGGCTGCACACCCCGTGTCTTCTCTCCTCCCCACTGCTGCAGCCTCCTGACACCTCCTTGCCCTGGAAGCTTCCCCACAGGCTCATGGCGGTGACCATCAGGTTACTTGGCCATCCCTTTGCTTGCTGACATTGTTCTGACAGTCTGCACGGCTGTGCAGTGCCTGACGGAGCATGGCAGGGGGCTGGAGTTGTCACTGTGAAAGCTTTGGATGTGCTTTTCTTCAAACAATAGCTGTGTGTCTACATTATATTTGTTCTTATTAGTACAATCAAGGATGTTTATTCTGTAGTCTTAGCTGTATTTATTCTTTGTGAGGTGCACGAGTAAGTTTTTCTGGTTGCTAAAACACAGTTTTTCCTGTCTAGAACTGCAGCAGTTCTACTCCCAAATTTGTTCTGTTTGTTTTTTTTTTTTTTCATTTTCTTAAAAGCCTTCAAAGGTTTTTAAGAAAAAGAAAGGGAAAAAAAAAATAAACCAGAGAGCAGTGCTTGCTGTGGTTAGGTGAAAAATTAGTTCATATATTAAAAAGAAGGGAAGGAATACTCATTCCTAGGGCTTCTTTCTCTATACTTCTTCTTTCTAATATGAATACAGAAAAGATTTTGTATGCAAACAAGTTCAAAAGGATGCTGAACACTTGCATTCATGTGTTGTTACATTGTCATCAGGATGCTATTTTCTGTGTATTACTTACCCAGCTATTACATTACATATAATTTAAAAGCTTTAAATTACCAAAAATACTCTACAGAAGTTTCACGGGCTCCTACTTAAAGCAAAGAGAGAGAGAGATTTGTGTTTTATCATTTACAGATGATAAAACGTAATGTTTGGGGGAGGATTACTGTTCCTTTAATTGCCTGTCTGATATCCTCCTTGGAAGATTAAGTATTTTTGGTAGCAGCTTTGTGGTCTGTACCTTGTTGGCTTAATATCTGTCAGAAAATGATGTAACTGTTACTGGCGCAGGTAAAATTGAGCTTGTGTTCAGCACCCGGGGAGGGTGTTGTGAATGGGAAACTGTTGTATATACATAATCCCATTAGTCAATATTGTTCAAAATCCTTTTTTTTTCCCCTTTCTCCTCTCACAACAAAGCTCCTAGGTCTGTGGTGAAGTGTTTTGTGACACATTTTTGAATGGGCCTTTTGCCCTGCATTCAGTTCCTTAATGCAAGAAGCTTTACCAGGAAACAAGAATCTCTTTCTTCTCTGTCTGTGTTTTTTCAGCTTGGGGCTGTGATGTTGAATATGCAGACAGACACACAAGTCAGATGATCTAAGATGTGTGATATTATGAGGTTATCCATTTCACATGATTAGTATCTGTCCTGGAGTTGTTCGGTCTGCATTTCATGTCTAAATACGTCTTAATCCTTTTTAAAAGATAGATTTTTGTGTGTTTTAACACACCCTCAAGGCTGTTATAAAGTAAATCTTCCTTGTATTATATTTAGTGCCATCTCTTGAATGAGGAGATTTTTAAAATTAGCTTTTGTCATTGATAGAAGGCTGTATAAAAATAGAGCCTGATTCTGCAAACACTTACAAATATGTTCAGTCTTACTTTTCCAGGTAACTTGTTACCTTTGACTCATAAAGACATTACCTAAAATAGTAAAATTTAGTAGTTTTGTAGTTTTGATTTAGGCATGAGCCCCATCAGCTGAGGTCTCTGCAGAAATGCATCATCAGTCATGCAGTTAGCCCCTTTGTTAAGAATACTGAAGTGTGTTGAGTTTTTACAGGATTGGAACAATTTATCGGTATAAGTGACTTCTTTGCACTACTAGGCTGGTATATTTTAAAATCTTGGAGGAAAAGTTTTGAGATGTTCTTGTGAATGAATGTGTGCAATTAGTTCTTGTAATACTGAAAGCTGAATGTAGCCTGCAAGAATACTGGACACTAAATCTGAAGTCTGTGACAAAAAATCATTTTTATCCAAAGTGGGGTCAAAATTAGATTTTTTTCCAAGGCACTTCTTGCTTTAAGTTCTTTTTAATATACTTAATCTAAGAAGACATGATGGAGCTGCTATCAAACTTTCCCCAGCTGGTTTTGCCTTTAAGGCTTTTGTTGTCTGCTTAATGCTGCTTATAGAGCAAAGATTTTTCTGCCTGGAGGTGCCTCTAGGTGATTTGGGGCAATTAAAGGGATTAGTGGCCCCAAAGCAGAGGCTCACTGAAGCAAATATGTTCAAAATTCCAAGATTCTATTTCACAACCCAAAGTACCACCTTAAACTCAAATAGCTGCTGCGTTAAGCCAGCACAGAGGTCTGCCTCGGCTTCATATTACCCCCATGTTTAATTTTTTCAGCTTTCAGAAGTACACAGATTGAATTAAGATCAATATTATCCAGATGGATATTATCCATTTTCAGGGACTCAAATTTTATTTCTTTTCTTTCTGCATAAAATTTTAATATGTTTTTTTCATGATGGTGGGAGACATTAGTAACATTTCTGAGTGACATGACCTGATAAAGGGTCCCATGTCTCCTATCCATCTTTGTGGTAGAGGAAGTTATTCCAGTATTTCCAGCTCCAGAGTCTTCCAATCTATGGTAGAGACTTTTCAAAGTCAGTGGATTATTGAGAAGAGGTGGAGATGCTCAGTCTAATCCCCTTGCATTCTGCCATTTTGACAAAGTTTCTAGCTTTCAAGATTAAAAAGAAATTAAAAAGATGTACCCCTAAAGAGCCACATAACAGAAGGCAGAAAATAAGATTCATTAAGGATTCACAGAAATTCATGAATGTTTAATATGCTTTAGCTTTGTCTTTGTTGTTTAAACAGAGTCTCAGGTCTCTCATGCCTTCCACTTTTAGAGAATCAGCAATGAATACTGAATGCAGCATAAGCACATGCAGAGTCTTTTTGTATACGTTTTCATGGAGATGAGGCTCTCTGGAAAGTGCTGGATATCACCATGGAAGTGGTAACAACTGTGCCCATTGCAGTGCTGCTTTTAGTGTCTGCCTTGGTCCTGCTGTCACGGGAACATGCAGCTGCTGGGCCAGCTCAGGTGCCAAAGTGTGCCCCAGGAGTAGGGAGGGCTGTCTGGGGGGTTGCCTCTGCACTGGCATCTACCCCAGCAGGAGCCAGGGTAAGGTAGATGTGAAACTGGAAAACAAGCCACCACACCCTAATGATCAGCAGTGTGGTTCCTGAGTTTGTAGGAGGAGGTAGGGAAATGCAGGGGGAACAGTGCATCTTTCTGGCTGCTTGACTCTGTTCTCGCATCTTCCACCCACCCAGTGGTATTTGATGTTACGGCCTGGGTGTGTGGACAGCTTTTGTTCTCTCAAACTTTTGCTGAAGTCCATCAGGAAGGACTTCTGATTTTATTTCTTTTTATTGTTACTTTTCTTTTTCAGCAAGGCAATTGCCTCCTGTTTCAAAAATGCCTTCTTCTGGATGTAACCCAGGGCCACCATTGCCTGTCTCAACAAAACCAGCCAGCTGCTCTGGGGCATGCCAAATCCCCAACAGGTTGTTAGCCTGTAGTGAGATGGGGTGTGATCTCCTGCTGGATGGAGATGTTCAGATCCAGCTTGGAGCTTTTTCAGAATTACCTGTTTTGTGGTCACACTGACAGCAGTGCCTGCGAGCAGCTCACCGCCTGCTCTTGCTGAAACTTGTCCCAACAGCAGCTGCTGGCTTTGTGGTGGCTGTGGGGCTGACAGCTGCCCACAGCCCTGGCTTTGGGGTATGAATCCAGCTGCCTGGTGTCTGATTAAAATGCCTGGGTGTGGTTGAACAGTGTTTGACATTAATACATTCACTGACAATAGTGAAAGTACCTTGAAAACTGAGCAGTTGCACTGCAGGATTGTCCCAACAAGTAATGTCAGGCTGGGACAAACAGCTGCCCCTTGAACTTGTGAGCTTTATTTATAAGAATTCCTCTCCAGTTGTTGCTGTAATCTGTGAATTGAAATAAAGTTGTAGCTCCTCCCGAATATTCATGAAATTAGGCAATTCCATGGCCAGCTTCCCAGTCCGTAGCTTGGGAGGTTGGTGTTACTGAATTTCCTTTCAGTTGCTGATTTTTTATGTGTGTATGGTCTGTCAAATCATTTGTCCGTGGTGTCAGAAGTTAGAGTGAGCACCTTTGAGATGAAGATAAGTATTTTTGAAATTTTAGACTTGGTTCTGTGGAAAGTGTAATGGACTTTTTGTTATGCTCTGGAGTAGTTCACTGGGCTTCAGATGGGAATTTAAACTAAATGCTGGGAGTGACAGTTGTCTTTGCACAGGATTCTGCAGCCCAGCAAAAGATGCTGCTTCAGCTCCCTAGCAAAACTGGCAGGGACAGGGTAGGTGATTGCAAGAGTAAAGGAGAGCAAGGCTTTTTTGTCCATCATTTTGCAGGACAGAGAAAAAGAAAGTATCTCCTGTTACACTCTATGTATAAAGTGGAGATCAAAGCTTTCAGAAGAAATACCAGGTTGGGAAGGGGAAGCAGCTGTTTCCTTCTTCCTCCCACTTTCCTCTTCACTTCCCTGTCCTCCCCCATAGCTGGGAGGATCTCAAAATGCTGCAGAGATTTGAGTTTAAGACTTTTGTGGTGAGATGTGGATTGTGAGAGTGGTTGGGGGATATGGCTTCATGTGATTTTTCCTACATTTGCATTAAGTGCAGAGCTGGTGGCAGCATTCCTGAAGCCTGCTCTAGAGAGGCAGGCTGTTGTGGTGTCATCCTTGTGTGCCCTGGGAAACTGAAATTTCATTAACATAGAAGAGTGTCTCTTGACTGTTCCTGTTTAAGAATAGGATAGGTAATTTGGTGTTCCCTGGTGAAACCTTGCCACCTCCAAGTGTTTGCTTACTTTGCAAAGTACTTTGAAACTTTTTCCTTTTCTGCCCTCCACTGGCTTGCCTGACAGCAGTGGCAGAATACCTCCTGCTCCTCCTCTAGTTACAGCCTGGAACAACCAGCTGAAACAATTTCTAGAGAATAAAATTGAGGGGTAATAGAGGATAGAGAACAGCATGGCCACGCTTCATATGTTATCTGTGATGCCTAACAGAGCTTCTTTAATAGAAGACAATTCTTCTCTGCTGTCCTTGTGTTAGCAGGACACAATCGTACAAGAAAAAAATTGGATAAGTGAGTATTAATGAAATCTGTCATTAATTATCACCAGAGCAGACTGAGGAGAATTGGGTTGCATTTTCAGTGGATTTTAACATAACTTTGCTTATGCAATCCTGTTAAACATTGTTGAAATATGTCACTGAGAAAGCTCATTATATTTGCTATATAAAGATTACGACTTTTGGGGGAGATTAAAGTTTTAGCAGCGGTCGCCTTCTTTCTTGTGGTCACAACAGCCAAACTGTTAAATGTGGAGCAGGGGGAGGAAGCTGTGGGTAAGCCAGATTTTCTGTCTGTCTGGAAGCACAACATTTAAAGCTGTTAAGCCAAACCAGAGGAAACTCGGTGAACTTTTTTTCAGGAAGCAAAATTCTTCAGAAAGGAGGCATGTTCAAACAGTAGGAAACATTCTTTTGTTTTCCTGAGTATGTATCTTTTGTATCCTACATATCATAGATGAATATGTATGCTTGTGTGTATATAAAAAGAAAATAAAACCTAAGTGAAACATTGGCTTCAGGCAAATCAAAATGCTCTGTTCCCCATGAAATAGGAGATTTTTTGATTTTGCTGTGAATAGTGTCAAAAATAAAAGCAGAAAGAGCTGGGTGCAGGAGGAGGCAGGGCTGCCTTGGCTCACAGCTTTGGGGTGCTGGGGAGTGTCTCAGGGGGCTGCTGTGCAGACAGTGCCCTGCAGGGTATTTTATTGCCCGTAGGCAGCGCTTGCTCCAACAAGATATCTGCCAATCTGAGTTAAAGCAATGTCTGCAGATCGATTGCTCTAATTAGACACAAGGCACCTGGTGTAAGAGTGATTAAAAATGAGAAACATTATGACTAGTTATTGTACAACTTGCTAGAAACTGCTGTATAATGATGGTACGTTTGCCATCGGATTAGGTCATGAAGCAGCTTTAGTGCAGCTTGGAAAATTAGGATCAAAAATAGTCCTCTGATTAAAACTTGAGCTTTTGAAAGCTCTTCAGAGAATAAAGATATGCAAATGCAGATGTATGGGAGAAATTAAGCAATCTCGATATGCATGATTCTTGAATTTAAAGAGTAATTGATGTAACCACTGTGCTACTCATTTCTCACAGTCACCCCGTCTTAATACAATTAAATGAAACATTAGAATGATCTGGAAATAAGTTGTGTAAAATACAATCCATAATGACTCAATAGATTAATTTAGGAGTTTCTGTGGTCATGCAGCTATTCTGCATGTACCAATGTCAGCCTGCAATGGCAGTTTTCTTGAGTTAGATTTATGAATTTCTCCCACATTAAAAAAAAAAAAAACCATTACTTTATCACATATTTATCAGCAGTCAAATAATATCTCTTTGAAACAACTTTGCTTTCTGATGTGATCAGGATTGGTCTCCTCCTCCTTTGCCCTTTGCTGCAGCAGTATGATTCGATCAACCTCAGGGCATCTGCAGAGCCCTTAGGTCCTGTCAGGCAATTTTTAAACACTGGGGAAAAAAAAAACACATTGTTTCAACCAATGGGAAAAAAATTGTGAAGTTCCAAAGACTGGGTGTGACCAATAATAGCCGCAGGCCTGTTTGGTATCTCTGTTGAGCTTGAAGCAGTCCAGCCTATTCCCTGGGACTGTTGTAGATGCTGCTCAATGGCTGGGTTGAAGGAGGCACCCACAGCTGCAGTGGAGGAAGGCATGAGGACAGCCAGCAGCTATGGGAGCAACCTCCTGGGATGCAGGAATAGTTAAGCTCTTCTTGTGATTTGAGGACTGTTTTGTGCTGATCTCATTGAGCACAGCAGATCTTTTCCTCCCTCACAAAACCCCAGAGAAGCTGATCACTAATTGTTTGTGTGCTTCCCTTACCTGGCTGGCTGCAGGGGACCTTCTGCTGGTGGGTGTGATGCAGGGGGTGGTCGATGGCTGAAGCAGCATGGTGCCTTTTGGTCACAGCATCAGCTTATTAGTATAAATGAGGCTGTTTTAAACCAATTTGAAGCTGTAGTTTGCAGGAGGTCTTTGCAGGGGCTGACCTTTACTTTGCTTAATCTTACTTTGATGTCAGGATATTCTGCAGGTCTCCAGGGGTTAAGTTGTCCATGAAGACAGTTTCTCTGTGCATCAAGTCTGCAGTTGTGGGCTGTTCTGCATGTGAGGTATCAGAGTTTGATAAGTCTTGATGGTATTCACTTGTTAAAACCTCATGCCCGTTTTAGCCGAAATTCAGCACCGTTTGTTGGCATCTGTTTAACTGATGTTTGTTTACACCTGGCCCCAGCCCAGTTTTGTGTATTAAAAGCCATGCTGTGTTAAAGCAGATGTTGCCTGTTGTCTGTGACATGGACTTGATTTATGCTACTCATGAAGGGCCATGATCATGGTGAATCCAGTTGCTGCCTGCTCCCTGTGCAGCAGCTCCAGAAGCCTGAACCACCTACGAGTGTGGTCTTGGAGAGGAACAAGGAATTACAGGAGAACATAAAATCAACCGATGATACAAGCAGGCAGTGTCCAGTAGGATGTATCCCAAGTTCAAACATGATGTTCCCCAAAGTCAGAGGTCTTTGGGGCACATCTTTATTCAGAAAATTCCCACAGGCTGGGCTGGAAAGGGCAGTGGTCCTGGCAGTGAGCACACTCCCTCATAGCTGGGGCAGTCAAATTCCCTTCCCTGTTTATCAGTGTTCCCAGTCTGAAAGGCTGGTAGAAAGTGCTTCCTGATCAGCATGATAAATGGAATTTAGCATGATAATTATGTTTACAGCAGGACAGATGTACTAATGACACGTTCCCTAAAGACTTCAAATGAGCTATAAAAGAATCAAATCTCTGCTGAAAATGCTGGCAGCAGTATTATTGATTGTGTAAGTTACAGCTGATAATTGTCTTGTTTCATTTGAATGAGACAGTCAGCTATTAATGGCTTGTGCTCTGTAATACCAAAACAGCAGACTGTGCAAAATTTGTCAGTCTGAATAATATAGTTGTATATTAGCAATGTGCCCTAATGGACATACTCTGGTGGCTAGGGAAGGGAAGAAGTGTTACAGTTAATTTCTAATGCTGTTTCATCTTTTCTATCAAAATACTTGCGTATGTGCCTTCGGGAAGAGAACTGGTATTTCTTATCTACAAATTGTTTGATGTAAGACAATGCCTGCAGTAAAAAAACAAGCTCTCTTTGTGGTTATCGAGGATTGAAATGGAGAATGACTAATTAGCTGTCTTGTTCCACTTACCTCTTCCACAGTGGTGAAATGAATGAAAGTCTTACCCTTTTTTTTTATGTGTGAGAGATCCCACAGATCTGTCGTGCAGATCTGTTACAGAGCATCCAGAAGTGTGCGGTGGCACAGAGATATACATACATATAACAGAGGCATGACCTGAAAATCTGTTAGTAGTCATCAGGCCTGATTTTTAAAATAGCAGTAAAATGAATTTCAGATTGGAAATCGTAGTGAGTATAGTACCAGGTTTACAGTTAAATAAAGGTCTTGTATGTAACTAACCAAATTCAAAACCCCACTGCTGCAAATCGAATTACTATTTGTGACATCCTAATTCATTTGCATTCCCAAAGCACGTCTCATTTCATCTTGGGTAAGTTGAGCTGCAGATAATATCCCGGAGGAGCACAGTTCTCATAGTCCTAACCTACATCCATGCTCTGGCTGATTAATCTGTAAATCCTTGAAAATTTCTCTCCCCTGCTATTACATCAAAGCATGCCTAAGTAAAAAACATGTGAGCAGAATCCTGAAATGTGTTCCCATAACATGAGAAGGGCTCTTTGTGTGTTTCATTAGGCAATACTTTGGGAATTTTTTATGGGGAAACAGACGGCTGGCTTTCTAAAGAGTGTGAGATGTGTTCCTGGGTTAGCAAAAGAGAGCTGATGGTCTGGAAAAACTGCCTGGAGATGCTTTGTAAAAATTGTCCTTGGTCCTTGTGACCTTTCATCAACTTAATTCATTGCTAATGAGCTGCAAATTCATTGGAATTCATTGCAGAGCTTTTAAATTGCCACTGAGTCAGATGACAAAGTGCCTTGTTTTATGTTATCAAGAAAAGTCCTCTGACTGAGGGAGGACTAGGCCATAATGCAACTCGGAAAAAAAGTCACAGACCCTTTGTCTCTAAAGGCTGCTGGTGGAAGTGCAGAGATTTTGAGAAGAGAAAAGGAGGGGAGACCAGAAAAAGTGAGAGTCTTACATCCGCATGGGGTTCTATCCGTGTGCCTGTTCACCCCGGGGAAATGGGAATGGGATTGATTTGTTCCACGTAGATAGGCAGAGCCTTTAAAAATCAAATATATCCCTTTCTGCATTGGCTTAGTGGTTTTTCTTCCTAAAGCCATTTAAACAGTGCATGTATGTAAAGAAATCAAACACCAACAAGAAAAAACACAAAAAAGGCTCTCTGCTAAAGAAGAATTAAATATGTTTTTGCCTCTGCAGTCATGGCATTTGCCATCCAAAGGTCTGCCTAAAGTTGTACTTAGCATGGCTACAGTTACAGCCACAACTCTACTCTTCCAGACCCTGGGAATCACTCAAATAGGTCATTTCAGACTAAGTCAGTGGACCACACCTCGGCTTTGAAAGAACCAACCACTACACCAGCTCCCGGCCCCATGGCAGCTGTTTTTCAGGTCTGGTGCTGTGATTTGCTCCTATGCTTCCCAGATACTTGGAAACAGAGATCTTGGGCAGCCAGCATTGACTGCTGGGAAATTTGATTATGTTGAGTGGTGTTTTATGCCCTTCTGAATACTTCTTTATAAAGATATTGACAAGGGGACGTCCTTCATCAAATGTGGGATTATGGAAGCCATCCCTGCCTCTCCTGAGTCTCAGAAGAGGAGGAGGGAGATGCACAATCAACCTGTGTGTCCTGGGACTTTACAGTAACTTTTAGACTTTTTGCCCCCACCTCCCAAGTGTATAGCTGTCTGAAGTAATGCACAGGTTATATAAACTCATCACAGCCTAATGGTGTGTTGTTTGTTTGTGACAGGCAGAGGTCAGTAACTCAGGTCCTCCAGACTTCCTGTAAGGTCAGGGTGTGACCCCATTCCCAATTAATCATCTCTACCAGGAGATGGATTTGTAACTACAGTTAATTGTTGGTTATTTTGCTTTAATCATTGCTTTATCTATTTATTTGCTTATATGCTCTATGGACTCAACACACATTTTAAGTGGATCACTGTGAACGTTGGGGTTGGTCAGCCAACCTCTACCCTTCCTCTTTGCATAGTATGGATGCAACAAATCATTTGAGTGGGCTGGCAGGACCCTGAACAAGTCGGGAGTCATCACTGATGTTACTTGGTATCAGTGGTGCTTTAAGGTGGCTGCCTGCTCTTGCATCTGCCAGACCTGCTGCCTCTCATCCTTTTGGCACAGCATGAGGAAACCAAGACAGGGAAGCATAGAAAAAGTGAAATTTGTGTCTTGTGCTGCATTCTAATATCAGTCCCCTAAACTGTTGTTGGCCAGCTTTGTCACTGTGAGATTCTGTTTTATCATAATAATATCTTACTGATAATATATAAAGTATCAGTAGACTTAGTCTAACAGAGTGCTCCCGCAATGTTCCTCACTTCTGATGTGTTAATGAATCTGCTTTTAGAATAAATAGAATAAAATATTGCAGTTGGAAGGGGTCTGCAAGGATCATCTAGTCCAACTGCCAGACCAAAAGTTAAAGCATGTCATTAAGGGCATTGTCCAAATTTCTTGAAGTTTTTTTGTGTGTTTTCTCCCCAAAAAAAACTGATTAAAAACTGATATCTCATTGCTGAATATTTCCTAGCCAATCACTTTGTTGGCACCCACAAAAATTCAGTTCTCCAGTAATTACATAATTTACTAAGCAGGAGATTGCTCAGATTACATTTTATAACCCAGCACTGTGGCAGTACGTGGGTAATATAAGAAAATAAAAGGCCATAAATTTGGAAACCATTCAAGTCTGCACATGCAGCTGTGTGTGGGGTGGCAGAGCAGCATGTGTTCTCTGAGTGAGTGGGGATGGTGCCCTGGAAAGAGGCTGTTTTCAGCAGAGAGCTGGGGAGGTGCTTTCTGGCCTCAGCCCACTGCCATGTGTGCTCTTGGGGGCGTATTGATCCCGGGAAAGGCAGCTCCCCAGCCTGCAGATGTAGGCTCCATTTGCCAAGCCAATGAATTGTTCATTAGGGGGACTGCTGGGTACTCTCTGTTGTGAAAACAGGTGGGGAGGCTTCTTGGCCAGCTTCTCTTAAATATTGGAGAGGACTGTACCCACCATACCTTCAAAGAGAGCAATGATGCAGCTCACAACCAAATGTTGCCAGTCTTATGAGAATTCCTGCAATACTTCCTTACTGGAAGTAGGGGGAAGCTTGAGTTTCTTGTGGAGATCCAGTCTCTTAAATGTCACCTTTTAAACTATGATTAGTCTTTGTGCTCCTGTGATAGGCTGAACCATGGTGTTCAGTCTGTAGCTGGTCTTTCACCTTGCAGAACTAAACGTTCACAGTGGAGTAAACTGGATTTTGAAAACATTTGCATTTTTATTAGAGTTCTGTACCAGGAGAAAGTAACTTCAGACTGGGAATGAGCCAATTGTCATAAGCCATGCTGAGCATAGGACCTCAAAAGAGAGAGAAGAAATTATTTAGCCCTCTGCTACCAGCAGAAACCCAGTGGCCAAGTGACAGAGAGATGCTGTGCCCAGTCACGCTGGCAGGGATGGGGGAAAGAGGAAGGTGTTTGCTTTTCTCAGAGTGAAAAATGCTGAGTGGCTCCAAGACCTGTCCCTAGTGAGACAAACAGAAGAAGCAAGCTCTCCCCCTGCAAGACTCATGTCCACAAGCTCATTGGTACATTGAAGCAGTTCTCCTGGACAGTAAAGATCCGCCTTTACCCTAATAATGGATCTTGTGGCAATGTTTTTGGAACATGTCTCCTCGATTGCAAATATGTTTCTTAGTAAAGCATAAGCAATTGCAGTATTTTAAGTAAATACATATTTTTGTACTCAAATGCCTTTGCCATTGAAACTGACTGTGTATGAACTAGCAAGCAACAAGACATTAATTCCTGTAGATGTAATAATATTTAAAATTAGGGCACTGGACTGTCTCACCTTATCACAGATATCAAAAAGTTAAGATATGTAAGCTGTCCAACATGATAGCTAATCTCTGAACAATATGCATAGGCTTGCTCTTCAGCAGTGAATGGCCAGGGAAAGCAGGGCATTGACTCTTGGGTGTGTAACGAGATGCTGGGGAAAGTGCCTGATCCCAGGGGTATGTGTAGCCAGAACTAAATGCAAACACTCAGGTTGCCATCACCTGTGCCAGCATCTCATGCCCAAAATGCCTTGTGCTAATAAGCTTTCTCCTATTTGTTTGTTCTTTGTGCCCTGCTCACACAGGGGCTTTTTCTTTCTCTGTCAAGAACTCTATTCAGACCATTCACAGTGTCTAGGATATGTTTTTTAGCAGTGTAATTAATTGTATGTTCAGATCTCTTCTAAGTCTAAGAATATTAAGATGTGGGATTGTGGAATACGTTCTTCTAGCTAGCACATGTGTGTCTGGGAGCAAGACAGGGGTATGAGGTTGGGCTGTAGATAACCTAAAAAACACCTCAAATGAAAGAGGAAAAGGCTGGAGCTTTAATTGCGTGGTGTTGTATGCAGGCTAGAATTAAAGTCTTTTTTTCAGATGACTTAGTAGTGCATGTCTGTGTTGCCATGTTTTCTGGTATCTACTGCATTTAGCCTTGACTTGCAAGCGAGTTTCTTAGTTAATTACAGGACTTTGGGTGTTATGGAATACAACATTTTGTGATTTGATACTTTAGAGACTTGCACACACTCTGGCAGTGTGTGGTTTTCTCAGATACTTGGTTTGAAAGTTGATGCTTCATTTCCCTGGGATGTGATGTTTAAGGGGAAATACTTATTTTGAACAGAACTAAATATTCATTGGTTTGCAATGCACAATTTTGTCAGGGATAAATGATACATGAAGAATCTGTTAGATTCGTGTTAATCCAGTGAAGGCTATTAGGGTGTGGGTTTTACTGCCACAAAAGGACATAAAGATGGACAGTTTGTACGTTCTTTACAGTGCAATTGTATCTGCTTTGGCAAGCATCCTTGTTTTCATAAGATCAGACAATTAATCTTGTTGTTTGCTTCTTCCCTAATTTTGAATGTCTCTAATTAAGCTGATGCCCATTGATGTCTTACCTTGATAATGTGGGTTAGGTTATGAGGTAATGACTGTTCTGAAGAATATAGCTATGGCAGTGTTGGGGCATACTCAGAATGAATCACTGCAGAGAAGCCTTCTGAAAGCTATCACACTGCTGCAGAGTCAGTAGAGTGAAGACAGTGAATCTGTAAATCACTGGATAAAGGTAACAGGATGTAGATTTTTGTCGCTTCAGCATCTGTGGGAGCTCTGCTGTGTGTAAATGAATCTTACTGAATTGTGGCTGTAGCTCCTCATTATGGCTTGGGCAGAGCCAACAGTGTGAGGACTGGCTGCAGAGGCAGCTGCCTGCAGAGGGAAGATAGCATCACTGAATCATGGAATCCTTTAGATTGATCTTTAAGTTCATTGTGTCCAACCATTAGCAAGCACTGCCAGATCCACCACTAAACCATGATGGTAGGTTTCAAACAAGATACATCTTTGAAGAATGGGGAGTCCTACTGAGGAAGGTGAAAATCAAATGTTCCCCAGAGTTAGCAACATGTGGTGATTACTCTTCTGTTCTCCCTAGACTAAACGCTGGGAGTTCTTTTCCCTTCACTAGAGATTTCTTGAAATCACGTCTTCTAGAAAGACTGATAGTGTGTCAAGTTGAATTGTGCATGATGCTAAAAAAAGCCCTAAAAGTCCAAAAATCCTGTTCTCCCATACCTTCTGTTTTTCTGCACAGTTGCATGTACACATTCACACTTTACAAATGCTTTGTCAGTGAAGTGCTTGCTACTCAGCACTTGAAGTGTAAGTTCCTTATCTCTTTGGAGTGCTGTTATTCTTTTATATTTGATTTAATGAGACCCAGGTGATCCCTCTGGGGCATCGGGACAGGGCTGTGCTAGAATTTTGCGTGCTAATTGGAGGATCATGTGTGTAAAACTGCATAATAATATGTGAACAGAGCATTATTTTGCCTTGTGAAAGGTTGGTGGGATACTTCGGTATTGTCCTGTTTATTTTCTTCATTGTTTCTTAAACTCTTTCCTCATTCTTACCTTCTTCTTACTTACATCCTACCTCTGTGTGTTTTTCATGTGCAGACTGTTCAGGAGGCAGCAGTTCAAGTGCTGTTGTATTTCAGACCTTCTGCCTTAGGTATTGTGGGAGGATGAGGCTTGGAGAAGGAGTTGGATGACAATATAGGTGAAATACTGAGTGCAGGGGGTACCCCTGGTTTAGGAGGAGTGTGTAGCATAGAGCCATGTTCACTCTCCTGTCATCTCTTTGTTTCTGTCCATCTTCCTGCTTATGCCCAAAAGGTTGATGGAGACATTTGGCATGGCATTATTCTCCTACTTATCACTAGATTTGAAGGTCTGTCTCCTTGCAGTGCATATTCCAGGAAAGCAGGTTGTTGAGAGTTCTGCTAGCTCAGGATCTCTGCTTCCAGGACTTTCTTCACAGCCCACTGCAGAAGGCTGTGGTCTTAGCATGTGTTGGCATCCTGCCTGCACACAGGTGACAGCTAAACGGGGGGGCTCTCAGTATGTTCTCTGTGTGTTTGTGTTGGGCTGCTGAATTAACAAAATAACCCATTTTCAGCATGTGCCAGATGCTTTTAACTCCCATTGTTAATGCCTTGACAATACACTGTGCAGTGTGGAAGTCCTAAATGGAGTTTGATGTTCTTTGCAGATAATGGCTCTGCTGTGTAATTATGATAGCACACAATTAAAAATGGCTTTATATCGCTTTGGGTAGCTCCTGGAAATTCTATTTCCCTTAATAATTTTCAATAGTCTCAGGGTTTGTTTTTCCTGTGTTTGTCTTCCTGTAATATTGGCAAAAGATAGGAAGAAAATGAGCTGGGACATAAGAATCCCAGTAAAAACTTCAGAGGGAGGGTGAGAGGTGACTCATTAGCGGGTCTTTCATCTGGGTTCATGCTGGGGCATGAAGTCAGGGGTCAGGAAGTGAATGGGGATTCGTTCACAGCTGATGTCTTGTATAATATTTCAGAAGAGTGAATTAATTGTTGCAGCTTAGCCCGGGAGTTTGGGCAGAGGCTGAGGAGGACTTGGAGAGAAGTGGCATTCAAGTTTCCCTGGAGTGATAAAGGGGCTGGAGCTGCTGGGGACAGGGCATGGCCTGCGTCTGGCAGCTCTGCTTGTACCTACTCCCCTGGCCCTAGAGTGGGGAGAGAGCCAGCAGCTGCTCTTCTCTTCATACCCAAATCCAAAGGAGTTAGGGAAGAGAATGGCAAATGATGACTTACTCAAAACTCAGAGTAGCCTGCAAGATATGTTTGTAGCCATAATATTTTAATATATGATATGCATATATACGCATCTACTTTTTAATTTAATTTTAGTGTTTTGGGGTTTTTTCATTCTACTACATGGAAGCCTGATCTTAGATCTCATTGAATATTCTCCTTGTTTCCCTTTTACTGTTCAAACCATTTTGGTGCTGGAAGGAACAATATGAAGCCCAAACAAAAAAAACCAGCCCTAGTGTTGCTGTTCCCATAGAGGATCAAGGTGATGCTCTGCCTGGATTGACCTATGGGAACTGCAAGTCCAGAATATGTTTTGGTAGCTCCTCAGGGTGTGCTTGGAAAGGACAGGCTGGCTTTTGAGCAAGACCTCTGAGTCTGGAGCTGGCACCTTTCAGAGGGTAGATGGATTCAGAGGGGGATCCTTTACTTGCATCTCTAGGCAGGTCCTGAGGTATCCTTACAGGTATCCTGATCTCATTCCCAAGCACTGTAAGTTTTATGGCTTCTTTCTTTCCACTCCCCTTCTGCCCCTATCCAGGGTAGTGTTTCTGCATGTAGCATACATCTTTTGTGATGAAGGCACAGTGGAAATAAAGAATCCAACATTTTCAGTGTCAAGCAGTCCTGTGCTTGTCTGATGCTTCCAAGCCACATAAACACAGCTGTGATCAGAAGGTAATAGCCCAGAAGTTTCTGCCCTGTGATTTTTGCCTGGCCACCTAAAGGGAGGAGGTAGCCCAGTGAATATTGGAACTGCCAACAGTTTTCAGCTCTGGAAATGTCTTTGTCCTCCCAAGTTCTCCCATCAGTGTTAATGCAGCCAGCAGGCGTTCAGATGGTTGGCACTTGTGTGTCCCATGTCACTGCATCTCTGAAGGGATGCAGTTGTTCCAGACAAAGTGAAGAAGCTTATCCTGAACGGTGTTTTTTGTTCTGGGAGCCAGCAGCACCCACTCTGCTGGCTTCAGCTGTTACAGGTTTGTAATTTTAACAGAAGCAGGGGGGAAATTACGCTCCCAACTTTCACAGAAATTAGTTGTATTTAAAATACAGCTTTTTCTTCCTGATTTTGTAGCTCTGAAAGAAAGTCATTACACATGGATTTATTTTTCCCTATCTCTTGGATTATCATTCCTTTCCCTTTCCCTTTCCCTTTCCCTTTCCCTTTCCCTTTCCCTTTCCCTTTCCCTTTCCCTTTCCCTTTCCCTTTCCCTTTCCCTTTCCCTTTCCCTTTCCCTTTCCCTTTCCCTTTCCCTTTCCCTTTCCCTTTCCCTTTCCCTTTCCCTTTCCCTTTCCCTTTCCCTTTCCCTTTCCCTTTCCCTTTCCCTTTCCCTTCCCTTTCCCTTTCCCTTTCCCTTCCCTTCCTTCATCCAGTGTTCTGATTGCAGCTCCTTCCTTTTTTTTATCACCTCCTGTCTATGTGGCTTAAGATTTTGTGTGTTTAACATTACTGAGCTGAGTATTTTGCAGCAGCTGAGAGCAAAGATCATATTCCACTGATTGATGGGGTGGTTATGGTGAATATATTTGCAGTCTACTTGCTTTGGCTATTTGCTGTTTTGGCTACAGACCTCCCTTGTTTAATTTTTCCTTGTATTTAGTTTGGGGGGGGGTTTTTTGCCCTTGTATTTTATTTCATTTTTGCAACTGAGCCATGCATTAATCTGACTTTGGAGAGGGGAAGTGAAGACAACATTTTAGCTTTTAAGACACTTCCACAGAGATTCAGACAGCTAGTCAAAGATAAATCCAGTATGCAAACAGAGTCATGAGTATCTTAGAAAACAGCCATTTAAAATACTATGGCATCAGATGTTTCTCTCAAATGTTTTTTTCTTTGGTCTGCACTTGGAATTTGATTGCAGGGTATTGGTTATTTCTGGGCACATGCACAGGGAAACAACAGCAATGAAACAGGTGAAAAGTATTTTAGGTAGGTGTTGAAGGGAAAGTGATATTATTTGGTTTTTAAACAAAACAAGTCTGTAAGTTGCATGAAACTGTGACCGTTGTCCTGTAAGGGCTGAAGATTAGAATGAGGTGATCATCATCTTTCCAGCACTGAACTGCCTTTTTCTGTACAGAGTGAGGGTAAGTTTGGTACACCTAGAATGTGCTGATTAAACTAGGAGGAAGTTTTTAAAGGCTTTCTGTGGACTAGGAGAAATTAACATTTTTGTTGAGACATCTTCAATTTGGTTATTAAGGTCAATTGTATTTTTTGTGTTAGCTTGACATTTAGTCTACAAAAGTTTTAAAGCATTTTATATTGAAGTTGCATCTGCTTAGAGACTTACCCCAAAGCTTGAATCCTGTGTGAGTCACACAGTGCTGTTTTGTTTTGTTCTGCATGTATTCTTCCTCCACAGTAGAATGATTTTTCCATAATTATTATTGAAATAGGGCATTTTTAAACACAAAATAGGTATCAACACATCTTTACATCAGAATGATGGTGATGTGTGGTATGAAACAGTTTGGGTTATTCCAGTGCAAGTGTCTACATATACCAGCTGCTATAGCATGCTAATCAATTTTTGAAAAATAACCCTTTTAGGAGTTGTGTAGACAAATCCTGGCTGCTTGCCTGAAGAGAGAAAGATGATTAATTTAAATACTAAACACCAGTTGAGATGATAAATTCTTAATGAAGTCAGTGGAAAACTGATTTTTCTTGTATTCCCTGGAAGATCCTTTCAAAAGCTTTCCTTTTCCAGAATTGTTTTTTGTCCCATGTGTGTGGCACAGGATGTGACCTTGTTCACAGCAGGTAGGTTCATTAGTTGGCATTTCTAGTATAATATCCAGCTGTGGAAAGCTTATAAAATATTGGTATTTAGGTCATCTTAATTAGGCCTTGAAATAAAGATTTAAGATAAAGTGGAATAATTGTACATCCTTCATTGCAGCTGAGCTTCTTCAGTGAAAAGAAGATGTGATTCCTGGACAGTATGAACTGATTTCAGCAGAGTTGCTCCAAATCCACCTCTCTGGTGCTCCTTTGACAGTGCTGGGAGTTGAAGTGATTAAAACTAATAATTCTGGGGAGAGCTGAAAGATACGGAAGTTTTCAGCTAGGTTGGGGCTGGGCTGGGTATCCTTGCTCTCACTGCTACCTGTGTCAGTACCTTCTATGTGTGTTTTCTTCCTTTCTTCCTGGATGGATTTATCCAGTTATGCTTGTATCATGCCCTAGTTGAGAGGGAGCTCAGGTGTAAGTGCTCCTTTCCCAAGTTTGGGTGAACAAAGAGTTTCCCCCACTCCTTTGTGCCAACTCACTTGCTATGTAAGGTACCCAAAACGCTGCAAAATCAGTACTGGTGAAAATTGGTGTGAGGTCTTTCATGCTGCGAGGGGTGGCAGTGATTCCCATCCAGCCTGTGCTGCATTTGAGGTTAGCAAGCAAAAATCAGGAAGCAGCATCCCTGGTGCTGGGTTTAAGAAGTTGAGAGCAGCGAGGGAAGGCAGAGAACCCCAGCAGGCAGCTGGATGACCAGCTGGTGAAATGCAGTTGTGTGTGTTCCTGCCACCCACTGAGATGCAAATGTAGCATCTTCAAACCCGTGTCTGACAAACTGTCAGCAGTGAAGTTGAGGATGGTGCATAACTTTGGGCAAGGAGACTCTTGGAAAAAGGCTTCAGTGGCAGCTGGAATATGCACCTGATGCTATACAAGCACCTGGCATCTACAGGAGATACAGCATGACTAATTTGATAAATTTAGTAGGAAGAAGGTGGCAAGGTTGTACCATTGTTTATCTCCCTTTGACTAACAACATGCCAAGTATGCTTTTGGTGTTGTAACACCACAAGATGGGAGCGTGCCATTGTTTGTTATTAAGCTAATGATGTATAAAGAGGTATTAAAAAGCCAACAGCTGTCATCTGCCACGTCATCTACCAGTGGTGCTGGTAGTTGAAACTTCCAGCATTTGCTTATGGATCAGTGAAACTGAAAAAGGAGGAGGAGCTCCTCCTGATCGGAATTTCTCCCAATAAGAGCATTCCCGTTGTCCTCTCTGATTATGGATGGAGCTGTGGGAGCACCCATGGGTGCAGGAGACAGGTGTTTGGTCTCTTCTCTTGACTTCCTTGACATCCTGAAATGCAGACTCTTTTTTTTAGCATTTTGAAGGTGTATCCTATCTTGCACCAGATCTTCTAAAATCCTAGTTTAGACAAAGCCTGAGGGGATTTAGGTTTGCATATTTTTTCTAAGAGGATTATGCTTCACACTTAGTTGATCTATAAATTGTTAGAGGAGTTTTCTGATTTTCTAAGGACACAAGAAGCTGCATGCACATTCAAATTGTCCTGAAATGTGTTGTCTCTGGGTTAGTGATAGAAATTTGGTGTTTGAATTAGTAGCAAATGGAATCACTGAACCTCAGGGTTATTTTGACCTGAAAAACATTTTGGTAATCAGATTTGCAGCACGGCTGCAGGAGCAGTTGTAGCAGCACAACTGGAGGGGCAAGGGAATTGCAGGAAGGATTAGAAACTGCTTACACTGGCAACAGATAAAACAATTTGTTATGAAAATACAACCCAGAAATAAATTAATGAGCACCTTTCAAGCATATAGGAGTGCTCATGACATTCTTGAAACTCTTTGCTTGCAGATGAAGGGAGTAAGGCAGCTCAGTGGGAGTTGGGGAAGAAATAGAGATAGTCTTTGAAGGCTTTTGTTGTTCATACTCATGAAGTCACTGGTGAGGTGTTCTGTGCCTCAGCCATGGCCCTGGGGATCCACGGGTGCTGGCACAGCTCCTGCCAGCTGGGTGCAGGGGCACAGTGCCACGGCTCTGCTGGCTGCTGCAGCTGTTTTGACGCCCATCGACGACGGAGTAGCTTCAATGATTGCCAGCTTAATTTCTCTTTGTGTGCCTGCGGGTGGGCTGTGTCTTACACATTCATTTATGGCATTTGCTGTGGTTTTGTGGAGGGTTGGGTGCAGTTCTTGTTTTGTGCTTCTGTCAGGGTGTTTGGAGGTTGTGTAGCAGCAATGGCTGCTAAGACAAAGACTGTACTGGGGCATCTTCCCTGCATGCTAGAACAGCCAGAAAACCTGTAATGCTAAGATTTACATAATTATTTCTTTGAAGGTGGAGGAAGGATGTGACTCAGATATAGGAAAATAGTTTAAAACAGAGCTTAGCTCACCTGTGCTGCTCATAAGGATGGTCAGAGCTTTTGTTTAAACTGCTGCTTTATGACCAGTGTTGCTGGCACTATCATCTTTCATCTCACTTCAGACACTCCTCACAGGAGCGATGAGATGGACATCATGGAGAAACAAGTGGCACTTGCTTGGTAGAAAGTGCAAGGGGCAAAGAGAAGTCCCCCTGTGACAGTGTGGAGGACAGGCAGTCTCTGTGGATCTATGTCTTCAGAGCTCTATACTTGTAGCGTTGCCAGCTGTACTGCAGCATATGTGGGACTGTGTTAGATGGGTGTTAAACCTTTGAAGGAAGGGGAGCACAAACTGAGGAGGAGCTGTTGCAAAGCTGAAACTTCTCCTCTGCTGTAGCAGCTTGTGTGGAGTAAGTTTGCTTCTGGGTGGAATCAAACAGATTAAGATAAGCAGAACAGAACAAAATTTATTAATATCCAAAGGTGTGGCTTGGCTAGCGAAGGGCGGTTTTCTTTACTCAATAACAGCCCTGAGGACTTCCTTGTGCCCTCTAATCAGCGATGATGTTTTGTGTTCTGCTTTCTCTGCAGACGTCGGCTGATCTCCCAGCGATCTTCTCTGGAGACTCTGGAGGACATTGAGGAAAATGCCCCACTGAGGAGGTCATTTTATTTACTCTCTCTCTGGCTTCTTCTCTGTAAAGCACCTGCATGGACAGGCTTGCTCCCCCTCCTCATGTTGAAAAGTAGCTGGCTTTTCACATTAAGATATCCTTCTTAGTGAGTAAAAGTGTTGAAACTTCACACACCCTGCGAGGTGGTGGCTGATATGAATTGCACATTCCCTGGCTTTAGGTCATTAAACAAAAAGGCAGTATTTAGATGAAATGTCAGGAATTAAAATGCCAGATTTGATTAATAGAAAAGTTTCGTTGTCACCAATATGAGTGACTACCCCTTGGTCAGTAGTACCCTAACATCTGTGGTACATTTAAAAAGTATGTACAGATGGTTTAATACAGTAAGTTTTTGAAGGCTAGTATTTTTTATTAATTTTTACTGTCTATTCTCTAAGCACATGCAAGCTTATTTTGGTTACCAGCATTGCTGTCTGTGTGTTGGCTGGTAGGTTTGTGACTGCTACCCCAGTAATAAAACTGCTCCCATCCTTGTATATTGGCCGCTTCAGTGCAGTTTGATTTGTGCATCTGGGAGACCACAGCTTCCTCCTATGGGGACCACAGCAATTAGTCACTAGGCAGTCCTCTGGGGTGATGGAAAATGGAGCAACTGCTTAACAGGTCAGAAACTGGCTGGTCAGTAATCTGACCAGCGCATGGAATGCTTCCAAGTCAGCTGTCCGGCAGGATGGCAGCCCAAGTTTGCCTGCCCCTTTATCTTAGGACCTGTAATTCAGCTGGTTTATATTGGTGTTTAGCCTGCAGCCTTGTTTATCCACATGCAGATTGGCTGTCTCTCCTTACCTCGAAGCAAAGAATAGCAGAGGCTGTACCAATTGGCTTATTACCAAAGCTTGATTATTTTTACAAAGCTCACTGTTGCATGCTTACCAGCATGTTATGAAGTGTTCCCATAAGTGATTCAAACATGTATAATTGGTAAAAGATATAAACAAAGTATGGTTTGCCAGGCAGTATTTTTACTTGCTAATTTGCAGAATTGGTGGTAGAATGTCTCTCTTGGTGCCATTTTCCTGTGAAGAAGCTAAAAAGGCTGATTGCAATCAGAGGGTGAGGGAATCTCAAGGCCTTTACTAGCTGGAGGAAGGCAGAAACGGCAAAGTGATGGGGTGCCCCTCTTGGGGTGTGCCTGTGCAGCACGATGGTGTTTGGATACAGTAGTCGGGACTGGCACAGTCCAAGATCTGTGGTTTCAGTCCAAGACAATGACCCCACGGGCTCGAGGAGCTGCTGAACTCTGCCTGTGCAGGTGAGAGGATGGAGAAGATGGGTTAGGGAAGCTCACCGTGCACCGGCACAGGATGCTGGTCCCATAGGTGCCACGGAGGGTGCAGCAGCCACGGTCCAGCCCTGGCTGTGCTGAGAGCACAGGACTCATCTCCAGTGCCTGCGGGCTCTGCCTCGCCCTGCAACAAAACAGCCCTGAGATGAAACAGAGAACGCTTTCATATGTGCTGTGGTTTCAGCTGATTAGAAAGAGCAAGGGTGGAAGGCAGGGGGAGGATATTGCTATTTGTCTCATCTCTCCTCCCTCTGGCAATTTCTTTCTGTAACTGCAATTTATAACGTGCATTCAGATGTAAAATAGATTTAAGGCTTAATGTTTTGAAGAACGATTATTTTTTTTCCTGGGGTAGTTAATTTTATTTTCAGTTGTTTTGTATACTCTTACAAATGTGAAAAGTAGTATTTAGAATTAAAATCAAATAGGAATTATCTTTGCAAATAGGAGATTTTAAATCTTTCTAAAATTAAAACAAGAAAGAACTTCAACTTCCCTCAATGGCTCCTTTATCAATAGCTGAGGAGCATGCAAAAGCGTGGGTGCTGGTGCGAGTGGGGAAAATTGAATATTTACTAGGTTTTGGTTTGGTTTAATTTTTTTTCTTCTGAAAGCTTGGGCTTAGCTGTCATGGCAGATTACAGGAAGTTTTACTTTGCTGAGATTATTTTATGATTTTTTTTGGCATGAAGGAAGGGGGATGGTGCCTTTTCTCATTATTACTTTAAATTTTTTTTTTTTTTGTTTGAGCTGTCTTGTTTCCAGACTTATTGTCTTTATTGTTCCTGCTGATTCCTAACACAGGGTGACTCGAATCATTTGTCTCGTCTTTCCTTCCTGCTTTTGTGATGACTTCTTGGCGGTACAGCAGGGAACTGAGAACTTATTTTTTTTCTTCTCCCTCCCCTCCCTTGCAACTGATTTATTTTTCAGATGTCGGACACTCTCAGGATCACCCAGACCAAAGAACTTTAAGAAGGTTCATTTTATCAAGAACATGCGGCAGCACGATACCAGAAACGGCAGGTACTGTGCATGCAGAGGCTGCTTCTGCAGAGGCAGCCCCTGGGATGTGAGGGAAGGGGCAGGATCAGCATCCCCCTGCAACAGCACAGCCATTGCATTCCCCACCCAATGGTCTTTCAAATAATCCCTGAGGGTGCAGGCTGCAGTGCATGCTCTGTCCCCCAGGGAAGTATGTGTCAGTGGAAGTGCTAGCCCACAGATTTTAAGGCCTGTGTCTTCTCAATGCAAATAACCTGCAAAAAAGGAAAATCTGTGATGATGTTGGAGCAAACTAGGCATAATCTGGTTGCATTTCTTCAAGGATGTTGCCAGGTCCTAAGAGTGAGAGGGGCACACAGCTGAAACTGCCTGGACCAAGTTTAGCAATGGTTCAAGGATACAGCCAACATCTCTGAGTGGATACAGCTTGCTGGTAAATGCACAGCCAAGGATGGTCGTGGCAAGATGAGGCATGGGATCCTAGTTTCCACAGCAGATGTAGGCAGAGAGGCTTCCAGGGGATGTGTGAGAGGTCTGCAGCACCCCCTGAGCTGGGATGTGCCCAGGTCACAGCCATAGGCACTGTGGGACCTGTGCAGCAGACAGTGGCTGAGACCTGGCTTACTGCAAAGGCCTGTTCCTCTCAGCTGGAGGTGTATCCATCAGCAAAATGGGTTCTCTACTGCGGTGTCGTCCAGCTCAGAGGTGAAACTGGCTCCTCCCTGCTTATAAAGAACATACCTGTCCTCTCTGATTTTTCCATTGACAATTTCTCCCTGTGCTTCGTGATTTTTTTTTTTAAATTCTTGTTCTTCCAAATCTGAGTAGTTTTGAACTAGGCCACCTGAATAGGTTGCATGTAGGCTAAACTACTCCAGTGGGAGTTGACCCTTGCACGTGCCTGTTGTCATAAAACTGAGAACCATGGCTGAGAACCATGTGTGGTCTGTTGGACTGATTTGTGCCTGTAGCCTTTGATTTCCATCAGACATGGAACTATGTCAGTAGAAATTCTAACATTGCACTGAACCACAGGTTTTATGAACTGAATTCTGATAGGTGTTAATTGGCTCAAGAAAAGTTTTCTTCACTGTTATTCTCACACATACGATTGAATGCAGTGAAAGGTAGTAATCAACATGAATGGTGTGCAAGGTGGCCCTGAGAGATTTTAGAAACAGCTTTTAGACCCGGCTTTAGTCAAACAGACACATGCAGAACTATTGAACTATTGACTATTGTCTGACTAGCTGCTGATTATTGTCTTTATAAGAAATACATGTGGAATCAAACGCTGAAAAGCAACCCTTTAATTTTAGTCCATTTTGAGCATAAGTAGATATATGCTCTGGGAATTTCTTACAGTAAAATATCCTAATGAGATGGTATGCAAATTCCACAGAGAAAAATTTCTGAGATATGTACATAAAATCTGGGCATAAGCTTGATAGAAATAATACCTGCAAAAGAATGAATAAACATTTGATTTGTAAACTCCTTTTTCGATGTTTTGCAAAGAAGTATTGTAGCATATATGCAATATTTTACCTTAATTCAAAGATCAGTCATTATGTCTTGACAATGTAACTGAATATTTTTCTAGCTAAGAAAGCTGTGAGAAAGTTTCTGTTATTCAACTGGCTTCTTATCTTTATCAGCAGACACAGTTTTCCAGAATATTTCCACAATCATAATAAAGATCTCTTTATCTAGAATACAAATACAATAAGAATGAGAGACACAATTTTGGCAATAGTTTTCATCCTATGGTCGTAGAGCCACAGTGATGCTAGCTAAAAATAAAATGCAGAGTTAACACTTTGTGTCACCCCTGTGTCTAGCAGTAAGTAATTTAAGTGCAGACTTTTTTTCCCAGGGATCTGGATGCAGTCACTGGAGTTAATAGGCACTCTGGATTAAAAGGACCTCTAGAAATGCAGGTGAATCTGCTTTGTGTATTCATCCTAAAATCAACAGTGTTTTTGAGTACATTAAGACCTTTGAAGCTGGTGTCCTCCCCAGCTGCCCGTGACTCAGAGGAACCCAGGTGTTGTAATGGATAGAAAACCCTCCTGGGGCTCCTTTCCTTGCCTGAGACCTTGTCCCAGGTGGCTCATGCATGGTTGTGCAGGATGCAGGTGCTGAGCTGGGCTGGAGTCAGGCTCCGAGCTCCTTCCAAAACCCCTGACCCTTCTGTCACAGCAGGTCAGTCTTTCACTTAAGATGAGGAACCCAGCTTTGAAAATACCTACACTGAATATATTTTTGGGTGGTGAATTTGATGACTGGGTTTTAAAATAGCCAGCACTTTGAGAAGTTGTTTCACTGGCTTGTGACTGTGTCAGAGCAAAGAAAACTGCAGTGTGAGTGATAGCTCAGGACTCCTCTCCAGCAGCTGCCTTTGTTTGCATCTCTCAGCCTGTAAGGTGATGTGTCCTTGTCCTGTGGCACTGAGAGCTCTTCCCCTCTCAGCCTCAGGGGTGACATGTGTTGAGCAACGATGCTCTGGGTCCAGCCTTTGGCAGTCCTGCAGCAAGGTAGGACCCGCTGTGGTTAAAATAAGAGTTCAGCTATTTAGCACAGAGAAAAAGCTCCTACAGAAAAATACACAGACTGGAGCTTAATCAGTGAGTCCTTGTAAAGCTTCCTGTTGATAGTTCTGATCACTGGTTAAACCGGTTTCTTTGGATTTCTAGGTCGTGGCTTATTAAAGGAGTTGGGTTCCTAGGTTCCTAGGAAAATTAGGGTTCCTAGACTAGGCTAGCAAAGCAGTCTTGTAAAACAGCAGAAAATAAATTTTCCCATTTAAAGACAAAGACAAGTCAACCCTGACATACATACTAGCACAGCTAGGCACCAGCATATGGTTTTACCCACTTTACTCAGCAGGTTTATTGGTGATATCCTCCATAAACGCTGAAGCAGAGGATTAGCAAAAACGAGCCACTGAAATGGCAACCTGAGCCAGCTGAACAAACAGTTACTGGTGAGAATGGGACAAGAAGGACTCCAGAGTTATCATATATAGCAGGTATAAAGAGCAGTAAAACAACGTTCCTTTCCCACCCCCATGCCATTGCTTTCTCAGGTTTTTTTGTTAGCAAACACATCTGAGTGAAGGCCAAACACCATCATGAAATATCTCTTTTGTTGCTCTCTTAATTGCACACACGTGCAGGCTAAGAGGTTGGTGATTGGTGGCACCCTCACAGTTCATAATAGCTCTCAGCCACCTTCTAATTACCCTTGGACTTCTGGCACTCCAAAATGAGGGCTGCTACCCTGGCAGCATCCATGTTTTGTGTGTTCACCTTTGTGTGCAGGGCAACAGAGCCCTGGCAGTCAAAAATCATCAATCAGGAATGAGAAAAGAGGCTGCAGTATTCCACATGTGGATGGTACATATGATGTGTATCGCATTGCCTGATGGCAGCCTTTTGGTGGAACACAACCAGACCTAGACAGATGCTGGGATAAGCAGACATTGTTCTTCAAGTCTATCTAGTTACTGATTCTGTTGAGAGCTTTGTGCTCATTAAGGTTTTTTGCAGTATACACTTCATAAAAGAATTGGAAAATTAGCTTTTATAGCCTTTTGCACATTGTCAGAATTCTCCTGCAAAATAATGGTTGCTCTGAACTATAATAATTAGTACAACTTTTCAGTGAAATGTGAGAATTAAAGCATGAAAACCTTTTTGTGAAGTGGTTTTAAACATGTCTAGGTGGCACAATTGGAATCAAGACATGTAAATACTCTCACACAGCTTCTGAGATAACTCCTTCAGAGGTGTGCAGGATCATCGATGCCCTTTGTTGAAGAGCTGAAATCCAGGAAAATACTTTTCTCCCATATGCAATAATTAGATTTTCTTGAGCAGCAATGGACTTCCACCATGACTTCTTCTCCAAAGCATACTTTGTTCCAAGTTTCTGGACTTTCTGCCCCAGCAAACCGTTGCAGGCCTTCAAAAATTTTTTTACTTCAATGCATGTCATCAGACCTATACATAAAATGCCATTTATCCTTCCATGATGAGTATCTGGCCACTGCTTTCCCCGCTTCCTTTCCAGTCCAGCTCCTAAAGCTGTTTTGCATCACTCTCCCTTGGCAGCTTTGCAGATGAGGTTTTGTGGCATCCTAGCAGTGGAGGCTGTGGGTTCCTCTCGTGCTCTGCCTGGGAGATCTTTGTGTAAAGAGGATCTGCTGATTTATGGAAAGAGAGGCAATACTTGGGTCCCAAGGGAAAGAGATCTGAAAAAAATAGAGGCTGGGCTGGTGCTTTTTATTTCCTTTCTTGTCTGATTCCTTCTGATACACACAGTTCTGTGGTAACTTCCTACTGTTGTCTTTGCTTGTGGACATGGAAGCACCAGTTTGTTTTTCTTTTAAGTATTAAGAGTTGAGTGGTATTTTTAGGGAGGTGTAGGGCGTTGGTGGAAGAGCTGTATTTCCAGAAGCAGCCAGAGGGAGGGGGATAATATGCTTAGTGGGTACTGTGGTTTTCCGAATTCAAAGATGCTTTCTGATGTCAGCCTCGAAACCTGTGCCAAGTTTCATACATCAGCAAACAAGGCTTCCAGTGAACAAGCAAGCTGTTGTGAGTAGCAACCATTCAGCAGTAAGCAGTGGCAAGCACAAAATTAATCATATGCCAGGGTTTTTTTGCTTGTGGGTTGCTGTTCTCAAATGGGAAAAATCATTCCTCCCTGCTCTATAGCTCAGTGCCGCACTGTGAGACCATCTTGAAGGATCTGAAATTTCCCTTAGGTAAGGAGTGTTACAGCCTTCAGAGAACAATGAGATTGTACTTCATCTGCTGCAGGAGAACTTCCTAAAGCTGTATGTGTGTTTATTATTAGAAACCCTTCTTCATTAAAGGGTAAATCCCTCTTTGCTTTCAAACGGGATTTTAAAGAAGAAAATAGGATTGCTAGAACGGAGTAATCCAGGAGAAGGAAAATCGATCATTCTGCATTTTTCCAAGGATTACAGCAGCAGCTCTCTTGGGGAGCTAAACCTTTTCCAAGAACGATGACTAAGCTGATCCCTTAAGGAAACAGTGTTCTAATAACAGGGTAACTGGTATGAGATTCATAGGTGTCTGGTTTTCAGACAGCAAAGAGCAAAGGAGCTTGGTAGGGTTTGTTGTCCAGCTTTGACCATTGCAGTACAGTGGATGAAAAATTCAAGTTAAATCTTCACATACAGATCTGTGGGACACAATGTCAGAAAAATCAATGCTGGAGAGCAGAGCAAGGAAGTGCAATAGCCCTGTCAGCCACTGTAGTGGTAGGTCCTAACATTTTCACCACAAGTGGAGATTTTTAGAAAGGTAAAACATCAGAAAATTCTAACACTAATCAGGTCAGAAAACATCACAAATTGCTGTCACTGTGTTTTAGAGGAATTCGACATGGTGCAGCCTGTTAGCCAGCTTTAGAGGGAGGAAGGGTCAATTGTACAATGGTACAATTCTCAATGTCCTGAAGGTAAGAACGAAGAAGGGGCTATTTATAAACAGTTACTTATTGGCATTTTATATCTTACTTCTTGACCAAGCTTCTCTTGGCTTCTTGCAAGTCTGCATCTCCCAGAACTTTAATAATGTAGCTGCTGGCATCCCACTCTGTTTTATGGGAAATGGGTCTTGACTTCGAGGTGGTTTTGATGTTGCCTAATATGTCAGAGCCTGATGGCTGAAGGCAGCAGTGTGGCTGTGTAACAGACAGGTTGCTCCAAGCTATTTGATTTAAAGGAAATGAGCTCTATCTGAGCTGAAACCAGGACACTATCACACAGTGACTTTGCAGATGTTGCAGAGATTTGGAGACTGGTTAGAAATCCAAGGCATTTGCTCTAAGACTGTCCTGGATTCTGAGATAAGCTCTCTGCAGGCAGATGATGTATGATTTCATGTAGCCAAATCTTGGCTAACTGCCTATGAGGAGCAAAGGCAAACCGTGCTTAGAGGAGGAGAGATTCAACCCTGACATTGACTGAGACAGATGGGAGCTGTGGGGTCGGTTATGCCTGAGTATCAATACATCATAACCAAGAGGGCTAATGTGATTATTGAGCACAGAGGCTGGCAGAGTGTCATGGCTAGACGCTGATCTTGAAGGTTAAGACTGGAAGATGTGGAACTTCTGAGGTCAGGGATAATGCCTTGGAGACCAAGAAGGGTGATGGGGCAAAACTGGAGAAGACTCAAAAGAGGAAGCCTGGAAACAGTGAAAGGATCTTAAAACATAATAACAAACCCAGCCTTGATTGATGGATAAATCCTATTTCAGGAGCAAGAAGCTGACAATCAAGGGAGTCCTTTGGTTTAGCAGAGAAAGGCCACAACCAGGAGCCAGAGTGTGTATCAGTGGTATTTTTTGGTGTGTATCACCTGGGTTGCTGCTGGCTTTGTCTGTTGGGTTTCAGCCATTGTAGAGAGCTGACAGAATGGTCCCGTGCCTCTGTGGGTAGACTTCTTTCACTAGGAAAGCATCTGTCCTGGATTCCAAGTCACATATTCAATATAGTCTTCCTAGAAAGCCTGTAGAGGGAATGGGGCTCTACTGCTCATTCACTGCTCATTTGCTGTGGCACAGGCTTCAGCACTTCTGTGAAGACTCTGTAGCACAATATCCATGAGATGTAAAAGAGGACGAAGAAATCGTCCATTATAGAAGTTTTATGATTGCAAATTCCTCAATCGTAACATCTATTGCTTTGCTTATTGTGGTGGGATTTTTAAATTTTAGTCTTTGATTTCTTTTATTTTCTTTTATATTTTAGAATAGTCCTTATCAGCAGCAGAAGATCCTTCTGTAGCATATTTTCAGTGCTGCCATATCGAGACTGTACCCAAGTCGGGTATGTATATTCATACGTGTACTGCATAGTCTTTCTGGGCCTGCATGTAGACCTGATAACAGAACACAGCATGATGGAGCCTAATGCTTTTACATGTCTGCTCTGAGAAGAGATAAATGCTCTTAGGTGTATTTGCTTTGTGGACTATTGCCAGGTTGAAACTACAGCTCTCAGTCCCCACTTTATTTATATGTGTTGTGATATCTTTTATTATTAAGCTGGAGAAAACTACTCCCATGAAATCAATGTTCTTGAAAAAAATGCACTTTTTATTGTTTCTTCTGGTTTCACTCGTCTTTGACAAAACTCTAGACAGCATGACTTTAATTGTATAAGCCATCTAAGCTGTCTCTTTCTCCTATGGAAACATAGTGCTCCTGTGTCTAGATTTCCAGAACTATAAAGAAATACTTGGATTTAAACATAATACTTTTTAATTTAATATTTTTAGTCACTGGTCAGATCATTCAGTCTGTGAAAGCATTATTTTGGTGATAATTTTATCCAGGTTCATAGCTGTCTGTGCAGGTGCCTCACATCCCCTGACATGCTGAGACACTGTAACTCTGGTAGAAAAGCTCCTTTGGAATAAAGTAGTTCTCCGGAGACTGAGAAGGCTTTTAGCTCTTCCACTGAAACCACAGAAGTGGAAGAAACTGGATTGGGCTGGAGGATGTGGCCTGGCAGGCTCTGATGGCCAGCTGGATGCAATGCTGGTGGGCAGCAGCTCTGTGACCCTGGGACAGGGGGGAATAGCATGGCCATGCTCACTTGCCAGAGACCTGAGAAGCCCTTGTGGTTGACTCAGTGGCTGCAGAGCACAAAATGTGTGGGAAATAGTCAGTTGATACACTGAGGGGGGGGTTTGAAAGATCCACAAATCATCTACAGTCAAATCTTTCCACTGTAGAAAAGACAAATTTGGCTCATAATTTCCAGCCATCTATTTAGTTCTGGAGGGTGATTTGTCACAATCTCCTTGTGCACCAGTAATTCAAAACAAAGGGAGATTATTTTTAATGCACAAAGGAAAGGAAGCACCTTTGTCAGAGGGTTGACTCTGTCTGCTCACTCTTACAGTAAATTTTTTCCCTTAATTAAACTGTGATGACACGTCAGGCAAATTCTTAACAGACTGGCAGATTTGTTCTTTGTTCTTGAGTACACTGTCATTCTTTTATGGTCATCATCCTGTGGAAATTGCCTCTTTATTGAAAATTGAACACATTTTGAAATTTTGATGACTGGTTATACCTTCTAAATTACAGCAGTAACGAGCCCAGCTGCAAAACTAAATATTATTTCAGCATGTCATGTCTTGTACTGTGCTTGCACAGCAAGAAGGGCATGGGATGAGAAGGTAGCAAGTGCCAGTACACAACAATCCAACCCTGTTCCCTTGGCTAAAAAGCCAAGATTTGAAAAAATGCCCTCTGTCTTTCTTCCAGAGCATCAGAGGAAGAGAGAAACAATTCAGTGGCACCTCCTTCCAGGAACAGCTGGTGCAAAGAACAGATGAGGCAGTATAGCATAAACTGTGGCCACTCTGTTCAGGCTGCACAGTGCTTGCTTACTTGCACATTTTGGATGTGAAGTAGGAGGGGGGAGAGACACTGGGTAATCTTGTGAAGTACTGTCATGACAGCATCCTTTATCTTTGCTTTCTCTGAATTCCTGGATTGCTAATGTCTGTTCCCAGGTAAGATGTCCCAGCTGGTTTGCAAATACCACTGAGTAGTTAATGGAAAGAAGCAGGTCCTTGCAGGGAGCTATGGACACATCTCGAATTTGAGCTGAAGAAAGCCCCAGCAGGATGGATGAGCAGGCAGGAGGAACTGTTCTATGTGAGAGGAGCACACAGTGGAGCTGCTGCTGCTTCTCCACCTTTGCTCCAACTCACAGGCACTGTGGCCAGTGAGGAAATGTCCAGGCACAGCTGTTTTGTGGAGGTTGCCAGCCCATATTGTACTTGAGGCAGTGCAGAAGAGCTGCACTCTACAAATGCTGGCAGATACAGTCTGCAGGAACAGATCCATTGTAAAAACATGGTAAAAGGTACTTTCTGAAGTCCCAAATTCAGAAACTCTGTGTACCTGTCCTGTGTGGATGGTGCAACATTCTCTCACCAATGAGGTGTAAGAAGTGTACTCCAGACTGCGGTCCTCAATTGCCTGCCCTCCATGCAGAGGTCAAACTACAACAGCAAGAGCCCTCCCCAAAAACCTCTAAAGCATGAGTTTAAGTGGTTGTACCAATACAAATGGAGGTCTGGGGAGAGAGACATAGTTGTACATGAGGGGATGGAGTTTCAGGTGCCCCTGGAATAAGTTTCCTAAATGCTTACTTTTCTTCCTCTATGTAGACCAGCAGAGCAAGTGTGAGAGCAGATATAGCCAGGCAAAGGCAGTGTAAGGAAGGCTTCACTGCAAGTCAGGAGCTGAAGGAGGTGCTGAGCATCTTGCCTGCTGGCCTTCCTTGCCCTACAGTGCCTCTTGATGTCATCAGCCCAAAGGCATCAGAGCCTAGGCAGGGTTGAGTGGTAGCTAAGGGGAGTAATGTAGTGATGTGAAAACACTTGTAACAGTGTTATTGCCTCCATTCTTAATTGGACAGACGCAGAGAAAGGTTTCCTGAATGTTTGGCTTTATGACATGCAAAGTCATTGTGTGGTGCACAGGTTAGAGACAAGTGCTAGTACTGCAGGTTTGGGTTGTGCAGTTGCCTCTCATTTTTCAATGCATTGGAAACCTTAATGGTCACAGGGTTCTTCTTTCTTCTTTAAATATAATATTCCAAAAGATGTAAGATCTACTTTGTGAACCGTGTTGAAACTGCCTCAGTATCCATTTCCTATCTTCCTTGCCACAGATAAGCGTTAATCCCCATCTAGTTCTCTAGATGGGCAGAAAATTGGAGATGTTGACCTCCCATTTTTAGCAGAGGTGCACAGCATCCCCTGAGCTGCTGTGGCGCACACCTCCTCCATCAGAGGTTGGTTGTCACTGTGGAAGCTCACAGCAAATGGACTTGAGCCTCGATACTGTTCCACTTCCAGGACAGGGGAAGATGCCTCAGGTCAGCAGCAGGTAGCTGTCCTGCCACACACACCCTCAGCACAGGCATGTACACCCACATGCTGACCTGCTCTGGGCCCCCAGAGGGGATTTGTGTCATGGCAAGCCAAAGAGTGAAGCCATTTGCAGATGGATTAAGTAAGACTTGAAGGAATTATTTGTTTGGAGATGGGTTCCAGATGGTTTGAGGTGAATTGGGTTTCAGCCCTTTGAGACAGGAGACAGGGATCAGACACAGCAGATATTATCCTCTTAGCCATTAGGGAGGTCATGCTCCGGACACTCGAGTCCCTAAAGAGGAGCTGTTACAGCCAGACTCTGGGAACATTCCTGAAGGTTTCTGCCCACCCCACTCCCCACGTGGTGTGTGCAAGGGCACTCTGTGGACCCACCATGTGGCCCCAGCCCGGATGGAGAAGAACCAGGTTCAATTCTGCCTACCCTGGAAAAAGCAGATATCCTGGGCAGGGGAGAAGGGAGCCTATTCTCCATTGCTTGCCTGTTCTTGAAGCTTCTCTAGGCACCACTGCTCCATCAGCTTCCAAGGAGATGGTGCCACTCTGGCAGTGCTCACAGATGTTGTCAAAGTTGCTCCATGTGGCCAGCAGGACGTGTTGCCCTGCAAAAATGCTCTGCATATGCTTGCAGCCAAGTGAGAACAATCCAGTCCTCCTTGGTATAGCCTAAGCAATTTCAAAAAAGGACAATGTTAGAGTGACAAAGGTCACTGTTAGAAGTGTTAAAAGGGAGGTACCGTGTTGTTTTTCACCCCAAAAATAAAAGATATTGCAGTTAGTTGGGTTTGCAGTTCTGACACAGTGTGGTTTGATTTTTATCTTTGGCACACACCATTATGCTTCACGATTTAAAAATATGTTTTGGAAAAGGCACTTTTTAGGCTCGTTTTTATCAATGGCAAAAGCATCCACAGATTGAAATTGTACCTATTCTGATGATATCTCTTGTGATGTTGTAAGAATTGTTTTAAGAGCTTCCAAGTTCCTGTGAAGTCCTGTCCAGAAGATGAATCTGGAGGACTTGGGGGAGGAGAGAGCTGGCAGTATGACACAAATGCAGCACTGCAGCCTGGTTAGTCTTACATGAGCACTCAGACCTGGGCTTGCAGTGACTGACTGACAGCAGGGCTGGAGGTGATGAACTACAGGACAGAAAACTCAGAGCATCAGATAGTGCACATCCTTATAAAGATGGCCAGTTCACCTCATCTTTTATTCTTTGTGGCATTGAATTCATTAAGTGGTTCGAAATTTATCTGCAGCAGGCACAGCTGCTGAATATTGCTGTCTCTACAAAAATACAGGTACTCCTCTGATGAAACTTGCCTGCAGCTAAAGGAAATAATGCAGTATGAGTAATCAAATGGATTGAAGCCCAGGAAACAGACCATTCTTCTGAAGTAAAGCAGCCAGTCGCTAGATAAAAAGAATTTGTGTCCTTCTCACAAATGCTACTAACCAGCTTCACCCAGTTTCTAAAGATAAGTCACTGCTGGATTTAACTTCAGATTTAACTAAATGCTGGCCAGGACAATATGTTCAATGATGCCAGGAGCAAAAGGTTTTCAATATCATCCCCCCAAATAATATCTAACCAAAATTATCAATTAGTCCACAGACCTGGCATTCCCTACAGCCTTCTTTACCTAAACTCTGCAATCTTTGTTCATATTTAGTGTTTAAACTGGGTAAGAAAGGCATATGCAAAATGAGGCAAAAAGAAGGACTCATGCGGTTGTCTTGCTGCCATCAGTAATTTGGCAGGTTAGTGGGTGTGGAAAACAGGGCAATATTTACAGGAGAAATGAAAGCATCAAAATTGCCATATGGATAGCTGCCATAAGCAGACAGCAAAGCAGGATACTCTGTTTCATCCTTCAGAGTTCCTTGCTGTTCTTCCCCAACAGATTTTGTATGCAAAGGCAGTTTTGATTAAGTCATCAATCTCGAGTGCTTTTCCTGAGCATGTATCATTCTGTAGGCCTGGGGAAGAACAACGATCTGTGTTTAGCCTGTGATAGAGAAGCTGAAATATCCCTGCATTTCTTTACCATTGCCCATTTTCCCTGCTTCTCACAAATTGAACAAAAAATGAAACCAAACGAATATTAGCTTTACAGAAAGACACACAAATCTGAAGTTTTTTTCCTCATAATAGGACATTTCAAAACAAATCATCTCATGTATGAATTTTATAGAGCCATTATTGCTCATTCTTGTGAGTTGTCCTGTTCCCTTAGATTGAAATTGACAAATGAATCTCCAAAAGCTAGTAAGGTTAAATTTTGAACTTCTGCTCTGTGTTGGGCAAAACATCAGGGAAAGAACTGGCATGCTGACAGCTAAATATCTTTGGAGAGAGAAAAAGGAGGCTGACCCATTAGAGCCATCTTTCCAGGAGTTTTTTTGCTCCTTCTCCCTGTAAATTACAGCTGGAGTTGTTCTGGCAACACTAATGGCATTAGGATCTGAAAGCTCTTGATCAATTATTGCACGCAGTTTCAGGCAGTGGGAGATCTGCTGCTAGTCTGACTGGCAGTGCATCTTTTCCAGAGCTCTCATTGTCCTTGTCTCTATAAACAGAGATGATAAGTAAAAATTATTTACACTGACAGATGAGAATGGCATCTTTTCTTGATGTCTCATGAACCTCTTTTGCTTTTAGAATAAATCTTAGCAGTGTGGGGGGAATAGCTAAGCATAAAATACAGGCACAGAGGGCTGACATCTCTAAACAACAATTATCAGATTCCTTTTTGCAATAAGCAGAAGGCTTTTTCATGTATCTGGAAGTCTGTTTAATATTTCATGGACTCCTAAATTATTCACAGGTTAGAGTGCTCAACTGTTACTGTCATTTAAAGAGCAAGTGCCCAGCAGGAGTGTTGCATGGGACTTTGTAGATCATGTCAAATCATAACATTTGGTTCATTAAAGAAGTGCTACACTTCCGAAGGTAACAGCATCCAATTTATACTCTGTTAATCCTAGCCTGGCTAGTAGAAGACATGAGATTGCTTGTTTTGATCCTTATCTATCTGCTCAGTAAAACTTTTCACCATCTGACAACAAATCTGGGATCCCATCCCTAGAAAATCTGTGAACTCTGTTAGATGGAGAAACTTTGATTTTTTTTCTTGCTAAGGAAACGACCAAGTCTGACTACTCAAGAGACTGCTGGTCACATTCCAATGCCAGAGACTTTCACTGCTGGGATTGAAGCTGCTTCTTGGTGGGTGGCTCCAGTGACCCAATGGGTCCCCACTTGACTCCTCCCATATCCCATTCAGAGCAGGTTTCCTCACAACTTCGACCCCCAGGTTTCCCATGGCAAAGTCTCAGATGTCTCGTTCCACAAAGCCATTTATTCACAGTGCAGTAACACAGGAACAGCCAGAGCTGGAGCCTCTGAGGCGGATCCCCAGCCAAGGAACCCCTGGGCATTTATACCCTCACCGTCTCCAGAAGCCTCCTCTTCCTCCCGAGTCTTTGGCTCCTGCCCCCCTCTCTGTGTCCATCCACCTTGCTGATTCACTGGTTTTCATCTCCTTTGTTACCCAAAAGGCTGCAATTCCCAGCTCTCCTGTGTTTCCCAGTGTCCATTCACCTGGCTGGTGACACCCACCATCATGCCCTGTGTCATCCCAAAGGCTGGCAGTTCATGGCCTCTCTTCTCAGGCTCCTAGCTGGAGCTCTGCATTTCAATCTGCAGCTCAGTCTGCAGCTTGTGAGCCCAGCTACTTGTACCTCATGTATTCCTTAACATTCTGCACTCATGGATAACTGAGACAATATGTTTAGTTTTGAGGGTAGTTTCTAACCCTGCTCAGTCTTCCAGAAATGGTATCCATGAATAGAATATCTAGAGCTTGACATTGATGTAAATCAGGGTAACTCCCCAAACCTTGTCAGAAATTGAGATCTAGTTTTTTGCCTCCTAAGGAAATCTTATCCCTGATCTTCTCATTTTCTCAAGCTTTCCATGCTCAAATAAAGTGAAGGTAGTAGGATTAGTTCCCATGGTTTATTTTTGGATTTGGGTATCTGCTTGAATTCCTTGAAATTTCCTAAAAAGCGCTTTTGGAAATAAAGCAGGAAAATCAAAACTGAGGAAGAGGAGGAAGGAAGTTTTCCTTACTGAAATGCCTCTTTGGCAAGGACTGTTGTTCCTTTTCTGCATTTTCTAAGCACCATTTACTACTGGATAGTAGTTTGTGCAGTTCCTCAGTCCCATTGGTAATTAGAATAACTTAAACACAGAGAAAGCTTGATTTATTTTTTCTATGAAGTACCTGTCCTCCATATGCTCCTTCTTTGTGGGACCCCTTGACCCTGATGCCATGTTAGGACATGTCCTACAAAACCTGGTGGCAGTGGATGGTCACACCAGTGCAGTGGCTGTACCCAAACAACCGTCCTGACCCTTCCGCGTTTGGAGAGGTCTGAGGGGAAGCATCCCCCAGATCTTTCCCAGTTGTTCTTGGGATGCTGGGGCTCCCCCCAGCAGTGGGCAGGCAGCCTTTGGGCTTGCTCGCCCAGCAAGAGCTTTGCCAAGACCTTCCTGAGCTCTTTGTGTTTAATAGGAGTGAGGAAAAAAAAAAATAAAGGCTTGTCATGCAAAAAAATTTATTAGCTTGCTGTTGATCATACTGATAGGGAACTCAGAAAGGGTCCAGTAAAGTTGCTTAGGAATTTCTTATTAGGTGTTAACCAAGCCATTTTACAAGAGAGAGGAGGATGTGTATAAGCCAGGATGAGCCTTTCCATTTATATACTCATAAGAAACTGCACATTGTTTAGTACTGATTTTCCTCAAGAGAGGGAATTTAATTCTCTGTTTTATGGAGAGATTTCTCTCCAAACAGTAACACTTTATTACTCCATTTTACAACACAAGCAGTCATATACTTTCTAGAAATATAGAGCATATGTGGAGAAGGGGAACACCCCAAGTAGCTTTTGCGAAACAGAGAGAATTACTGCAGTGTTGTTCACAGGGTCCTTAAAGGAGAATCCTCTTTAGAAACATCAGAAGGATGGGGAATGGAGGCAATAGTGTCCATCAATCTTCAGCTGATGTCCAGAAATCATTCCTGTGTGTGCTCGCACTTGCCAGCTGACCCTGCTTCCTGCTTCAAAAGCACTGAGGTGCTTTTTATTTTTTAAAGCTGCTGTGCTGACTCTTCAAAGGGTGGTGGACTTCCATTTGATGAATGGCAGAGTTATCTATCCATGTTTGTTAATTACATGGAAAAATTTATCCATGATAGAACTCTGTTTTCAGAGTTGTAACAGCAATTTCTTGCTCTGTATCTGTAGGGTCTTAAATGGGAAGAAACTACACTGTTCTGATTTCAGGTAGTTCAGATATTTGTTTTAATTTTGGGGTTCAGGGGCTTCCTCGGGCTGTGTGTTTTTTTCATAGGTAACTGCTGAAATAATTACAATTTGGTATTTATCTCTTTGAGAAATAGTTCCCTTGTGTGCTTTCTGTGCAGGAGCAGAGAGGCTAATACCATGCTTGTGACAGAGAGCTATTTTTACATCATTATTAGTCCAACCCCTCAGTAACATGATATCAGGAAACAAGAATGATAATATGACACTGTGCTAAGTGAACTCCAATCAAGAAACTAAGAGGACTTTGTTGGGATTAGAAACTTGATACAGCCTTTTCCTTTATCACTGGACTATGTTTTCCAGAAGATAGATGTGTTGGATTTTTCCAGCAGTGAGGTACATGTCTTACTGGGGGCTCAGGATGGCTGTGTTTCAGAGAAATAAAATGTATGATAGGTTGGAAACAGGGTGTATTGTATGTCACAGCAGGAGATAGCCCAGCCTGTGACTGAGTGAAGAGCCTGCAGGGCTTCTCCTGACCTCTCCGTCAGCATCTCTCCCACGTGGAGTTTTGAGCACACACTTGGACCCCAGCAGCAACCAGCCAGGAAAATATTGCAAGATAAATATTATGGAGTTTCATACAGCTGTCATTTGTGAAGCACAATTTGCTCCTAGTCCTTTCTACCTCTGCTCACATTTTGGTCGTGGTGCTAAAGCATGGGATACAGCCTGGTTGTCTCAGGCATCTCACTTATCTCCAAATGGAAGATGCCAGGTGGGTCAGTCCTTCTAAAGTAGATCCATGCCAGGGTCATGGAAAACTGGCTTTCTCCTGTCAGCCTCCAGCAGAAGGATCACTGGGCTTTGGCCACTCTCCTGTGTTTTCAAAGGAGCAGGAATCCTTCCTGGAATCTTGCACAGGAAATTACCTCTGTTTCACGTAGGGGAATGTGCTCTGGGAGCATCTGCCTGCTGGATACATGGCAGTCAAGTGTTCAGGCTGGATTGTTGCATCTCACCTGAAGTGTGTGTATGACTTCCAGTTCCTTCCCAGTGCCAGGTTCTGTCAGAGGTACCCAACGATGGAGAACCTTGCTCTGTGCAATAGGCTGGGCTTTGAGCTGCAGCCATGAACAAAGTGGGGGTTTTCTCTATGAGGTGTTTTCGACAACAAAAGTGCTTGCCATAGGAAATGCTGTCTGGTCTGTGCTTTGCATTGGCATGTCTGGATTAATGCTGTACCTTGTTTCAGCATTTGGTGGTGGGAGGTGAACAAGGTGTGTGTATTAAGAGCTGTTTCTGCTCTTCTTTCTGCTTCCCAGGGACATGAAGCTGGATGGTGGACGCCAGTGCCATTCTACTGGAGTGTGTCTGAAAGAAATAATTGGTCTTGAAGGTGTGGAGCTCGGAGCAGATGGGAAGGTGGGATGCTTCAGTTCCTACTCCCTTAGATTTGATGTTGTGAGGGGAAAAAATGGCTTAACTAATAACAACTGCAAATGCAACGTGCAGCGTAACACAGTAGTTAAAGCATGGTATGTGCAACTGTAAATAAGCTTAGCAGAAATTCATGAGGACTGCCCAAGCTGTCAACATAGACAACTCTGTATCCTTGAAGAAATTTGCCTCTGGCAATATCTGAGTGTGTAAAGCATTGCTGAATTACACAGCCTTCCCCTTGCTCTTGCAGGAGGTATCACTGCAGTGTATATTGTCAGGAGCTTGAGAATAATTTCTGATGAGAGTTGTAGCTGTAATTCTATTTGCTTTCAATTGTATTTAATAACATTTTGCTCAATATTTTTCCAGAGAGCAGGAAGGCAGTGGCACAAAGCTGATGAGCCTTTCAAAATCCAGAAGCTCATTCACTTGAATAGAATAAGCAAATATGAATCTTTTGGGAACTGATCAATTTTAAATAAATATATAGAGGAGAGACAGTTTTAATTGTAGAAGAAAACATTTCTTCCTGAAAGCTTGATTTACTTTCTACAGTTCAGTTTTACTCAGTCTGCTGTCATCTGTGGATTTAAAGGCCCTGGGTCAATGCTGCAACACATGTTGTGCTCACCTAACCAGGTGTCAGGCCAGGCCACAGGCTGTAAATTCCTGAGGACAATCTGTCTGCTTATAAATAATGAAAGCTCACATGCTACATGTTTTATTTGACACCTGTTCTGACCTCCTTGTAAACCAGTCTAGAGTCTCAAACTCATTTTTTTCTTCAATGCAATGTTATTGTTGGAAAATGAGCCAACAAGAAGCAAGGCATAGCTTTTTCTTGGCCAGGGGTACAAGCAGAGAATCAGGGCACTCTAAAAATAATTTTGTCACAAGTTACTCATTCACACTTAGTCCATGTTGGGAGGGTAGTAAATGATCTCCCACAATGATTGCTGTGAACTGGAGCTCACTTATCACATCAATAAGACTCTGCCAGACAAAGTCCTGGGAAAGAAAAATAGCAGACAAAGTGCTTCAGTTTAGCAGTGTTTAAGTGATTTGCCTCTGGCAGCTGTGTGCTGAGGGACTCAGCACACAGCTCGATGATGCTAGTTCAGTAAAGAAGCTGCTGAAATGTCCTGCAGAGAAGGCCCACTGGAAAAAACCTGACCAAACTGATACATTTTTAAATCTGACCCTTGAGTAGGATTTTGTAAATCCAGTGTATTAGAGCTTTTGTGTGTGTGTTTGTGTGTGTTTTGCTGAAGAACTAATGCCTTCACAAAGCATTTTTTGCATGAATAAACTGACTGTACTGAAGCAAATGTAGGTGACTAGTTTATATTCATCTGTGCCTAACTACAAAATCCAGAAAATCCTCCATTAATTTGGCTTCTCTTGCTTCCAGTTGGAATGAACCAAAAGCATCCCACTGCATCCAAGCTGGGCTGAAAGTAACTGTCTGTCCATTCTGACATTTCTTTTTTTTTAGACGGTTTCTTATACACAGTTCCTATTTCCCACCAATGCCCTGGGAACTCGGAGGAACACAATAGACTCCACCTCATCTTTCTCCCAATTTCGCAATGCAAGCCATCGTAGCCTTTCTTTGGGAAGAGCTAACAGCACCCAGGGGAGCATTGATGCAGGTAACTTCTCAAGTTAGCTCTTTTTAATACCCTGATGGTAGGCAGTTATTGCAAAGGACTGACACGTGTTTTAGTCCCCCTGTTAGCTTAAATTAAATAAATACAGTCTTCTGTTGTGGGTGAAGCACAGCTTATTCCATATTTTCTTAGAAAGCTTGCTTGTGGAGGATGGAAGTTAAATAAACAAGCACATGGGTGGTACTGACAGCCCCGATGGCACCCGGCGTGCCTCCTCCTGTCATCAGCATTGCTTGTTCCTCCTGCATCAGGCTTGTCCTTACCTTCCTTTGCTATGGAAAATTTACGGTGGCAACACTAGTCACAAGCTGAAGGTGTAAATTCCACTTGTGACCTTTGTTAGGCTGGAAAGGGCTGTGTTTACAAAACCGGACACAAAACATAAGCCAAAGCACTATATGCTTAAAATACTTTGGCATGATAAATGAAACAAATCAAAACATCTGCTTGAACAGATGAAAACTTGTTGCCAGGAACAAAAGTCACTGTGGAGCTTTATATAATTCTGCAGTTCTCTAAGCCCTAAATTCACATTTAGCAGGTAATTCATAAGCTCTAGGTCCTCTATGTCTTGACAAATTACATTAATATAGAAATATTTAGAGTTGCCAAGACTCAGAACAATTTTTCATCTCTTTAAAAAATCTTGCATGGAGATAATATTGTCCATTATCTGTGAACTCATTTGCCACTTCTGTTAAGACCAGAGATGTCTTGATGTAATGAATTCCTTTCAAAATTCTATATCTAAATTGTTGTTTTATAGGTAGCGACCTGGGAGACTTTGTTGAATACGACCCCAATCTTTTAGATGATCCCCAGTGGCCATGTGGCAAACATAAGCGGGTTTTAATATTTCCTTCATATATGGTAAGTGATTCTGTGTAGGACAGAGGAATTCCCATAACAAAATTCTGAAGGTTGAGGTTTCATTTGGCCGTATTTTAAGAAGACTGTTATTATTTTTAATCTACTAGTAAGAGCTGTTCAGAATGCTTTGTTCTAAATGACAGTTACTTCTCAAGGCATGTTAAAACAAACTCTTGGAGGTATTACAAAAGCAAACACTTTTATTACCGCTGTATTTCATAAATGCTTTAGATGAAAGGCTTGTTCAAACAATGCACTCATTCTCTGGCATTCAGGGGAAAATTGATACTTCCTCAAACTGGCACCTCTTACAAAATAGCAGGATGCCCATTGGGGCTTTTCTGAAGTCATGAAGCTACGCTGTGTTTTGATGCTAATCATTCACTCCTCCGAACAGCTTGATTTCCCAGGTATTCATTTCACCATGGGATAGTCCTTCCTTTAATTGCAGCAATTACGAGCAGAGTCTGTATATTTCCCACTATATCCAAACCCTTAACAATACAGAGACATAATTGTTCTGTGGTCTGTGCTCTGACTAAATGTTTTCTGTGGTGAGATACTTCTGTAGCCTTTCTTTTGATTGCTCCAAGTCTGTAGATTACTTTAGCAGGCCTGTTGCAAGATGCAGTGCAGTCATACACATGTGAGCATGTATCAGTCTGGATTGTACATCCAGGGTAACAGTAGGCTGTAGGGAAAATATTATTTTTTTCCCCACAGTGGTGACCTACTTCTCTTATCTATATACAGATATGATAGGATTTGAAACAGAGGTCTAAAGTGTTGTCCATGTTCTTGTTTAATTTGGAACAGAAGACATTATTTAAGAAACTGCTAATGTATGTAAAGATACAGCCTTTCTTTGTTCTCATCTGCCCCCCACCCCAGGGGTTGTTTGGCTCGTGGGTGCTCCTTCTTCAAAATAAGCTCTAAGTGCTTTACATAGATATTTGTCTGGTTGTACACAGAGGCTTAATTGAGTTCTAAGGCTGTGTTTATTCTAGATTTTCATATGGTATATCCAAAGTGTCCTCTGCTTACTTGCTACCAGTTTTCCTTTAAGGGCTGGCGAGTTATTTTTTGGCTGCCAACGTACAAAGTGACAACCTTTTATAGCAGACACATCTGTGTGGGAAAATATTTGTCAGGTTTTGGTATGGTTACTGTCATGGAGAGGGAGCTGTCTTCCCTCAAGGAGAAAGCCATTGTTAGCCAATATCCAAAGGGGACATAGCTCTAGCAGTTGTGGCTGTGTTTCTGACCTTCCTCAGGCTGCGAGTGTCTGCCAGGCAGTACAAGTCCCCCAGAATCACCTGAGATCTTTAAACCCCTTTTAACTTGATGTTCTCATGGACATGGTTAAATGAGTAAAAATGAGGCAGCCAGGATGGCATCCTGCAAGGGAGTTCTCCATCCAGGAATGGGTATTCAGTGCCATTCTTCTCTGTATGTTGGTTGACCACAGCATTTGAAAGTCTTACATTTGTACTTCTGTTGTAAAAAGAAGCTGCCTGGGGATTTGACGAGGGGTATGACTAGATGCCCTAAAGGTGAAAAATGGACTTCAAGGACAGTTGTTAAAATCAGTGTCATTGTTTACCTAGAATATATTTGCATTGACAGGGGTCTCCCTGCTTTTAAATTTTCTCTAGGGTTAATTACTGCTGTATCTGAAATAATGTCTTATTTGACAGTTGAGGGTTTTTTTCCTGAATGTACCCTTCCAGACATCACTTCTTCACCACTGTCTGAGGGACTGTGGGACTCCCACCTCCCTCTCTGAAGGCAGGCACTAATCTAAGAAAGGGTTAAAGGACATTAAGTGCTCTGTTTCTTTTATTGAGGTTGATCACAGGCAGGTGCCAAAGGCTCTGTCAGCCCGGGTTTTGCCTGCCCCCAGCCAAGCAGCATAGCTGTGATCCTATGCAGGAGCTGCATGGCTCTGCAAGAAACTAAGGGGTGGATGGTTTTTCTTCAGTGCTCAGCTGAAAGATTTTACAAGGTGCTGGTGCATCCTTCAGCCAAGAGAAGGGAGAAAAAGTAGTGCTGGAGTGTCCAGGGAGATTGCAGGTAAAGTAGGAATTTTCAGTTTGGGCAACAGAGCTGAATATAAGGCCATATTGGCGATGTAGGAGACTTTACTCACATCTGTTGTAGACTTTCCTGACTCTCCTGACATTCCCTCCCCCTCTCCCTGCAGTTCACATCAGTCTGACAGGAGCATAATAGCTTTATAATTTCAAGTCATTTTCTTCCCCCCCCCTCAAATATAAAAATCGGCTCACACTGCAATTAAAGCAAATTGCAGTCTGGGGCCAGCCAGAGACCTGTGCTCTTTTCCTGACCACGCACAGCCACTGCGGCAGTGCCAGACCTCTGCCAGAGGAGCGCAGGGGCCGGAGCAGCCACTGGTGCTGGGTGGAAATGGCTGGAATTGCTGCCCCTTGGTGCTGCGCGGAATGGGGCTGGAATTGCTGCCCCTCGGTGCTGGGTGGAATGGGGCTGGAATTGCTGCCTCTCAAGCATCGGAGCAGCTGAGAGCGGCTCTGATGCCAGCGCCCAGCATTCTGTTGTGCACGGAGAGCTGCAGCTTGTAATTAAAGTTTCGGTACTTGGCCAGGATTTAGCATTAATGCTTGACAGCTGCAAGCTTGTCGATATTCCCCTCACCCCTCCTTATGGAGGTCAGAGCAATTAATGGGGGGAAGGTGTGGAAGAGGAGTGGATGCCGGGCTGCGTCACTGCCTGCGGGATGGAGCTGCATGCACTGCTGTTACTCCCATGAGCCTGGCTTGTGCTTCTTAGGCCAGGATTTCTGCGCTTGCTGGAAAAGCTCTGTTGAGGTCTGTGTGAATGCTGCATCAGTAAACACTGCAGGCTTTATCCCGAGGCATAGGACAGACAAAATGTGTGGTCCAGTTTGACTTCACTCAGAAATACGTGCAGCTAGCACTCTGTGTGCTCAATTTTCGTGGAACCTGAGTTTATCATCATTGACATTAAAAGACTTTATAGTCTTTTAATTTTACTGAGCTGAATTAGCCCTGACTCTTGGAGAGAAGTGTTAGCTGCAAGTCCTCAGCTGTTTTCAAGGAGAAGCTGAGCTTCCCTCTTGAAAATAGCTCTGGGGAAGCAGAAGTGCTTTTGGTTTAGTCTGGTTTGGAGGTTTTTTTTGTTTTCTGTGGTTTTTTTTTTGTTTGGTTTGTTTTTTTCTGTAGTGAAGTCTCAGGCTTAAGAGAGCATACACTTCCCTGTTGCATTTCTAGAAGTAATATCCACAAATTGCCTGTCGGTACAATTCTGAAAAGTATTCTCCAATACTTTACCAATTCTATGGCTTCTATTAATTGTGTTAGTTGTATTTAAAGTCTAGTCTGCTCTGGGGAAATTATTTCATTTTGTGTTGTCTTTGTAGGAGAGTCTGCACTCTCTGCTGCAGTATAAACAGTAAGAGGTAGAGAAAATTCATGCTGGGGGATGGGGGGGAAGGGAAACATCATGTCATGGTTAACAGGTGTCTTCCTGGCTGATACTGCTAAAACAGGAATTTGTGCAGATTCTTAAATCTCTCTTGAACAGGAACTTTATCTACCAGGCTAAGCATTAATTTCTTTCCTCGAATCTCATGTTGACTAGCATATGTACAGACTCGTCAGTGCCCCCCTGGTCTCCCTGCATTCTTTCCAGCAGAAACTCCTTCTGTGCTGGACTATAAAACTCATTCTCAACAGGCTTGAGGCTGATCCTGCAGTACTGCTGTTGTTGGTAACACAGAAGCACAGGAGCATGTTAGCTGGTCACTGTGTGCTGCCAAAATTTGCAGCAGAAGAAAAGCCCAGATCAGCAGCACACTGACTTTGAGTGACATTCTGTAGTCGCATCCCTGAAATACCCATCTCTCTGTGCTCAAAGAATACACGTGGAATTAGGTTTGGGAACTGACCTACAGTGTCAATGTGTTGGTTTAATTATACAAAAATAAATTGATATCTCCACACCAGTAATAAAAGAAGCAGGTCACAAAACTCTGCAGAGCTGTTGCAGTGCCTGCCTGCCAGCCCGCACTTGCCAGGTACCGCGCTAGCGGCGAGCACAGCCGGGCTGCGTTATTTAATATCAGTCCTCCAGTGTGATTTTAAAATTAGAACTGCTTGCTGCCCTGGCCCTTTGGTCTAACAAAAGCCCTGCATGATGATATAATGCATTTGGTCTGTTGTTCTCTCGTTCTGTCTGTCACAAGGAGCACCAAGGTCAGGCAGACTCCACCACAGCCAGCGTCCTTCAGTGCTGTCACCCTATTCTTCGAGCCTCTTCTGTAGCTGTATACTAAGTATCTCCAGACTGCTTTTTTGTCAGCTACTGACCTTGTACCCAAAAGTCTCAAGGAGCAGAGGATAGCAGTGGTAGATAATCATATATAAATCCTGTGATCTATGCATTTGATCCTATATTTGGCTGAGACTCCAATAAATAATTCCTGAGTGTTAACAACATGAAATAAACTGGTGTCCTTCCATGAACTTAATTTCAAAGAGGCAGTTTTGAAAACTTATTTGCCTTGTGAAATTCACAATCTTTCAGTTTAAGGTCCTTGAATGTTAATAACTTTGTAACAACGGAAACATCTTATTTTAGTCTAGCTGCCTTTTTTAGAATTTTAATTATAATTCGGAATCACTCACATTTTCCATCACAGTTTAAAGTCTCTTGTCTGTCAGGGTTTCTCATATATATGCATCGTAAGCCATAAGTGTATGAATTAGGTTACTGGCAGTTGATAGGTACATAGCTGGTCACCTGTGGGATGCATTAAAGTAGTCAGAGAGTGCAGAGTTATTGACTTCACTTCTTGTGTGGCTGAGACCTTATCAGTGACCTACCAAAAGTCTGTTTCAGGTGTCTGTCTTCCGTCTGCTTTCTGTGAAGCAGATTTATCAGGGATACACAGTAACAGCAGATAAGAGAGCTTATCATACATCTTTCATTTTATTCACCTATTTTATTCTGATTTTATCCCTCTTAAGCTAAGAGATAGAGGCATCCAAGGCTAGATCATCTTTTACTGGTTGCATGCCAAAGCAGGATTTATTTTCTACAATATTTCATGCTGCCAGTCTTACCAACCATTTCAGGCATTCTCTCTCCTCCCATATTTATGAAACTATATATACAGCTTTCCTATGAGAAAGCAGCTGCCTGAAAACGCTTGTGAATAACACACGAGCTGAGCTCCAAGTTCAAAACTGCCAGCCAAGCAAAAAGTGTGCAGAGTAGAGACTTGGGCTGAAGCATTTATCACTCTGTCCAGGCATCTGTCAGCTACCATATATCAAGGTTTTCATTTGTCTTGTGCAGCTTCCATCACCAAAGTAAAATATACATACACAGATCTGTACAGAGAACGTAACAGAGCCCACAAAGGAGTATTGCTGAATGCTGAATTGAAATGTGTTCCCTGCAAATAAGCTGTGAGAAACAAGACAGACGGTTCTGGATGACAGAAGTTAAAAACATTGGAGATCAGACTATGAGAGAGACAGTTTAGTAGTTCCCAGTGCCTTGTTCATGTGTCTGACAGCTCTGGGAGTACAGAGTGCCTGCCTGATAGGGAATAATATTGTGTATATGAAAGCATGTTTGGATGGAGAAAAGCTGTGCTCCTTTTAGAGAAATATTTGCAAACCCTTCATAAAATTTTGGAGCATCAGTATTGATCAGAGTCCTGACACAGACAATACCAGAATTGTCCTGGACAGACAGTCACGTGTTTTTCTTCACATGGCAGCTCCGTGTGGGACACACAGGAAGCTCAAGGGCAGTGGCGTGGCCTGAAACAGAAGAGAAGCGTAAACACTGAGCAGGGAGCAGGCAGAGGAGGGTAGTGCTGTGTCCAAGTCTTCCCCTGTCAGAGCCCAGCTGGTTCTTGTGGGTTGCTGGACCACCCCAGAGCTTTGCTCCACTCCCTTACTCGTGGGCAGGGGCAGCAGTGGGGGTTGCTGCTCAGTGGCAAGCTGTTTGCAGGGTGCATAAGGTGCCCTGGGCAGGATCAGGGCTGGGGACCGAGATTTCTGTGTAGCCTCGTGAGTGCTGTGCCCCAGCAGCAGGGGTGCTCAGGTTCCTGGTCAGAAACCATTTGAAAGAGTGACTGATTCGATCACTCACAGATGCTAATCCAACATTGCTTTTAAACTACCTCTCAACAGGTATTTTTTAGGGGTATTTTCTGCCTGCCTCTCTGCTGGGCAGGGTCCTGCATGCACAGGATGCATTTCTGTAGGGACCAGCTGGGCAAGCAGCATCCTGTTGCTCAAAGTCCAGCTTCTTTAGCAGCTATGAAGGAAGATAAAAATCAAGGGACAAAAAACCCCCAAACTTTCAGAAATCCTTTTCTTGAGAATAAGGGCAGTTAGCTGAGCTCCCCAGCATGGCACTGACAAGATGAGACAGCTGCCTTCGAGCCAGTGTGTTCAAACATGCTGCTGTTATCCTGTTACATGAATCAAAACCAGCACACACCAGCTTTCATCTGGATTTCATTATTGTGATTTGTATCGTAGAGACTGTTGTCTCGCAGGAAGCGGCAGTATTCAGACTTGGAGAGGGGGAGATCCTTATCACAGGACAAAATTGACAAATCTCTGTGTTTAAAAATAGCTGTACCTCTGTACTCTTCTTAGTTTTAAGCTGTCTGCTTAGTCTCAAGCCTCTGAGCGCTTTGCTTTAAATGAAATTTTTAAAAAGAGCTTTTCTCCTTCTAAAGAGAATTTAACTGAATTCTGGCAAACCTCCCACAGGCTGGAGGAGTCCCAGGTAAAACAAGTCGGTGCCTGCAGAGCAGCCATGGGGAAAGGTGCATCCCAGGGGGCTGCTGCTGCTGCGTGGCAGAGCCCAGGGCTCACTCCCCCTCTGCACAGTGGCCCCCAGAGCCACCCTGACTTGTTAGAGGTGAAAGCAGCTGAAACCTGCTGTGTGGCACAACTCCTGTGCAGCCCTTCAGCAGAGCCTGGAGGATGGACAGGCCCTCCCTCCACTGCTGTGCCCTTTCTGTTGGGAAGTGGTTTCTGTTCTGCACATAAGCAAAAGAAGAAGATAACCTGGAGAGAGCTAAAGGCAAGTTAATTAAGATGAAATTATGAGCTCTGTGGTAATGAAGAGCAAACAATGGGCAGTTAGGTTTGTAGTGAAGCATGAAATAAGGTGTCAGGCAGCTTTGTAAGGTAACACTGAGCTCACTATTTATAGGATTGCCCAAGACAACAAAAAAATACTGGTAGTAACTAAAATCATCTTTACATTGAATGGGATGGATCTGGTTAGTGTCTCTTGGCTCTGTAAGCAAGAGCAGCGTGAACTCATGTTTCTATACCCTGAGTTGCAGACAGCAGTGGTCTAAATTAGATGTGGCTTGTTTCAGTGCCCTCTTGTAGCAGTACCAAGAGGAATTCCGCCTCTTAACACATAAAACTCCCAGCATGTCTGTGCATCAGCAGCACCCAGCTTGCTGATGATCCTTTGGCAACAATACCAAGGAGTAGGCAGGCCAGCTGCAACATTCCAGGGAAAGAAAGGAAAAGGGGTAGTGGTTAAGATCTTCATTCTTCTGCTTTAGAGGTCTGAGTCCTGCCAGGTGAGATGAAGCATGTGAGAAGCTATCTGCAGTGAAGAGCCCTGGGTGCGCAGTGTGTGCATACATCCCTCCAGCCTCTGCAGGGTTAAAACCAGGCAGGCCCACACATTCCATTGAGGCTTTCCCACCCTGGTGGGGCAGGGCTTCTCCTTCCTGTCTTTTCTTCTCTTCCTTTTATTCAGGTGTGGCAGCACATTGCCTGCTTCAGCATCAAGGCGGCTTTATGAATTTTTAACCTCAGAGGCGCTGCACTGTCTGCCTGCACCTGCAGTCAGGCTCATCCATACACGTGCAGGGAAGCAGGTGTGGCTGAGGAGTGTTGATGTGGCAGAATGGCCCATGTTTTAAAACCTGTGCATGACCATAACAACACCCCATGGCAAAAACCTGGGTTTTTCCTCTCTATTTTGTTTGCATCAAATACTGCTGGGCACTATTCAGGGGAAACACATGCTCTGCTCTGTTTTAATTTCCTAATAATTCAATAAGTAAATTCAATTCTCATAAGTAAAGTGCATGAAAAGTTAGGTGTGTTTTACTCTCCTTCATGCTTATTTTGGAAACAGAGAACAACATGATTGGATAAAGGGAATTGTCTGCTTTCTCTCTAGAGCCATTGCACTTTGTATTCCCCAAGCTCTTCCTTATATTATTTTAATGACAGTAAAAAGCCTGAAAGCATATTCAGTCAGTCTTTTTGGCTGATTTCAATTCCCTTGAGGATACATTTCAGCAGAGCTCCACCTTCTATAAAGGCATAACATGCAGCAAAGGTTTCTCATACCTCTTTCCACCTCTTGTGTGGTGTTAACAGCTCTTTGCCATAATACAAATTAATCAAACCAGAAATCAGAAGTGAAGTATTATTTTGTGAGCAGGAGAATGTGCTGCACTATCCACTGCTGCTTTCTTACATGCTTGAAGCTGGCAGGGGGCTGTATGCCTGGGGACCAGGCTGTCTGTCCCCCAGGTGCCCAAGCTGGGGCTCCTCTCCACTTCTGTCCAATGGGCAGAGCTGCCAAAGCTTGGAGGAGAATTGACACATTGCCAAAATAAAAGTTGGTTTGTCGTTGAGGTGCTAGATTTTGGAAAGGTGAATGGTGACAGAGGGTTTGGGCAAAGTGCTCCCTGAACAAGGACTAAGGGAACAAGAGAAGTTCTGGACACCCACAGATGCAGGGGCTGTGTTGGCCAGGGGAACCCTCTGCAACTTGAGGAGATTCCTTAGGTTGTAACAAAAAGGAATAGGAAGCTCAAAGGAAATAGACTGTACACTTAGAATGTTGTCCTGGCTCTTTTGTCCATTTACTGCCTAACTTACCACAGCATTCCTGCCTTCCACTCTACTGAGTGACCTGCCATATAAGCTGGTTACTTTATTATCAATGTATACTACAGCAGACAAGAGTTTGTACCTGTGGTTTCTTTAAAGAATCAATCTGAAAGAAACTCATAATGGGTCTCAGAACCACATGGAGGTATGCACCATAATCTGGTCATCATATCAGTTATTGTGATGAATTTTTTTTCTCTTACAAGGCTTCTCAGGTAGGATTCATCCAGCCACATTCATCTTCAAATCACTCTTAGCAATACTTAGAGGATGCTCATGAGGTATGTATTGTTCAAGGCTTGTGCTGAACAAGTAATTTGTTTTGTCAGTCGCAATTAAACAGTTGCCTTAGTTCAGACTTTATTTTCCTGCCTGCTGAAAGTGTTAGGACCGACTGGCACTTGTTTGGTATTCCTTGCTTCTGAGAATGGAGTGATCTTCTTTGTTACAAACTGAAAGAGTAATTCTCTCTTGCCATGTGTTACAGACCACGGTCATAGACTACGTGAAGCCATCAGATCTCAAGAAGGACATGAATGAGACCTTTAAGGAGAAGTTCCCTCACATCAAGCTAACCCTCAGTAAAATAAGAAGGTATGTTGCAAAGCTCATTAAGGCTGCATCATGGTGCAGCTGTCTCACATGGCAGAGCAATTCCTGCTGTACATGAGGGGAAGCACAGCACTGATTGATCTTCCTGGAGCAGTGACCAGCAGAGGTGCAGAGTAAGTCAGATGACTGCTTGGATTACTGGGATGAGTGAGCAGGATAGAGGAATGTGCAAACATGTGCTGGTCAGGTGTTAAACACAGCATCTAACGGGATGGGGATGAGAGCTGGGCATGCACTATATTAAAATAGCCAGAAAAATAACCCAACAGAGTCTCTAAGCTCATGGCAATTGGCTTAAAAAGAGACTGAGGAAAGAGAAGTGCTGCTTTTGTGCCTTGGCCAGAAGCAAAAAGAGTAGTTGGCTTCACAGCAAAGTTGTAATATTCCATCTCTGTTTCTGGTGTAGCAGGCTGGACATATTGCTCCACTGAAGTAATGATAATTTCATTTGCCCCTGGTGGCCAGAAGGACACTGAGCCACACTGCTCTGTAACCAGACAGTGCTGCAGTACATGGACAGAACTGTCAGTTTGGATTTGGCCAGCCATAACCAGCAGCAAAAGCTGCATTCAGAGCACCAGTAATCAAAACATTGTTACAAAACAAATGGTATGCAGTGCAGGACCTCTGATAAAATATTGTTGCTGAAACTGTCAGAGCTTTTTTGGTTGTTTTTATAGTTTGACACAACTGTCTGTTGGGGGCAGTGAGGGTGACTGGTGATGTAAAAATGTGCCATGAAATGTGCCCCCCAAAACAGCATAAAGATATCTGCCCAGTAAATTATGTTTTCCCTTGCATTTGACTAAGCAGTAATCTCTGAAAGCATGGCTCTTAGGGTGAAATGAGAAATGCTTTAACACTCATCTCACAGCATACTTGTCTGGTCTCTTTACTCAGCTTGAAGAGAGAAATGCGCAAGCTTGCTCAAGAAGAATGCGGTTTCGAAGAGCCCACAGTGGCCATGGCCTTTGTCTACTTTGAGAAGCTCGCTCTCAAGGGGAAGCTGAACAAGCAGAATAGAAAGCTTTGTGCTGGAGCTTGTGTTCTTTTAGCAGCCAAAATTGGCAGTGACCTCAGAAAACATGAAGTCAAGCATCTTATAGATGTACGTATCCATAGGTTTCCAGTGTTCCATCTACATGAAGTGCCAGTGTGTGGTCTGTACAAGCCTGTTTGTCAGTGGACATGCTCTCTTTCAGGCTTCCAGATGTACAGCCAGCTAAATATCTTTTTTTGTTACACATTTTTGTGGAAGTAGTAGTGATCAATGTCCCTGCAGAGGCGTGGGAAGCTTGTTTGATGGGATAGAAGGCCCTAGTGTCAGATACTGTGAGGTTTGAGATGTATCTGCCCATCATTTTGTAAATACAAGGCAACAGGGGAACCCTCAGGAAATTAATTTTGCTTTTAATTATATTTTCAAGACTGTCAGTAAGGATTCTCCTTCGGAATTAAATGCAGATACTAATTTCAGATGAAGTCCAATAGACATTTGTATTTATGAAGTTCAGCTTTTGGGCAAGAAAACTTAAGGAGGTGTTCCCATCAGAACACCTCATTCAAGATGGTTTCTTTCAGAGTAAGGTGTTTGATCTTCTTCCCACTCCACATGAAAGAGGTAACATGAGGGTGTTATGCCATAATCCTCTGCAAGCACTGAGGTACCAATCTGATTTAATACTACAGAAAGTTAGGCTGGTGTCTTGGTATGTGGCTACAACCAGCTCACTCAATGGAAGAGACAGGGGATCGTGGATGGGGACAGGACTGGACTCATGCCCTCCTCCCACAGTCACAGGGCTGGGTTGACAGTCAGTTTGTTAGAAAGCCCTCTGAATAATAGCAAAAAAAAAAATCAGCCAATTGGGAATTGGAAGATCTGGCCTCTTTTGCTGTCGTGAAACATTGGTCCATAAGACACTGAACTTTGCAGTAGGCCCACTGGGCAGGGAAGTAGCAAGCCAGGGAGATCCTAAGAGGATGAGGGGGAAAATACCCCTGAGCAACTGGTTGCCTACTTGTAGCATCCAAATCCAGTGAAAACAGCAGAGCATATGGGAGGTTTAGTACACTACAGCACAAAAACAACTATAAAAAACCCATCTCATCCCCCCTGAGGATAGCAGTTTCTATTACTCACTGTTCTTACGACACCTTCTGCCTCTGAGGTATTAAGATCAAATTGTGGCAAAATAATTTCTCCAACAGGGCGTTGTAGCACAGTCTAATGCTGAAAGTAAAACTAGTGATTTCAAGCAGTGCAGGAAGTTCATGGACAATTACAAGATGCATGTCTTCCATTACACAAGTGATTTTGATGTTTGCATGAAGCTAGGAATTTCCTGTTGCTGCTGTGGTAATCACTGTGATCGTTAGAAGATGTATCTGCTCACAGTGGAATGAGTGAAGTGACGAACGTGTCAGAAATAGCATGGCTGGCTGAGCTCTGTGAGTTCACCTTCACAGTAAAGATTCAGAACATCCACTTCACACAGCTCTGATTTTCTAAACCCAGAGCTATGCGAGTCCATCAGGACAGAAGTTTAATGACAGCAGCATGTGTGTTTTAATAATGTCATTTGTGGGAAAGCTCTAGAAAGGCAAACCCTTGTTCCGTTGTTGTTCATTTCTATTTTTCCCCCTCGGCTGTGGTTGCAGAAACTGGAAGAGAAGTTCCGGCTGAACAGGCGAGAGCTGATTGCCTTCGAGTTCCCGGTGCTGGTGGCCTTGGAGTTTGCTCTGCACCTCCCCGAGCACGAGGTGATGCCGCACTACAGACGCCTGGTGCAGAACTCCTAGCGCTGGCTGCCGGCAGGGAAGGGGCTCCCGACTGTTCCTGCTTGGCTCTCCCAAGCCGCAGTTACTACTGGAAATGCAAAATCAGACTCCTAACACTTCACTCTCTCTCCCCCCACCCCAAAGCAGTTTTTCTGGCTACAGGAAATACTGCATTGACTCTTGGCTTTGACGAATTTATGTATCGTTACTTTCTCAAAGCAGGTGAAGACTGAGCTGTCGGTGAATAGTTCACGTGCTGAAACTGGGTGGCGACTGACCCTCCCTATAGGGACTACAGCTATAAAAGTAGGCAAGAATTAGAAGGGCAGCCTCCATGACCACCCCTCTCTCCATCACACAAACCCTGGAAGCCCACTGAGTGCATTCTTGTAGCGCTTTTTCTACAGACCTGCTGCAAAATCCAAGAGAACTTCTTGAAGTGAAAAAGCTTTTAAAGAAGATATCTTCACTGTGTCAAAAAGAATGTGCCAATCTATTTTTGTATCAGCAATTGAAAGTGCACTTTTTCCTGTGGGGTATTTGTGTGTGTATCCTTGCGTGTGTGTGTGTGTGTGTGTGTGTGTGCGTGTGTGTGCGTGACACTGAACTGATCTCAGTCCAGGTGGTTGGCTTAGCTGTTTCCAAGTGTATCAGTTACTGATGGTGAAGATCAAGGTGACCTTACACGTTTACTCCTTGAAAAACGTAACTACTGGAAAAGTGGTAAATGGGATCATTTTTGGACACTTGGTTTTTTTTATTCTCTGATCTTTCCAACATTGTACCTTTGAAAGGATTACACTACTACTACTGCGAGAGAAGGATCAGCAATTGACCTTAAGTTTTCAGTCATGTTTGTGGTAAAGATGAAAGCATTAGTATAAGATTTCTGTGTCATGTTTTTTAAAAATATCTTGTGTTAAGCCACATGCATATTTTTAACCTTCGCACTTTTCCCACTGTGGAGATGGTTAGACTTGCACTCTGTAGTGTTGTATTTCTGTGCTCTATGTTAGAGTGCGTAATAAGCACATTTATTGTGCTTTATCTTAAAACAGTGTTTTATTAAAAAAAAAGTGTAGGGCTCAGCAGTTGATGGGTGTCTTAAGGCTCCAACAGCAGGGGCATCAGCCATTACAGTTTTGGGGTTTTAATTAGGATTGACTGTGCAAAACCTAAAATCTGTGCCCATTGAGATTCAGTTCCTTTAGACACTGCAGTGCTGGAGTTTTATGGTAAAACTTCTTGCAGCTTCCCTCGTTCTGACTGGACACCCAGAAAGCTTAAAGGCTTTATCCAAGCTCCTGATGCTATATCCACGCTAAGCTAATGCCATGCCGATGGATATTGTTGAGATGCTGTTATCATGTGGGATTCCACCCCTGTCCAATCTTCTCCTGTGCTGGTTCACTTAACAAGACTTGTCCTCAACATGCCCCACATGGATCTGCTAAAGTCAAGTTATTACATTTGTGGTAATTATAAAATAAATAATAGTCTCAACTGTGAGATTTCAGCTGAAGCCTTACCTCTCTAAGTTTGGGAATGCTTGCTCAGAGTATGAAAAGGGCTTGGGAGCAGAACACAGAGAAGTGGGACATATCAGAGGATGCGAACACACTAATGCTTACTTTCTTTCACTCTTACTTTAATCAGTTTTATTATTTCCTTCAGTTAAGCCAGGAAACATCCAGTTTCTTTACCAGCTTTGACTCCTTTAAATTCTAGTATGAAACAAGCCTGCATACAATTGCTCTACAGGATCTAGAAAGGTTACAAGTCAGGACAAATGGGAATTTGATTGATGCTATTGCTCTCCCCCTATTCTAAAGGGGAGGGTGACCGGGCTAGCTTACAGTTATTAGTAATACTTACCTGATTACTGATATAGATACATTCCAACAGGACTGGGGAGGAGGGGGTGAAGAGAAAAGTGTGCACTTAAAGCTTACCAGTATAACATCCCATGTTGCTGCAACCCATGTGTCACTCAGCCAGCTGCAAAGTGAGGGGAGGGAAGGCAATCTCCTCTTCCTCCTTCTCCTCCTCCCTCTCCTCCTTTCCCTGGCTCCCACACAGCCAAGGAGCAGTGGAGCAAAGAGCCTGGAGGGCACCTGGAGCCTGTGGCAGCCTTGCTGGTTTATTCAGACCAAAAAGGCAGTGGGTGTAGTGTGGACCTGTGATCCAAAACAGTCTGTGGGTCAGCTAGGAGGGCTTTCACCCTTGGCCATATCCCTTTCCACACAAATTGTGTATATACATTGAAGATTTGTTTCTGATTGTGGACATCTGTTTCTAATAGTGACCACTCAAGGCTAAGCAGAAGCTTTACCTTTCCACCAAGGCTTCTACCTTTTGCTTTTGAGTCTGATTGTTCTCCTATATTGCTTTATAGCATTGCAGGGAAAAAGCAAATTGTGATTGCAAGATGCAGACTAAGGAATGACAGTCTTAGTAGTCTTTAGAGATGCTGTTGAATCAAGCTGTCACATCTTTTGCCTTCTGTGCTGCTACCCAACCCTGATCTACAGTTTACACAGATTTCTGGATGAAATCTGATTGCTGGAGACTTTCTGCTTCTCTTTGTTATCACTGTTGCTTTGGGGGCGGAAAAGGGTTTCAGAGTGATGTTCAGTTACAGTCTGAATGTGGAACAAACAAGGTGGTGAGGATGTTGCACTGTTCACTTAGGAACGTATATAAAGCCATATGTTGCTAGATCTCAGAGCACAAAGCTTGGTCAGTACAGTTATGATTAGGACAATGGGCAGGATTTGCCCCCCTTTTCTGCCCAGCCCTGGGAAAATTCAGGCTGAAGAGGTAGAGAAAATCTGTACCAAACAGAAAACATGTTGATTGTTTTCCTTTGTCTTACATGACAATGAGTGTTGATTTACAAATGATTTTAGGTTCAACTTTAAATAGTTTGGGAAAATAATCCATTCCATATAACTTCTTCTGTTTTGAAATTATATACCGTACACTCTACCATGCAGAGTTATTCCTTTTCTAAAAAAAAAAACAGAATAAAAGTTTTAAAAAAAATTGAAAAACACGGACTGTTTTTCACCAATGACAATATGTAAAATTATTCTGTCTCTCATCTGTATGTGAAAAGGGGTTTGGCTTTGTCTCCCCCTGGGACACACAGCTGCTTATTAATAAGCTTGCCAAAGGACCCTGGCCATCTCCTGGTGTTCAGCTCCCTGCAGAGCCCTCTCTTCAAACATTTTCCCTCCATTCAAGATCATAACCTTCTTCCCAGACCACTGTTTTGGGTTTGTTGGGATTTTAAGCCCTTCTTTTTTGGCAGCACCTGGAACTGCCAGAAGCAGGGTCTCTGAGTCCCAGCTGTCTGTATGCTGGAGGATGAGGCACAGGCAGGCTCTCCAGCACTGTTTGTATCTCATGACCCCTTGTTCACAGGAGACTTTGGAATATGCTACTTTGGGTTAGTCCAGGTGGTGGTAAAACCTACACCAGCCCATGTGCCAGTTGTGGTTCACAAGCAGCTGCTTCCTCTTTGGAGGCTGAAAGTTGTGGTTTGGACATTCACGTGTTGCACACCCAATTGCCCACCATGTGCTTCCATTCAAGCTCTTTTAACACCTGTGACACCTCCCCAAATCCAATGCCTGTCTAGGTACACACCCATTTACTTGTAGTTTCATTCCACGTTAATAAAATTGTGGGAAAGGTTTGCCTCCCTACCTTTACCCATCGCTCCAGAGACCCACAGCTTTAAATCCTATTTGTGACAATACGACCATTACCATGATTTACGCAGACCAGAACATGCAAACAGACAGAAGAATACTTGGCAGTCATTTTCCTGAACTAATTAACTTGCAGTGGCTTATTTGGGATAGTTTGTAACATATCTAAATGACACAGCTTCGGCTAATTGCTCCAGCCTCCTAAATACAGAGCATGAGACTTGTGTGGAAGCAGTGAGGAGTGATTTGCTAAGAGATGATTGCACCTTCCCACGATGCTAAAGGATTTTGGCACCAGGCCCCACAATAAACATGTAAAAATACACAAACAAGGTAAAAGTAGTTGAGCGAGGCGAGAGACTGAGCAATCAGAGTAACAATGCCAACATCACTAGCTGAGACTGAAATCTGTCCCAGGTTGCACCTTTGGGAAGGGAGGAGAGTGTGGGAAGCAGATTTGAACTTAATTTGTTCATCTGCCACTGTAAACTCTGTACTGAAGAGGGAGGAAAAAAAGAGGGAAAAAAGCATCAGGTGCATCCTTTCACAGAATGTTGTGTGCAAAGCAAAAAAGGCCTTTGCAAAATCCTAAACTGATGCATCAATCCTAAACTTCGCATCAACGTCATGAGAACCAGTAACAGGCAGAGATCCCCACCTCAGCCTGGAACCTGATAGTCCAGATGAGCTCAGAGGAGAGCTCTTCAGTCTCTGAAGAAAACCAACAAACATACACCCTGCCCAGACCCAGCAGCAAATACCAGGAGCACCAGAGAGAGAGGAGAAGCGGTGCTTGTAGCATGGTACTGGGAATGATCCTGGAAAGTGGCCTGCACACCTTCAAAGCAAGGCAGGGGTGAACCAAGAATTTGCTGCTGACTTGAGCAGCAAACACCTCCTGCCCTTAACAAGACCTAAATATTGGCTGCTATCATAAATTGCCCTTCCTACACATGCATCTATCCTGTCATACACTCCTTTCCATAACCTTGCTAAACATTATCTTAAGCCAGCTGGGCCTTGCCTCTGTTTAGACAAGATGCTCCAGGGCTTAATTCTTCAAACCTGAAGAAATTTTCCAGTTTGCAGTCAGATTTCATTGGTGACCAATTTGTACCTTTTTGAATTCATGTTAGTTTTTCATCTAACATGAAACTGAAATCTCTCCCCTAAGTGAACTCTGGTGTGTGGTGCTCTTTAACACCAATCCTTAATAAAATTCTGGAATTTAGTTAAGCAGGACAGAAAAAGGAGGAAGTAGAAGCAAGAAAGCCAGTCCTCTCCCAGGGGCCTCTAAGTGTAGTGTAGTGTTGTCTTGGTTAACATCAATGGGTACAACCACTGGGGAAGAAGCTGTGCAAGTCAGGTTTTCAGAAACACTGACACAAGACCTAAACTTCCCTCATTTTCAATGCAGCAGCATCCATGAGCAAGCCTTTATACCCTTCTATCCCTTCTTTCACCCAAAGGGCAAATTTCCCCTCTTCTCCATTGCTTCCTTTTACCAACAGCTGGAGGATTTTTACTCTTGAGAGTTAACTGGGAGAGCAAAAGGATGAAGAGGCAGAAGGGTTAATTTACAAACCAGTACTAGAACGCCTGTGTTCAAAAACAAAGACTGGTTTACCAGGAATGGATTCTGTTCATTGACTTAGGAGAGGAATATTGGGATTTTCTCTCAGATCTTAGAGCTTTAGCTAAACTTTTCTTTAGGCTGAAGCCTTCCAGCAAGGAAGGGTTTGGAGACATCTAGACTAACTTAAGCCACCTGTTCTTCTCCTGTTGGTGTACCATTTATGTTGCCCACAGGGCTGAACTGTGCTGGGTTTTTACAAAGGACAATGGCAGTGTTTCACAGCACAAAAATTACAGGCACGGCACCAGCTTTTAAACTCCCACACCAGAAGACTAAAAGAACCAACCCTGTTCTGGTCCCCAGATTTCTTCCCATCTGTTTGTGTATCAGGAATCTCTGCGAGTGCACAGGTCTCAGCTCTTTCTCCTCATTTTACACTTCTCCAATCATCACATACATCCAAATTAAAATAAAAAGGAGGTAGGATGGCAAATCTCAACATATTTATAGAGTGCTAATAAAAGAGCAAGCTCACCAAACAGTAAGCACAAGACTTTCATGCTGGTTTGCTCCCTTCTTGCAAGGAATGCTCATGGCAGTCACTGGCTGGGGAAGCAGCACACTCGTGACAGCCTCCCCCAGCCCTTCACAACTGAACATGCTGTTAACTAAACAGCCACGCTGGATGGGGAGGGAAGACAACATGCCAGGAATAGATTCAGAAGAATTGTAGAGCTGAAGGGTCTGACAGGCTGCGTGAGGGAAGGAGGAATGGTTTGCAGAATTATAAATATGCAGAAAACAACAGGAGGCTGTGATTTCTAGTGGTATTTTTTGTTGACAACCAAAGAAGGCTGAATATTGGGGTGGGAGTTCTGTTAAAAAAGAGAAAAAACTACTGAAGAAACAGTAGCTGTGAAGTTTTAAAAAGACACGTAAGATGCTTTTATTTCTAAACTGCTCCCACTCAGTCAAAAAAGACTGAATTGCTGCCATTTGAGTTGGCTTAATGGTCTAGACCACACTCTTCCCCCAGTCCCTTGCCACTTGCCAGCACATCTGTAACCAGAAGCCCGAGCCCCAGACACCTCCTTCATGTTGCTCTGCATCTGTGAGTGAGAGCTCACAGCTCAGCCTGTGAAGCAATTAACACCTGTCAATTAAACTGCCTCATGCAGTCCTTTTTAATTGGGCAAGATACAGCTCTGTCCTCAGTGCAGGGCGGGAGCACACGGTGGGCCTGATTCCCACCTGGATACATTGGCTGCTTCTTAGTTACATGCTGGGATAAGCCCTGGCTGTGGATCCACCCACACCCATTCAGTTTCCCTTGCAAAGGAACCCACAGCATTGACGAGAAGGGAAGAAAGCGATCATTAGACAATTGTCCATGGTAACATCCCTAGAGGAAAAGGGAGAAGGAGGGAGAACTGATGCAGTGACTACACAGTCATCATCATTGTCAATATAGTCAGCATCATCATCATCTTCACCTTCATCTCATCTTAAGAAGTGGGCCTCTCTTCTCCCAGCAGCTGTGAGAGGACTAAGAAGTTGCTGAATCAACAGCATTATTCAAGTGCCACTGTTAGCAACCTTCCTTCTGCCGCCAAGGTCTGAAGTGGGCTATCTGGAGAGGGCTTAGTCTGAGCTCTGACCTTCCACAACACAGCCAGGCATGACTGCGCTGGGGCTCCTCATGGAACACAAGCATTTCAGCAAAATATCAAAGCACAGACTTACACTTTTGGGGTGGACTAAGTCCAACACATCTCCAAACACCAGAAGGTTGCAACTATGTCAGTCTCTTCTAGTGGTAAACAGTTTTTCTAGTCAAAGCTAGACCAACTCCAGCTTAATAAGCAACCCCAAGGCATTTACATCATTTACATGCAGATCTTCCAAAAGCACAGCACGTTTTTGAAAGCTCAATATTTAATGCCTTCCTCCAGAGCAGCATCCTCCCGTGAGGAGCAGAGACTGTGGTACCAACATCTGGGCTTTTCCCATGGGCCAAGATGACAACACACAGAAAACCAGCACCAGAACTGCAAAGTGCTCATCTCCCATGACAGCCCAAAAGGTTCATTCATATTTTCTAAATACAAGACTCTGCAAGAATGGACATAAATGAAGACAACAACCTGAATTAAAAAGAAAAAAAATTACTTTTCCTTTTTTTGGTCAAGTACATAATCTTGCATCTCCTCAAACTTGAGAAATATCATGCCAAGTCAGACCTCCACCAGTCAGTGGAACATAGGAGGCATTGCATTCAGATGTACTTTCTAAGGAACACTTCAGATGACAGTTTAAATTATGTATTGTGCAGATGGATAAAGAACTACACCCCATTTCCTCTTTTATTCCATGGTATGTGCTTTTCTCTTGACTGCTGCTGTTCAGGCATCTGATTTTCCTTCCCCCCCCCCCTTTTTTTTTTTTTTTTGTTCACCTTTTATTATTTCAATAAGCACAAAGATAAACAGAAAGAAGCTGATGCGGTGCTGGGAGTTGGGTCTGGCTGACTCCTTCACATGGTGCATCTGGAGCTGCAGACTCCACCCTTCGTCTGATTTATTTTAAAAGCCTGCTGTGTCCATTAATGGAAAATTGGACCCTGTTCAGGCTGTGATGGTGTCCATGGACAGGAAAATGGAAAGTTTCAGATTAAAGCTGCAGGAGACCAGGAAGAAAAATATCTGGAGAATTTAATTGATGGAGGCAGCACAATAATTGCAGGCAGATATTAAAGAAATGGCAGTCTGTGACCCAAAGCAGATCCTTGGGTCACAAGGGGGGGAGCACAAACGTCTGCAAGACCACAGGGCTATGGAATTAAAATATTCTTCACCAGCAGGAAGTTCAAACATTTTGTAAAATTGAACACATAGGACAGAACCCCTTTCATTGCGATGTTATTTGCTAACCATCCAAGTTATTCACCTCTTAAAGAAGTGAGACATATCTGATGACACCCATCTGATTTGAGAAAGTGATAGGAATCTTGAAGAAATAATTCTGCAGTTTCATTTGAATAAAGGGCTTAGAGAAGTCACCTTTAATAAAAACCTGATCAGACATTGGGGAAGCCCCTCAAGGTACATGGAAAACAATCTGCACCTGGGTTGCTGCTGTCCATGAAGCAGAAGACAATGAATCAGTGAAGAGACTTTTCAAATCCCAACCAAGCTTAGAGCCTAGCAATGGGATTCCTAGGGGGAAATTAAATTAAAAGCTGTAAAACCAAGCAGAATTGCAGCTTTAAAACCCACTGATTGATATAATAACAATATTGTCCTCATATGATGTTTTTTTTCTTTTTTTGCAGTTAAGAGTGTAGCAATAAAGTAAAAGTATCACTGTAATTATGGCTACTTATATAAGTCTACCATAGAATACAGGGGAAGATGAAACCACTATGATGAAATGGAAACTTAATTCATTTTACAACCACCCCCACCCCCCCAATAAAACAAAACCTTAAAGAATGCTCTAGCAGAAATCTCATGCCATGGTCTTGCTTTATTGTTTGTTTTTAAACTGTTACATGGAAAATCATGATAGAATTCTATAGCAGGAACATATTTTTGGAGTGGTCAAAAATATTTTGGGCAACTTGGTACCTTCCTATTAAGGCAAGACAGCCAAATCTCCAGCCCGTGAAAGAATTTGTCATGAAGTGAGTTCATGAAGTCTCCCAGAGAGACCAACATGGTTAAGAGCATGTTCCATTCTCTCCTTTCCCTAAGAAACACAAACGCTTGCAAAACCTTTCCAGTCTTTACTTTTGGATGAAATTATTGCAAGGACTGGGAGGTGGTGCAACATAATATTCCATTCTTTTCTTCCTGCTAGCTGAAGCCACAGCCTAAGACATTCCCATCAGCACAGCCATCTGTTTACAGGAGCTGTATCTAGCCTGAAGCCCATACAAAGGGACGAGAGGAACATGATTGACACAGAAGATTTGATTTGCATCAGTTTAAAAGATTTGGCTTATTAGCAGAACATGTACTAGACCCAAGTTACCTTTAGTCTAAAAAACCCTCCCACGATCTGGTGGAGCCCCAGATGCTGGCAGCAAGAGGTTACACAGCCATCTCAGCTGTTTTCCACTGCAGATACTCCTTTAAAACTGACTTTCTATGGTTTCAAAGAGGGGTTTGAACCAGAATCGTGCCTTTGTGTCACGTTTTCAGAGACAAGAAGAGTAAAAAAAGTAAGAGGGATTTTGAAAGGAAATGGGAAGTTATCCTACAGCTTTTACACTTATTTCTGTAGCAGGAGGTTAAGGGTTCCTCTGTCAAAATTTTCAGTGGCGCTGCCTTTGCAATTCAGCATTTGCTCTGGTGAGCTACACTGCTTCTCTCCAAACATTTCTGAATCACAGAGGGTTTGTTTTATGGGTTTGTTTGTTTGTTTTAACCCAAAGGAAAACACTATAGTTGAGTTTTTTCCATCTGAGAGACTGTGGTAAGCAACTTACCCATACAGACGGCTATTCACAACAGGAGCCATTCAATTCTTTGCTCAGCAATTTTAATATTCCCCTTTGAATACAGCTGAACCACATGAAATTCTGTTGTGTAAGGCTCTCCTTCAAAGTAGAGATTTATTTTCTTTGGTAACAGCTCATCAAGTCTTGAGGCTACAACCATCTGTGTTAATCTCTGCACAGTCTGTTCTTATTCATCATCAATAATAGGACCAAGGAGCACCCATGCTGAAGACAATATGAACAGACAACTATAATAAAGAAATAAAAGCTGCCTTGCTGAAATTTTTAGCTTCTGTGTCTATCCTACATCATAATTCTTTGACCATAACTGGAGACACCAAATGAGGGAAAACAATTAACTTCACCCAAAAGGAACATAATGCTTGAAAGAAAGTTCAACTATGTTTTCTGAGTGGCCATTATGGGAGTGATTTGCAGATCTCAGGCTTTGGCAAGGAGTCAGCCGACAGCAAAATGGAGAAGAGAACTTGGAGGCTGTTTGCTTCTGCCTGCTAAAATTTATTGTGCTTCTTACACTGCAGCTATGGGGATGTTCTCTACCAACTGCTGAAGCTTCCTGCACCAGTAGACGGGGTTGTTCAAATGCTGGCAGGCGAGATCCAGGGCAATGCCTGCAGAGTCACATAATAGTGGTACCTCCAGCTTGATCTCCACTGACACTGAAAGGGGGTTGTTACTTCTCTCATTCAGCTTAAATGGAGAAATTCACTGTAAGGACTGAGCATGCTGAGCATCCTTTGCAACATGCTGATAATCTTTTTCCAGGCATTGGACTGCCCACAGGGTTGCAGACTTATGGGCATGAAGAGTCTCAATTAAAATTTCTCCTGCCTGCCCAAACCTGAAGGAGCTTAATTTGTTAACTTGTGAACTTGTGTTGGCAACTGGCAACTCTTCCCTGAGAAGGGAAAGAACAGACCAGTTTCTAGGTGATCAGTAAGGGAGAAGTGACTCCTTAAGAGATGTTTTCCATGTTTGAGGCCAAGCTCATCCCTTGGTGTCCCAGAAGGTATGTGACAGAGAAACAGCAAAAAAACTTTTTGGTTTCTGTCTCTAGCCAGGGTTGGAGGGGACAATTAGCCAGACAAGCTTGGTCTCCACAGCTTTCAAAGGAAGGTCTGAGAATTATTTGCCTCGAGGTGTTTCCCATCCCAGTCAATGAATGTTTTCTGCTTTTGCCATGTGTCTGCTAATTACAGCCACACAGTCCTTACAGTGGACATCTGCAAATCTCCAAAACCTTTCTGCTTAACAACAGCTTCAGCTTCATGCCTGAAACACAGTCCTTTTAGCAGAAACTCCAGCCCTCTTGTTAGTCTAACTGATATCAGTGATACTTCTTCTGTGCTTATGCATGGCAAGCAGCATTCCCAGCTCTCCACTTTCCATCTTCATTGCCTAATGACCCAGATTCAATCTGAATAACCATTTCCTCCAAACAACATCAACCCTTCTCCTTATCAGTTTCAAAAGGGCTGTGCTGGTTGTTTTATTCAGCCAGCTTGCTCCAGGCAGGTGCTGTTCTTACACCGTATCACAAGGCACTGGTTGCCTGCAACTGAAGCATAAACAAACTTGTTGGTGCACCATCTTTTCCCATCGGCGTGGTACAGAAATGTGAAGTTTAAGTGTAAACAGGGATCAAACTCCTACAGGAAAATGGGCCTGGCCTTTGATTCCCAAGCTGTACTGGCCCTGAAGTACTTGAACCAACATGAATCTTAGGGTAGAGCAACCACTTCTTCACCAGCCTCACCTAAGAATGTGTAAGTTTTCCTCCCTCTCAAAGTGATGTTTGTCAGGAGTCATGAAAGGTACAGGACTGCTGATGGCAAACAGGAAGCAGAAAAGCTCAAGCAGTCAAAGGGTTTCCCACAGCCACATCTGTGAGTGCAGTTATGGGATTGCACCCATTGCCTGGCAGGGGCATAGAGAGAGACACATCCATGTCACAATATTCTCCTATATACAACCTTCTCTATAGGGGCAGCGAGTTCACAGCCGAACAAGTCCTGGGCTATGTGTTTTCCAATCTTAATGACAGAACAAGAGACAAAATTTACTAATCATGCTACCAGTGTGGCTTTCAAAGGGGTTTTGTATACCATCAAACCAAGAACTTAACATGCTGGCTGGCTACTCCCACCTACTGTGGAAGCCAAGGCAACGATTAAAATGTAGAAGAGTAGTGTGACTCCTTCCCATCACAGGTACTGAAGATTCCCCTTCTTGGTGATCAAGAAGACAGCGCAACTTTTTTACCAGCATTATTACAAGAACCAGTCCATTTTCCAGAAGAAATCAAGGCTTACACAAGGACACTTGAGTTTAAAAAAGGGTTAAGCTTCCCAAACCAGGCAAATAATATGGAAATAGTTACACAACCTTCATAGGCTCCTCTAATTCCTTTTTGGGACTAAACAGACATGTATTTATAATACACCCTAATTAAAAAAAAGCAAAACAAGCCCACAAAGAAAAGCCCCAGCCCCCACTCCCCAAACCTATGAATAAGAAACACATTTTCAGAAGCAAATCTCATCCTATTTTATCTCCTCGTACAAAAGTATGCCAGCCTCATTTTTTTTTAGTCCTACCCCCAATCTCCTTCCCCTCACCCACTCCTTCTTTTCAAACCAGATGAGCCTGTCCCTGTGTCTGTCCTCTGGAACAGGATTAAAGTTTCACACTGAGCCTGCTGCTGGGTTCACAGTAGCAGATGATCTGTTTGAAAGCTGTTCATTCAGCTCTGGGCAAGGCAAATTCACCATGGAGTTTTCTTCAACCCATCATCTCCTTTAGCTTACAGGAGATTGAGGAAACCTTTCCTCAGCACTCAGTTGAGAAAACCTTTCCTCAGTATAGCTCCCAGCAACTAACTTTTCAACAATACTTAATAAAGCATTGCTTTCAAAGCATATGCTATGTTGACATCACATTTCTTGAATTCTTTAGATCTTGTTTGAGGGTGGGAAATGAACATATGTATATATATATAAAAATATATATACTCATCCACCAACTCAGATATAGGTGCAAATCTTCAGCTTCTATTGAAAGGCTGGCATAAATTCTCTGCCAACACAACGTAGCAATAAGCAACAAAAGATTCACTTCAGTGTTAAGTATCAGGTTCATTTAATTAATTTAATAACATTTTCTGCTGGAAGCTATGTTACAGCTGCCAGATCCAGAAGATTGTTTCAAAACAGAATCCCTGTGGCCTGCATTTTTGTAATCCACTTGTAGTCCATATCCAGCAGCTTTACTCTTCAAGTCTTCTTTTGATGGCACTTGGCTTTAAGCAGATGCTCTCTATGATGAAGGCCAGCCACACACATGAGTCATGCCACTACAGTGGATAATAAAAGCCTTGTCCCAATTACTTTGTGAGAAAAAAAAAAAGACACTTGGAAAATAGGTGTAAGCAAGGTAGGATCAAAAAGGTAGGACATGATTCAGGACCATCTCTGTCAGTGATTTGATCAAAACCAGTAGATGTGAAAAGGGCATGATGGGACAGCCTCCAGCACCTGCTGCCTTTTAGAAAGACCAGGACACTCCATTTTTTTCTCTCTAGTCCCATGTGTTGACAACCCAAGAACAGTAAATTCCTTAAGTGCTGGATACTGATCAATGTGGAGTGTTTTGTATCAGCTGAGCTACAGACCCAGCGCTTTGCATTCAGGCATTAATCAGTGTCATTGCTTCTCTGCAACCTAAAGGAGCTCCTCCTTCCTCAGAGCTGTGTGTTCGGCACTTTGTATTTTTGACTGACTCAAAAAAGGTCAGATATAAGTGGTCCAACCTTCAAATTACCACTTCAAATTACTTAACATAACCATTCACAAGTCTTGCAAGAGCCATTTTAAGCTTGAGCTTCTGAGGTTTCCTGCTTTGAAGGTCACATTAACAACCCTGAAGTGTATTCTTTATTATGCAGCCTCTTTCCTTCTGTGTCAGAGCTGAATGAAAGACCAGGGCACTGCTTTCTCAGGAAATCACCAGGTTTGCTCTACCCCATCCCCTCCAGTCCCCAACCTCTGCAAGCAGCCAGTAGTGCCTGCCCTGCCCACATTTCTCCTCTGCTGCCATTGCCTGCTCACCTAGGGCTGTAAGGATCAGGGAGCCCAACCAGCTCTGTGTCTCTCCTCTCTTGGATGCCACTGGTGGGAACATACACCTTCCCAAAGGCAGTGGTGGGGAGCCAGGGTTTTCTTGGTGCCGTTCCAGAGCTGACCTTTAGGTTTGTATGACCTGCTCTGCGCTGGCAGCTGAGATGCCATCTTGGGGTTTTGCAACTGCTGCTGGTGACCTGCTCCTGGCTGGCATTCCCAACTCAGCACACTTGTGTTGAGAAAGGCACCACTTGTTACAACAGCCAGAAGTCCTCATCACTGCTTGCCCCACCTTTCATAGCTCACTGTGAGCAGCACTGAACCAGCCCTTGGCTCACAGAACTCTCCCAGAGGCAGATGCCACACTGGAACCTGGCCTTGCTGCCCCCTCTGCCACAGCCTGAGCAAGAAGGACACCAAGCTGTGCCTTCAACACCTTAAGACAAGTCCAAATATGCAAAGATGGATTCTGAAGGCCACTGAGCTCTATTTCCACCCTAATCTCAGTTTTCAGCAAGACTGATGAGCTTCATGCTGCTCCACAGGGTTCAGAGGGTACTGAACCAGTTGTGGTTGACAGAGGAGCCCAACTCCACTGCTAACTGTGGTTCTTTGATTTGCTTATGTAGCAATCAGTTTAAACCTGTGCTTTTTACTTACCTCAAGCAGAGTCTCAGAAACGCAAGCAGGCTGCACTAAGGCACAAAAAATGCAAGCAGAAGTTAAACAGTTCAGTGCTGTTTAACATGCGTGCGTCAAATAAAAAGGCAGCTGCCTTACTGTGCAGGAGGATACTAATGCAGGCACTGAATTCCCCCAGAGCCCAGACAACAGAAATGCCTGCTGCAGCCAAACAAGCTCCCTGCAGCCATGCCAAGATGCCCTCTGATCAAAGTGCTGTTGCAACCCTGGCTGCTGGTTTGGCCTCTGCCTTTCCACTGAGACCACCAGCAAGAAAGCAAATGGGTGTTCTGCACATTGCTATGAACAGTACAGGCAAGATAGAGGAAGAAAAAAACATAACAGACTGCAGCCTACCCTTAAAAGTTATGCAAGAAGAGAGGTACAAGATGAGCTTTTCCCACAGCAAGGGTTCCAGCTACGATTGCAAAACCTCGGCAGTCACGCAGGGACTCTTCCATGAGGTTTCCTAGGGTCACTATTCACTTCAAAGTCAGCAGAAAGGTGGCACAGCAAGGATCCTACTGCATTGGCACAACTGGCTGGCAGAGACAATTGTCTGGGGAAAGCCAGAATGCTGCAGCCATCATTCCCAGCACTGTCTGAATTTACGGACTCGAATGCCATGAGGACCCATGGCTAGCTGTGTCATGGCTCACTGGGTGTATGGGCCCAACTTCCCATGTGGATCATGCTGGTTTCTGGACTAGTGCTCAAGTTCAGGCATTTATTTTTTCATGCTTTGTTGTATTGCACTAAGTAGTTTCTTTAGTTGTGGTTTTGCACTGGGCGATTTGAAATTTGCACTGAGTAGTCCTTATATTGCACAAATTGTTACTCGTTTCTCCCATCACATCATCTCTCCCTCTGCCCTAAACCCCTGGTGGTCTGCCCCCCTGGTTACCCCTCCCCTTGCCCCTCCTCAATGGTATCCCATTGGCTGCGGTCCTCTTCCCCCACCCCATTCCTCGGGTATAAAAGTCCCCTGCAAAAAAGGAGCAGGCTCTTTCAAACCTGGGGGGTAGTCAGAGTCTGAGGTGTCCCTTGAACAGGACACTTGTCCCCACGTGGAGAAGAGAGTTTCTCGTCTTTTGCTTTCGTCCATGTGACACTGTGTGGGCCAGGGTCCACAGCTGGCCAGAGTGGACTCAAACAACAGCCCAGGTGACATGGATTTTACAGGTGGTGCCCATTACAATGCTTGTCCCTCTCTTCCCCTTTTCTTCCAAAACCTGAGTTTTACCACCTGGCTAAAAAATGGCTCATGCCAAACTCAAGACAGAATGAGACCCAGCATACACAGACAACATGCCCATGTGAAGAGACCTTTTGTGACAGACTGAGATAAGCTTAGGTACAATATTGACCAGAGTACTTCTCTTATAAGCTTCTCTTTGCAGCAATATTTTTTTTTTTTTTGAAAACCAACTAATCTCTTTCTAAAATTCTCCAGTCATAGAAACTGACTGCAAACATTTGTAAAATTTACCTTCCTTGTTAACCTATGGTGTTTTACATGAAATTAAAATGTAGCCATATTTTCAAGCCCATCTGGAGGAATTTGTTAGATTGAAGCCTCCCGTAACTGTAGCCTTGTAGAAGCCATGCGTCTTGTCTAGACTAGTTACCCAGTTTCTATCTACAGAGAAATATGTACTTCCTAACACAGCAATCCATTCAAGAAGGATCATCTCTGTGAGGGCAGCCCTCTTTCCACTGACCATGAAGGAAACTTGGTCAGCTTAGATTGAGGGACTACATTTTACATATCTAACAACAGGTGAGACAAGTCTCTTTCCTCATTGAAGATTTGTTATCAAGTTCCTTTTACCATGTAGGCCTTTCCCACAATATAAACTCATCATTTAATATTACTTCCACATAGATTGCAGACTCTAATATATCAAGACTAATTTCTAACAGCCATTAAGCAACCAGAAGTGAAATTACTTTAAGAACTCTTGAGATTAATTTCCTTATACTCTTTATGACATTCATTCAAGGTTCATGTTCTTTGTTTCCTCTTGCAATAATTTAAGAGACAAACCACTGCTAGGAACAGTACGTGTCCCTCCACCCCCTCCAGCTGACAAAAATTGGCAGAGTTCAAGAGAAATCTCAGCAAATGGGAGAGAAAAAAAATTCACAAAGAGCAATCACTACAGATATTGAGATTTATTGCTGATTTTCCCTTTTTGAAAGGCTGTCAAACTGCCACAGTTCCAGAAGGGGATTATCTCCACAAGCCCTTTGGCCTCAGTCCCTGTGCTAGTTCAGACAACATGACTAGAGACCTGTGTGTGGCAGCTTGCTGCTTACAGAACAGTTGGAGGCAAAATCCATCATTCCAGATCCTGAATTTATACATTGTTTGGTATGACCTGCTGTCTGCTTCAAACAAAAAAAAAAGCCACTGGGGGCATCCAGTGGGGAATGGTGCTTTTCCTGAGTTTAGCTCCCTGTGCAAGAAGCTGCTACTGAGTGGTGCTCACACAGAGCCATCAGCATGATACAGTGCAGTTTTTTCTTTACCACATCAATCTGATATAGTTGGTCTTGTGCTTTGAGGCAAAGGCTCCTTACCATCTTTGCCAACTATGCTGCTCCCTTACCAACACTATTAATAGCATAGTTCTTTTCTTAAAAAAAAAAAAACAAAAACAACAAGAGATCCCTTTCCTCATGTTTGGTTGCACTTCTTCATTCCCACTGCCACTTTTATTCGTTATAGTGTCTCTAGGCTGCAAATCAGCTCTGTTCCAACTGGTGAGATCTGGTTCCTCTTTATGTGCCTGTCCTTTCAGTGTAAACAAGCAATGCTTCTCCAACTCCACCGACCACAAGGCTGTAAACAAAGTATATCACAAATTTAGCATCATGCAAGTCCTTCTACTTGATACAAAAAAGTATTATTTTATCTAAACACATTCCAACCTAGAGACAGTAACCCAGGTGATTTTTTCATTTGTCTTGCTAAGAAAATGCTGAAACCCAAAATATCTTATTTAAATGAGCTCATCAGAAACTACCTTTCCTGTGTTTTCGGGCTGGTGCTATTCAGTAAAAATGCACAGACAGGAATCTAAATGGAGAAGGTTGCCCCTAGTTACAAGAATAGCTGCACACCCCTACACTAGCAAAAACAGGAAAGGAAGGCAAGAGAGTTTGAACCTTATTAGCCTATTGATTCCCTCTTGCAATTTCTGTTTGTGTTCTGTCCTGAAAACTTGCCACTTCACAACATCAGGACGAGATGTAAAGCTTAGGTTTTGTGGACAAGGTGAAATCCTTTTTGTGCTGGGGTGATCCCATTGGCATACAGAGGCCAGTAGAAATTCCTGTGTTTGCCAGTCTTGGTGAGGTGAAAGGAGCTGCCCCAGCCAAAAGGGCACATGTGCCCAAGCACTTCTTTCCTGTGCTGCTCGAGCACAGCCGTGGCACAAAGGCTGCTTCCCAAGAGCCAGCCTAGAGCAGGACTCCAAGTCAGGATGAATGGTTTTACAAAAACCTTCCCTTAAATATGCTATTGACCCACTCAATGCATGCAATAGTTAATAATCCTCAAGTCTCTGCTGTTATCTCTCACAGCTGACAGGAATATGGTAAAATGCTGACTCCTCTCTCCTTTTAGAACAGTGCAAAGCTAAGTGTACTGACCTTTCATCTTAGCCCCATGGCTTAATTAGCTTATGAAACAGAAAAGCTCCTTACTGAACTTTATAAACAAACAAAGTTTTGTTAAGTTCATTTCTAAGAGTACTTTTTTTTCTCCCTTGGAAAAAAAAAGCATGTAAAGCTGAAGGCTTTTTGGTCTAATAGCATTACATTCACTTAAATCTTAGCTTTGGTGAGCTGTTTTAAAAACCACATAATTGCCCTTCTTCCCAAGAAGAAAAAAATATTGTATAACAACAGCACAATACCTTACAATTACACAGTAAACAGCCCTGGAAAGTAGGTGCTAGAGACAGTCTGTGAAGGTCCACTGGGAAGAGAGAATAGCTTTGGTGTGGAATTACCAACAAGGAGCAAAAGGCTGCAAGGGCTGCAAGCTTTTCAAAAAGGGTCTGAATCACTGAGTCTGGCCACCTGCAGTTGGTAACAACATCTGAGTGCTTTTTTCTGGAGAGGGTTAACCCCTATGTCTTATTTCAGCTCCAGTTATAAACACACTCTGCATTAACTGCTTTGGAATCTATGGTTGGTTAATATACCCTTTATCCTAAAGGAAAAAAATTCCAAAACACTATATACAGAAGGCCTTAGAAATTTTTTTCCTGTTTCTATAGTTGTGTTGTTTTCTAAATTTTTAACAGAGATTAAAAAATAAGTCAGTCTCTGACATACCATTTCAAAAATGAGACTGGCAATTATGTACAAAAGATAATAAACTGCCCAGCCTTGTTCTGTAAAAAGATGCCTGTACCAGAGCTGTTCTTCAATATCATATGTCTTACATCAGAGAAGAAGAATCTCTTTCTGAAGGATTTGAAATCGTGGGATCCACATGCCCATGCAGTCCAAATTACTAGGTAAATGGAAACTATTGTTATATCTTCAAGATGAAGCCGAGTAAAAACCACGGCTAAATGCCAGCCCTTGATTTTACCTTCATTTTCCCATGTGGCAAACCCTCCAGCCTCTGTTTATAGTGGGGTGACAGATAACTGCACTTGCCCATAGCTCAAAAATTAACATATGATATTGTCCATGACCACACTGGAGCAGCACTAAAATCCTCAGTGATTAATGTTCTCGTGAGTACTTTGCAGCTGCTATCATCCAACAAACTATTTCCAGAGCTTTGCTGCTAAGTCAAGGCACTGCCAATGCACAAGCACTTACAGAATTAAAATTTTAAAAATAAATAAATAAAATAAATTGTTTTCTTTTTTAATTATGACAATCAAAGTGTAACACTGGCCCAAGGGCTAAAGCAAATTTTCTTTTAAACATACAGATGTGTTCATCATTTATAGAAGTTTCAGTCCATATAGGGCAGGTGGCATGTGTGCAACTATATGGGTCTGTGTGCTCACATTAACAAAGGTGCACATTAATAAAGGGACACATGAATTTTTAGTGCACGTCAGTGAATACAGATGTATAATCAAAGCCTGCCTCTAGCACACACGTGACAGACCTGCACGAACACATGCAAAACATGGTGAAGAGCAGCAAGCAAATGGCCTGGACTAGGAGTGTTTTGTAGGTGCTTTGACATTGGTTAAGTCTCTGACATGCACAGACAACATGTATTTCCTAGAGCTAAAAAAAAGGCACAACTTACTTTAGCATTTGAGACTACATGTGCCTAAAATACAGATAGGAATCCATATCAACACATAAGTAAATGGGGCCAGTCTGAACTGGAGGTTCTCCTTTCTATAAGGCTCTTATCATACCTGAAGAAAGGATATGCAAATTCCATTCAGTACAGAGCTGAATCTTTAGGATGGCAATCAAACTGAATGAATCATGAATCAAGTAGAAAAAAAGAAGCTTAAAGCTTTTCAAAAGTAAGTAGATTTTTATTTCCATTAACAAATCTGTTCTCAGAGACACATGCCTAACCCCATATTGAGAAGTTATTTGCATGGCAGAAGCACTTAGGAGCATCAGTCATGCTCTGTGATTCCCTTTCCTTTTGTGATACAAAAACACAGATCAAAACCACTGCCTTGGACCAAAGGAGCTTGCACCCCAATCCTTTCTATTTCTACCTAAAAAATTCAGGTTACGTGATTTGTACTGTGTGGCCACACATTAAAAAATCCAGATACACCTCTGGAAAAAGTTTATCATCATTATTTTTCTCCAGTTTAATTTTATGCATTCACAGTGCACAGTGTGTTAGGGGAACTTGAATGCACCCTCTAGGTTAAAAAGATACTGTCAGCAAACCTTGACTCCTGTGTTTTACTTGCAGTTCCACCACTAAACTGCAGTATGACTTTGAATGGGTCATTTATTTGCCTATTGGATCTATTTGCCTCACTGTAAAATGTGCTGAGTGAATTGTGGTGAGGCTTAATGTCTAAAATGTCCATGTTCTCCCACAGAGGCAGAAGATACACTCTTCTATTACTGTACTGCATCCATCATTGCACACCTGGTTCTCCTTACACGCAAAATAATACTGACAGCAATAGAACTTGACATTTAAAAATATTTCCACATGAAGCAGTGTGTGAAAATTCATCTTTACTGTTAAAAAAAAGCTCATGTAGGCACTTACCAAGAAATTGTTAGTACATTGGCAGTCATGACAAAGAAGAACGGTGATAAGCTAGCAGTGATGACCTGTTAAATTGAAAAGAAGGAAAAAACATTTTGTGAACTTGTGATATCACAAATGAAAACTAAAATACTTTTGCTGAAATTCAATTTCCATGTGTGCAGTCATATTTTCTTCTTTTAGTTGAAGATAGTATGACAGTCACACATCACAATTTGATTTTGACTCCGACAGAATCCAGGACAGAGCAGAGGCAGGGCAGGCAACCAGAACAGGGGATCCCTTGTCACATGTCCCAGCTGGCCTGGCCTAGAAGCCTGCTGGCTTTTACTTGTTGACAGCAGACTGGGGAGAGCAGTCAGATCCCAGGTTTGGAAGCTTTATATATCTGAGAAGAACAAGAGCTTGAAATATGTTTATAGGTGTATAAAAACAAAAAAAAATTAACAGGTGTATAAAAACAAAAAACCAACACAACTCCAGTAGGTTTATGTTACAAGTCTCTCGTTACCTCCAGGTGTTCTGGGCAGAGAAACTAGAGACAAATGATTCTGCTTTCCAAGTCCTGATCCCACAAACAGCTAGATCCTGATGTACAATGGTTTGTAACAGATCCCTGCCTCAGCAGCTACGGAGCCACCACATCTGCAGCCTGCATGCAGTTTTGGATGTTTTGCTGCCAGATGGATAATGTAAAATGGAAAGGGTTCAAAGAACAGTGACAGAGTCATTAGATAGGGGGATTGATTTTCAGTCAACAGTTAGGATAAGCAATGCCTGTGGGAAAAGAAGACTTGGTAGTGGTTTACAAAAACTTGGGAAACACAAGCGCTGAGGAATGAAAGGAACTATTTAGGTTAATACAAAATTGCCCAAGGAAAAAGATGAAATTAAGAAACAAAACATTTAAACAATTATCAGCTAAGATTTCCTAATCATTGTTTGCCTAGTTAACTCCCAAAGGAGACAGCAGAAACTTCATTCTGTAATCTATTACTTGTTAAAGCATTACTACATGTGCAGTAGGGAAGAAAATGCCATTTTAAAGTAGATTCTGTGCACCAGAGCTTGGACTAACAGTCTGTTAGTCAATACCTGCTACAATTGTTATGGCCACATTTTAAAAGGCAGGTTCTGAATCTGCCTGCAGTGCAATCTTCACCTGCCACTCCTGCAATCACATGCAGGAGTGGCAGGTGAAGAAGAGAAGGTTGTGTGTCCTCTCTCTAGGGTCCCACTCTATGAGTGAGGTGGAGAGGGGACAACAATCTAAATGCAGCAGTCAGACCAAGCAATGACACAGGAGCAGAGGTGTTCAGTGGGGACTACACGAGGCGTGCCTCCTCTGGCCTCTTTGGGGATGTTTTCTACTTTAGGGAGAGTCAGGTGTGCAGGTGGCTTTTTTCTTCCTAGATATTACCATAACTCACACCCTGACTGTTCTCTATGTGCCTGTAGCCCAGGCCCCTGTCAGAGGAAATGAGGCAGGAGATGGACTTGATCCAGACAGGATAACACATGACTGCAGGCCCACTCCATCCCTGCTCAGCAACCAAGTTGCTGGTAGCAATACAACCACAGACACACCTCCTGATACAAACTTCATCTGACTTCAGTGTTTTCACACTTCCAGCCACAAAAATGTACAGCACAGGCAATGCTGTATAGCTCCAAGCCAACAGAAAAAGTGAGCTCCTACTGCTAAAGAAAATCAAAGATGTGTATCTACTCCTAAAGCCTTGTATCTATACATGTAAGCAAACATACAACTTAACATGCACACTCAAAAGAGACTGGCAGAGGACAAGGACAAATGATAAACAGAGAGTTATGCTTCAAAACTCAAGATCATATTGCAACTGTTCACATTCAGTGGCCTGTCTCATAGTTATTTGCAGCCAGAGAGAACTGACACCTACTTCAAACAGTAGAAGTTGACTATTAAGGAGCTGAATCTTTCATACACTTTACCTAAAAACCAGCTGTGAGGCTGAATATCCATTAGTTCAAAACCAGTGCTCTAAAATAAGTTTGTTTCCTGTTCTGGTGGGCTGGGTTCTCCCCTTACAAAGAGTGCAGCAGATGCACTGACCTACAAGGAACCCTTTCTCATTTACTCTGGTGTGAATGCTTGAGGAATTAACTGTACTGAGCTTATTTTAGGTTAATGCTAACTTATTACATAAAAATATACAATACCAATTACTGACCACGTAAACAGAAACTAACAAAGGATAGCAGCTATGGTACACACTGAGCGTTCTTTTCCTTAAGCTCATCTCCTCAAAGAAACTGAAGGGCTGTGTTTGAGAAGAGGCACAGGCTAAAGTTGTGTCACCCACTCCCTTGTTGAGCCCTGTTTATTAGAAACTTGAGAAGAGGCCAAGGGCAGAGAAACAGGCATTCAAGAAACCTCCGAAAACAGGCCCTATCAGAAACAATACGCCATTCTACTGTGATCATCCCAAACCTCTGCAAAAATGCAGGCTGTAGCCTTTTGGACTACTATAGCTGAACACTGCTGTATTTTTGAGAAATTATGTAAGAGTCTCTCAGTGCCAAAGACAAACAAAATGTGGGTTGAAAGAGTGCATGAAGTAAGTGTGTGTAAGGAAAGAAAAAACAAATCACAAACAAACCGAAAGGAAAAGACGTTGCTAAAATGTCTACCTTTGATGATTTATCTAAAAGAAGAATATGTTAAAAAATGAAAAACAAGTTTTCAGAGAAGCTAACAATGTAATTTGTTCCAGGGGAAGAATCTAAATCCTAGGGACACAGTAGAGAAGGTAATTTTCCTTTAAGTACATTTCAGTATTATCTGAAGTGTTTTAAGTGCACATTTAGTTTGAAAAAAAAAACCCCACCTACACTGATGTTCTGAATGGCCTTAAAAAAAAAGAGAAAAACCAACAAAATAAATTCACAACAAGCTAAGTACAGTAATCTTTCTTTCTTCACTTTAAAGGTCACAGTTGTCCTCCTAGGCATGTAGATGCTTTAGTAAAAGGAATGAGCTTTCAAGACAAAAGAAAGCAAGTTAAAGGGCAAAGTAAAGTTAATGATTTCCAAATATATTTTGATGCCAAATCTGTGAAACTAAGAGGTGGAAAGGAAGATTTTGATTAGCTATAATATGCCTATTTTGAACAAACCTCCCCAAGATTTTGACATACAGTCACTAATTCTATCAAATTGTACAAGCTGGATGGTTGAACACCAACTATTTTGGAAACAGGAATAGCTCCATGGACTCTGCCTACTTTTAAAGGAGCTGTGACCAGTCAGTATTATGAAAGCTGCTTTAAAAACATTCATACCCGGAAATTTTCTTACAAAATTCTGACACAGCTTTCGATGATTAGGAAAAAATTCAAGCGTAGCATAACTTAACAAAACATTTCCATCTGAGCTGAAATTTTTCCTAAGAAATGATTTCAAACCCTTCCTTGCATGAAAAATCAAATCAAAACAAAACAAAACAAAACAAAACAGCCTCCCCTGAAGATTGTTGCTTAAAATAAATCAGTCTAAGTTTATTCTGTCATTCCATTGTACTGCAAAAATAAGACCCATTTTTAAGAAACACTTTATTAACACCTATTTGTTTTGGTTCCAGCTATTTCTGTAATTCCAATCACTGAGTTATTCACAAGTCATTTTAAAAATAACCAAAAATCTTGGCATTTCAAATTGTGCTTTGTACCTCAAACAAAACCAGTTCTAGTTCTTTACAATATATATCAGCATTGCAGGAAATAAGTGTATCCTTGATACTTCTCTGGGATTAGGTCTGAGGAGAGTGGGTTGATCCCTTCCACACAAAAGATTGGGCCTGAATCGTCAGGGAACAAAACACATAAATACTCTAATATTCTTCACAAAAATACTCTAGTACAAGGGCTAAACAGGAATCAGAGGAAAAAACAGAGAGCAACTTAGCCAGTTAGAGGTTTCAAACTCAGCCAGTTACTGGTTACAGGAGATCCCCAAATTCAGGTCCCCATATAAAAGGTGAAAACTTCAGGCGCCCCCATTGTTCTGGGAAACAGAGAAGGGCTCAGGTGCCATAAAACATTCCACACATTGCTTACATTGCCATTTATATTTAACAAGCTCCTATAAAGGACAACACAGCACTCAACCTCAGGATCTAAAAAAATAAATTCAATTCCAGAGCCCTAGAGTTTGTTCCTTGCCAGGCTGAATTAATGGCAACTAGAAAAAGAATGGCATCATTGAAATGCTGGGTAACAGACTAAGATCCATGATGCAGAAATATCTCAATGTGTGGAAGAACTTGTTGCAGAGTAGGGATAAATTCAGCACATAAAATCACTTCTGCACAGGAAAATAGTAGGCATAGGAAAAAATGTGCTCAATTGCCACTAGCTTTAAAGGGTTCCCAAGGAATTCCGATAGACAGACCACTGCACAACTCATGATGTGAATGATTTCCTCCTTTCACCCTATCACTTTATGGTCAGATAAGAAAAAATTTCCAAAGAGAAAGCAAAATTTGTCTCCTAAGTGTTGTTTTAAGAAAATAGGAGAGGAAATGGAATTTATTTTAGAATAAGAGATTAATTTAGTTTACAGAAAGCAAAATAAAAAATAAAGTCTGGAGAATTTCTTGCTGTAGACCTTAAGAACAGGTAAGATAATTATTGAACCAGCTTCCCTCTTAGATTTTATCTTGAACAAATAACATCAGAAAACTCTGATAAGTCTGACATGTGGCTTGAAGACAGGAGATGGCATCCTAAAGGTTCCTGGTCCTTGGCAATGCACAAATTTGGATCCTGGGAGATAAAGGAATGTGGAACTCTGCATTCTTTGCTACCTTGAGTTCTCCATTGACCATCTGTGGTTATACCACAGACTCTGGAGTGTCCAATTTTGATCGGTTCAAACCAGACATCACTGGTCAGATAAAAGTGTCATTCTTGACCAAGCTATCACGGATCCCCTTCAGCCCTGACTTTGCAATCAATTCAGAGAAAGATTTTCAGGCTGCAGAAGCTGGCTGTAGATTTTAAATATTTAGCATTTCTGAGTTGTTCAGGAAGATATTGTTTATATAGCCAAGAACACAGATGAGGACATTTTCAAAATTTAGATTCTGACTTAATCTTTCTATCTGGAATGGAAAGATATGCTGGGGATTTAGTCCTGACATGACCACAATTTGTTAATATTAGCACTCTACTTGTACATTCCATATAAAACTATGTTTTCTCTGAAACTTTTTAACTGCTAAGAAGTTGAATGTCATAGTTCTCACTGTGAAGTGAACACAGAATACTTTACAAAAGTTTTCTTTAGTTTGTGTACACAGAGCCAATCCTTGTAACTTCACTTCCCCAAACTGCCAAAACCTCTGTCCTTACAAAGACGTGTATTTTTTCCAAAGAGAGTGTTTTGAAACAGCTCATCAAGTTCACTCACTGTTCAAAATAAATCATTCTATTTACCATTGGGTCATCTTCTCAAAACATCAGGAAAAAGATTCTGATGTACGTAACCTTTGTTTTCATTCTACAGTCGGAATTAAAGTAATATCAAGCTTTTTATAGACATAATATTTGTTCTGTCCCTCTTCTGCGTGGTTTAACCAGCTGCTAAGATAATCATCAAAAGTCGCCAGGGAAATGGATCATTGTTAGGGCCACTGAAAACAGCTACATCAAGATAATCCAGTGCTACTGAAAAGATAAAAATTACAGCAGGCAAACATCAATAACAACACAAAATTTTTCTCTTGAGGGAGAGCCACTGAAATAATTTCCCAGATTTCAGAGTTATATCTCCTTCGTACATATGTTTACTGCAGAGTAAGCATATGTTACATGAGCATACAAAATGTTTCCATGCCAGGAATGGAAATATGTCAAAACCCCCCCAAAATCCTCAGAATAGAAAAAAAGAACAACTAATATTTTAATATCATCCTCTGTATTCATTAATTCACATGAATTTTCTAAGCTTTTAATACCATTTCTCTTTGTTTACGTACATTTTCCATCTCAGATGGTCTACAAGCCATTTCCATCTAGCTCTCCTCTACTTTCCTTCATCCAAATTTAAGACAACGAAACATTGCCAGATGGGTAAATTCTCTGCACCTTAGCAAGAATACTTTCATTCACACACATCCAGCAGCTACAGAACCAGTTGAACAGATGAAGGCATTTACTGGGACAGCCAAATACGTGGAAGAACACTGAGGGACTGGGATCTCCGCTGTCCAAACCCCAACTGATGTGGTCCAGCATGTAGTGCCAAGTCTTTTTAAAATAACCCAGACTTGAGAGATTTTTACAGAGCAGGTGCTGACTGTGAGGTTTCAAGCTGCAGAAAGTCAGCAATGTTTAAGGAGAGGCACCAATGACCACCTGTAAGCTCACTCATTGTGCAAGGCTGGTACTGTCACTGGAAATCTGACATGAGTTGGCAGCAAAAATCCCTGCTAAATATGACAAACATGGTACACGCCCTCCCTCGCAAGAAAGAGAGGATGTCACTAGAACTAATGTCAAGTCTGACTGGATTGCTAGCATTTGGGCAGGGAAAAAAAAGTACAAACAAAGTGTCTAGAAAAAGCCCTATTTTTTTCCTATGGTGATCAAAGAAAATAAAGCACTGTTAGCAGCGGCAGATACTGTGCACAGGAGATGTCTTCCATTGTGAGCAGAATTAAGCATCTGAATGAATCCTGCATGCAGAAACAGACCAAAATCAAAGTAGCCCTCGCTATTTAATTTTAGGTCAGCTTTGGAGATGATCACAGAAAGAAACTTCTATGGAAGCTTTCAATTATATTGCCTATTGTGATGACAAAACTTTCCATTAAATCATTAGAAGCTCAAAGGCTCTTCACAAATCGGTTTTACAATACCAAGGTCAATCTCTGGTTTAAAAAGATACAGCAAATTCAGGCAAAATTCCTCTGACCAACTCTCTTTTAAAGTCTCCTCTCCCTAGATATTCATTTAGTTGTATTAATCAATACAATGAAACAAAGTCTGAGACCTTTCAGCTTTGTTCTGAGGGTCTGTTGTTACCAATCAAAAAGCAAGACAAAATTTGCTGCTTAACATAAGGGCTTCAGGTGATAATGCAGCCCCTGAAGGAGCACTACTAGTAAATCCACAGACAATGAAGGGTTTCAGTCAGCCACACAACTTTTTCCAAGGCAAGGTAATGAAGCTTTGAACCTTGAACCACTAAAATAATGGCTCTTCCCAAAAGAAACAGCAATGCCATGATCCTGCCTGAAAAGCTGAGGAGCCCAAACAAGGGAGAGAAACAATTCAAAGTGAAATAGATTGGAGGAAAGGGGAAAGCAAAACAGGCTTCACTCTCACTTCTGCCCATTAGTTTAACACTAACTCGAGCACATCTGCTGTGTTACCCTCAGCCTGACCGAAGTGTAGACATGCCCTGAGGGATTTCATCCCCTGACAGACTTAACTGGAGACTGTCAGCCTATGAAATCAGCAGACAATGCAAGGAGTTCATGCATTACAGCATACTTAGGTGCACATTGCTCATAGGAGGAGCAATGCTCTGCTCCACTCTTCTGAAGGAAGAAAACCCTTTAACCCTTCTGAAATACAAGCTGCTCCTTAAAGGATAACCTGGTGATGCTGGCACCATGGCAACAGTGGCACCATGGCAACAGTGACAGTCAGTACCTCATGATCCACACAGCTTTGATCCAGCCACATAGAAGTTTTTTCAGCTGCTGTAAATTTCTTTGAGAACATTTATTTAATATTTGCCTGAATGCCTGCACTCATCTCCTTCTCTAAAGCATCTATTTTCTAAAAGGAGGTTTTGGCCACTGTCTTCTGCATTTTCTTTATATTTTATCTTTTTTCTTTCTATTTTTTTTTTTAGCATTATAAAAGCAATGATGGTAATATCCAGGGGTTAAGAACACAATTAATTCCATGTGTTGTGACTCAAAAGCAGGCAGAGTTTCAACATGCCTTAGCAGTGAAATGCCTATTGATAATGATAAAACTTAGTTCTAGAGTAAATGAGTCTATCCGTTTTTCATAGGAATAGATTCTGACAAAGCTTAAAATCACCTACATGTTATGTTTAAAATATAGAACATACTAAAAGCAGAGGGAGAGCGTAGATCAAATGACACACAATCAGCAACTTGCCCTCGGAAACATTTTCAAAAGAAAAGCAGGAAAAATGCATACCTCTAGAAAAATTATCAGATATTTTAGAGTGGTTTCTCTTTATTACATTACAAATACCTAAACTAATAATCTCTGTACTGCAGATGAATATTTCTATATATTAGCTTTTTGAGTGCTATGAGAAAATAGATTTCCTAACTAGCCCTAGTATATGCTTAGAGAGAAGATAATCCTCTGCATTTCTGTGGCTGAGTACCTCTATGCAGTTCCAGTATTTAAAGAATTAGGTATGCATCCTCTACTTTCTATCACATTTATGAAGATTTTTTTCAGTGCTGTTTTCTGTAAGTTCTTTTCTTTTCCCAGGATTTGATGACCAATTCAACCATGATGCTGATCCTACAAGTGCAAGGTGGGACCAACAGGTGGCTGCATCTTTAAAACTTCCTTAAAGTCATTGAGCATCCTGTTTTACCACATCAATACATGATCAATGTAGAATCCTTTCAGATTAATATACTAGAATAACTAGTTTTTAGCCCTGAGCATCATGTGAACATCAAAAGAGCTGCTGAACTGCTGTCTAACTTCGTCATTCTTTAATTCCTTATAAGACAAAAATGACCAAGCTACTGTGCTTGCACTGTATGTATCTCATCAGCAGTTTGGCTGCAGGAGGAAATGAACCATTAAGGTTTCATTTCTTGCATTTGAATCACTTCTAGAGAATCCTCTGCCTTCACCTCTTTGAGGTGTGTGGCACCTGTCTTGCTGCTCTCAGCCATACCAAGACTTTAAATATAGCTCATAGATGGCCATTTCGAATCCTGGCCTTAATTTTCTTGTCTCTCCAGTGTCGCTTTCTTTTTTAAACTTTACAACAGCCACCACAAAGTTATGATGATTATTTTATGTTGCAGAAACATCTTAGAATATTAAAGGACAGTAAGGAAAGGAGGATATGTGGATTACAGAATGTAATTAATAGAATCAATGTAAGAATATTCTCCTCTTATGAGAAGCAGGATATCATGGTCACGTTTACAATGATCAAAGAGGAATTTCCTTTTCAGCAAGACCTACATCTATCAATGTATAAACATGTATCTATATATTCATTTACCTATAAATGTGTACTATATATGTACACACTGTAGAAATATATAAACAAACATGAGATAGGACAGAATTATTACAAGCACATTATAACTTATTCTGCTTTCCTCAAAAAAGAGTGAGACATTTAAAGAAAATCAAAATTCTTTGCTCTTTGGAAAATACTACATTGGGTTAAAAATTATAGTGATTGTAGTGATTCCTTCTGAACATCAAATAGCCACTCCACACTATCTTCATTCAGACATAAAGATCAGAATTTCTGATGAAAGACAAAGCCACAAGAATCATTTGCCCTCTACAATTGGAGATAATGGCCAAAACATCCATTTTCCCTTCTAAGACTAAGAGCTTGAGCACTGACACCAATCTTCAGCCTATAAAGTGGCTACAGTACAGAACCCAATTTTAACAGTACCTCTGCTCATATTTTAAATATTTCTCTTAAATGTGCCCATCTGTAATCCAGATACTGTTATTGCTTTCAGAGTGCCAGTTCTGAGGACACAAAGGGAACAGCCTGCACAATTCTTGTAATTGCTGTTCCTAAGTGTGCTTTGCTGATCTGGAAACACAATCAATCATGATCCAAACAGGTGTGTGCACATGCTCCAGACTAACAGCATCTGTTCAGGTCAGTTCTGCAAACAAGAGGCACAATCCATACAGCTGAAGCTTTGCCAAGTAAGGACAACAAAAGTCATGTAATGGGGGACACAAGAAGGCTTCTTTATACCAAATCAATTTGATTTTCTTTGAATCTGCTGAGAAGCATTTTGCCCATTCTTGCTATTTCACCAAATTTAACACCCAACACTCCCTGTTTCCTGTAGATCCTTCATGCATTATAATGCCTAACTGTACTTTTCCTGTACTTTTCAAGGCCTTAAATGGCTCCTGACATTTAGCCTCTCCCCTGAAACTTCTAAGTTCAGAAGCTGACAGGGCAATGTGATTCATCATCTTGTTAATATTTTATGAATTAAATATTTGTGCAATGGAATAAGCATTTCAACAGCAACAACAACCACAACTGTAAAGTTCTACCTACTAGGACCACTGACAAAAACTGGATTGGACTAAGATGAGATTTAATCAAGTATTGGATGACTGCAGAGGATTGGGAGAATTTATGATTCTCCCCTAATGCAGCAAGTCTGGCATCAGAGAAAAGGAGGTATTTGTATCTTGACCTTAGCTGATACAAAACTTACATCTCATGGCATGAGGGTTATTAATCTTTCCCTTTCTCTCCAAGAAAAACTTCCATATAATGTCTACTATTGCTGAAATTACTCAGTCCCTTGGAACATGTTAAGTAGATCCAAGCCTGTAAAAAATATACAGCTCTCTTTACTTTTACTCAGTCTCAGTATTATCTTTGCTTTCAGACACTGAATTTTACTGATCAATAATATGGTACACTGTGTAAAACAATTACTTTTTCTACCTTTTTTGAGAAGTATTGATTTTCAGTTTTGAGCAGCAGTCAGCTGTACTAACCTTCTGCTGCTGCAAAATACCACAATGAAATATACTTCATTTTATGTTAAGCTCAGCAAGAGCTAGCCTGCTGGCATTCCAGGTTATTCTTCACCTCATGAGATCATGAAGCTAATTCAGATGAAACAACCATGATTTTCATTGTCAGATTTAAGTGGTGAATTTAACAGCCAAACTGACAGTTTGCTATGTATATCTGGCAAGAAAGGAGGTGACTCCTGGGAAGGAATGAGCTCAGCATCTTCCTATGCTTATTTTCTTCCCAAGTGCTGGATGCCCATGAGTGGGCATCAATCAGGAATGGTTATTATAACTGCCTTGAGGGAGAGGATGCACTTCCAAACAGGTGAACCATGACCTCCACAGCAGCAGGTCAGTGGTGGGTCAACTGGCATCCAGGAGAAAAGAAAAAGCTGGTTCCAGCAGACAGTGTGTACACTAGATAAAACCTTCACAAAACAGACCAGAAGCCTGAGAGCAGTAAATGCCCCCTGAGCAACCTGGGAATCCAACAGCAAACTTTTCCATATAGGCCTCAGGCAGGTGAATACCCACCCAGTTGTGCACCCTGAAGTCACTGCCAAAACTGGCCCAAAGATCCAGATGGGGACTAGCTCAAGACTGGTCATATCTGGAGCCCTTTACCATAGAGCAGGGTGTTGAGTGGGATGCTGCACACATTCTCAGAGATTGCTCTTTCCATGTCAGATTGCCCAAAGGTCTCATGCTGAACATTGCAGACTGAGGCTGTTGTCAGTTCAAGATCTGTGCATTTCTCGAGTGCATCTTCAAAACCTTCCTTGCCCCCAGTGTCACTGCTACAAGAGAACAAACCTTGTACGTGCTGCTTTTCTTGTGTATGGGAAGCCCAAATGCTGCTGAAAAAGTTCAAGGGGGCTGTGGGAACTAAAGAGAATGCCCGGCTTAAGGGGAATATTTTAGTGAAGAGAAATGCAATGCAATTTTCCATTGTTAAAATCTATAAACACACCTGAAGTGCCTATGTTCCTTGTCAACAATATCAGGTGTAAAACATTTTTCTGTCATGACTAATTCAGAACTCTGTGGAGGATATCAGCAGTATCAAAATAGCATAGGAAACTTTGGAATGCGTAATCAAGGGGTTTTTTTTAAATCTGTTAGCAAAAATAGCAAGTTTCCATCAGCCTCTCTCCCAGATGACACTTACAGTTTTGGTATTTCTATGCATGTATAAAGTCCATTTCCTATTGTATTTCCCATCACACACTCCTTTGGGAAAACCTAATTCATAAACAAAAAAATTCCCAGAGAAGATAACTAAATCTCCCTACTGACCCCTTTCCATACTACCCAACAAAAAAAACAGAGGCACAGTCTCTGCATTGCCATTCTTTGGTGTGTTTATACTGCTTTAGTAATGATGTAATGGAAAGAAAGTGACATGCTATTATTACTGTTGTTATGCTAAGGTCTGCAAGGAAGAATTGATTTTCTTTAAGGTTTTATTTTTCCATTTAAAAATGACAGCTTTTCCAGGGCTTTCTAACCATTAAATGCTACAAAAGGTCAAAATATTCCATCAGAACCTTTAAAAAATATGATACTTGAAAAAATATTTTTAAAAAAGCATTTATTTAGCTGATCAATTCTGAGCAATGCCTTTAATTAGCAATGTCACAAGGTTACATACTCAGCAGTCTCTGTGCATCCCATGCACGGGAAGACAGTGACAGAACTAACTATAGCTGACTATAGTCCAAACATTTCCTCCAAAAAGAGTCAGGGAAGCCTCTGCAAGACAGGTCTGTTCCCTTCTGACCCCTTTGAACAACCATGCACAGCAACATGCAGAGAGAGAAAACTGAACTCTGCCCTCTTCCTCTCCATGCTCTAAGACCTGTGTACAAGTCAAGAACAGCCCATTGCCACCTCCTGAGATTGTCTGAAGCCTATGTGGCTTCCCTGAGTGGCACATATTTCAGGAACAGAACATAATCCATTTAATCTGCCTTCCCTAGAGTTCTATGGCTGTTTTCTGACTTTTGTTGAAAGTCAAAATCTAATCCTTAAACAGGTGTATGGAGTTGGACTGAGAAATGAATGCACTTGAGGTTTGGCAAAGAGTTGGTATGAGATGGGGAGGAAGAGGAAGACAGAGACCTGTTTCAGAGAGCAACATCTCCGAAGTTTCTGAAGGAAGCCACCTAAGTGTGACACTCAGTGCCTACCATAGAGGTCAAGGCTCAAGATCTGTGAGACAGCCTGGAGACATTTCACCCACTAAGGTATTTAAAAATCAACAGGGAACATTCTGAAAAGAGCAGAAAACCCGCAAAGCAGAAGAATGTGGCTGTATCTTGGTTTTGGAAGCCCAGCCTTAGCTAGCTTTGGAGCCTTCTACATTAGTATGTTACAGAGTACACAGCTCTCCCATGTAATTTTGGCATTTACATCAGTGCATTAGCAACGGAAATGACTTCCAAAACAGTTCTCATTCTTTTGATTTCTCTTTGTCACAATAATGATTCATCTCCCAGCCTCAGCTCTCCATATGCTAGTAGCTCCAGGAGACTAAATAAAAACATGGGAGACTAGCAATCTATTATGCAGAAGAACAAATAAACTTGCATTCTCTGCAATTCAAAATTCTGTTAGATTTGGAAAAATTTCCTTTTGAACTGTTGTTTTTGTACTGTCGAGCATATAGAGATGGTTTGTTAAGGCTAGGAATGAAAAAGTATCTTCCAAAGACATACTCCTAGCTCACTGCTCTGCCTTTAGCTTTACATTAAAGAACATGCCAGTACCAAACATACACTTTAAATCGATATCATAATAGATAAAAGGAAACAAATTGTTTCAGAGCATCTCTTAGGGCTCAAAGTTAATGCCTGCTGAGACTGGATTTATTATATTAAGCACAGCTGAAAAATTGTTCTGTGATACCATCTCTAAGTCACAACACATTAGTTTGTGTGACCATGTCATGCCCAAAAAGCTGTGTAGCTGGCTTTTTCAGTGGATACACAATTGCAGCCATTTACACCACCCTCACAATATTAAAATTTTCCATTACCTGGCAATTCAAAATCTCCAACAAGTCTCAGCTGTTCTTACAAGACAGCTTCCTTAAATTGCAACAGTGCCCCAGGGAGCCTGTGTCGCTTAGCTTAGTGGCCATGCAGCACACAATGAAGTTGTTATGGAGACTCACTTCTCCCCAGCAATTATATGCTGTAATTAGTGTTGGCTGCTACAATGTAACTATGAAGCTGTCTCCATGGAAACTACCCTAAAACCGGTATTTTTAAGGTTTCAGCAACTAGTCTTTTTTACCGACCCTAACAATGCAGTGAAGTTCACACTGATGGCATTCTCTGCTTGAAGCTCAGCTGAGAAACACATCATCTTTTCCAAGGTATTTGCATAGTCCCCATGGTGACTCACAGGAATCAACTATATGTAGCAAGAATAAATGTACGTATTTCATACAGTGAAGACCAATCAAAAAGCAATAAAGATTTTTACAATTTTTTTATTCTCTTTATCCGTGTATGTGTGCACATCCACATGCGTGACAGTGCACAAGGTGTGCAGATGGAACAAGTTCAGTTCTACTTTTATGAACCCCTTCTTGGAATCCTTGAAAACTTCAGTGTCACAGAACCTTCCTCTCTCAGATTACAGATGCACTTCTAACCACACTGTTGCCACAAAGAGCTCCTACCACTAGAGTCCAGATGGGTCTAGGACACAATTCTCCCTCTCTCACAGGGTTTTGGCTTGCAGCTGCACAGTTTTCCCAGGTTGGGTGAGCAGAGATCTTGAGACAGTCTTGCACAAAGTGCAGGATCTTTGCTGCATGAAAACACACTCTGTTTATGGAACTTGAACGGGAGTTTATGACATTTTTGCCTAAAGCTTTACGAGGTCCAAGCCAAGAAAGAAATGGGATTTTCAGCCAAGAATCTCACTGTCACTTTTTCCTGAGCCAGCAGCATGCAAAGAAGACACTACTTCAGTCTACATTATAACCAAGTGGGCAAGTGCCAGAAAACCAAACACATTCTTGTTCTAGTTATGATATTCATATGAAATTTTTAAACAGGTTTTTAAATTCCAGAATCCTGTTCCATTAAGGCAGAGAAGAGCAAGAGAGAGAAATTTACTACAAAAGGTACCCATGGCAGGACTCTTTTATCAATTTTCTGCAAGTAAATAACCCCCAGCATATTTCCTAGCACTTGTGTGCTAAGCAGCAGTGAGAAAGGAATTAAGATGTATACAAATTGAAGCAAATGTTTTGGCAGTGGCTTTAAGATTGCAACAATGGGGAAAAGCATGAATTGATTTTATTTCTCTTGGTTGGTTTGCCCCTAGAATTACAGCAGATAAAATTCTCATGTGAAATGCTATATGTGAAGAGAGGTGCAGTGAGCATAAGAAGGCTAGAAGCCTCAGAAGGCCTGCAGCTGTGGCTCTCCATTTTTTGAGAAGCAGAAAAAAGAGAATTTGTGCTTTAATAAAAACAGCGGTACTTTTCCAACCATTAAGATGGATATAATAAATTATTTTTGCACTGACATGAAGAAGGATCTAGTCTATCCATTCTCTTCAAGACACCATGGGGAGCAAAGAAGCAAAAACACAGGCATGAAATATAAAATCTGAGACTACAGGAGTCATTCTGAATAGCAGGAGGGATTCTGAACAGACATTATACATTTGGGGGGAAGACTAAACCTGCTGGGGTACAAGTACAGTTGGTACACAGAACCCAGAGATAAGAGATGCTTTCAGACACTCCTGCAAAGCTGCTTTCGCAATGTCTGGCAGCCAGCATTAAACACAGGATGACCTGGGGCATACACATCTAAAGTTAACAAACAAGGAACCAAAGCAGCTGTCAGAGGATGCTTTTATGTACTAGGGAGCCTCCAACACTGTTCAGATAAATTATAGATTACATAATAGTGCCTGGGATGTTTATATAGAAAAAAGTTGCATACTCCTGATCCGATTATTCTATATTTCCTTCCAACCCATGCATAGGAAAATCAGTAAACCTCAACGCAACTTAATTTCAGCTATTGAATTTCCTTTCTTCAGGTGACGGAGGAAGAAAAAGAGAATTCAAAATGAACTGACCTTCCCATTTGTTCTTCCTGTTTATAACAAGCTGCTTCAATAGGTTCTTACTGGAAACAAGCTGAATTCCCTAATACAAGTTTTTAGGAAAACACTAAACATGATATGGGAATACAAATTCATAAGTAACCAGTATCTTGCTGAATTTTTCCATTCTGTTAATGATTTAAATGATTTCTGCTGCTTAACTTTTAGAGACCCTAACAGGCTTCATCACCAGATATAGATTGGCAACCTTAATCAAAACAAACTCACTGACAGCACTGTTAGAGCTCATTAGCATCCTCACCAGATGCTTCTGTCTGTATACATGAACATCTCCAGTTTTTTCTTTCCAGTACATGACCCAGGATACTAGCGCAGCTTTCAAATTAAAACAAGAAATCTCAGTACAGCTTCAAATCCTTGCTCTTCTGGGGATTAAATCTGTGCAAGGCTATGACAAAGCATTTTGTATTTTTGGACTTAAAAACTTTTTTTTTTTATACAGATCACCGATTTTTTTTTTTTCTTTTTGCATATCTCAGGAATTTATACAGATATGACTGACACATATTTTGCTTTCACAGAAAAAGTGCAGAGAGCATTTGTCGCTATAATTATCACACAGGACTTTATCCGCAGATGAAACCTGTGCTTCCTCTGTCTCTGTGCAAAGCAATGCCCTAACATGAGAGCTGTCAGAAATCATTACAGAAAAGAATTTAAAAACCTCATGCATTGATTAAGTTGCCACAGCGAAAGTAAAGATCATAACAACAAGTTACAACCCAGTTCCAGTTTTTAAGTGAATGAAAAATTAGAGGGTAGGGAGGCCAAATATGTGGGCTTCACAAAGAATGTGTCCTTGGATGTGCAAAGCACAGCCGATCAGATCCCATGGTTAATTTATTGGAAATGAAGCTGTGACAACGATCTCAGCCCCAGCTCATCAGTCACATAGGTACAAAGCATCCAAATGGAAAACAGATTTTCCGATTCCCTGCACCTCCCTGGAGGCCTGTGCTGCTGTCTGAGGACTACAGCATTCTCCTTTCTTGGCTCATTTGTAAGATAAACATATTCTGGCCTCAAACGCTGCTCCTTTCCAACTGCTGGTGAAAACTCCAGTCAGTCTGAGAGATTAGAAGGATGATCTAGGGTACTACTCAATCCAAGAAAAATGCTCATGTGGGAACACAAAGCTGTTGTTGTGACCAGAGGTGTTTTTTTTTTTTCCACTGGATCCCATTCTGCAAGTCCAGATACAAATATTTTCTATCTTTATTCTTTATCCACATTAACTTCCTTTCTTTTCTGTTTTTTTTTTTTTTTTTAAGGGAGCCAGACACTTACACTTAAACAGATTTTTACAGTGCTAGTTAAATGCTGCTTTTCTGCACTTATGATGATTTAAGATGTGACTGACAGAGCCCTCATACCTGGGCAATGCTGAACTGGATCAGTACCTAGTTAAAACATTTTCAAACACCTGCAGGAAGTAGTATTCATGATCAGACAGATGGAACTCAAATCTTAACTACACAGTACATAAATTTATAGTTCCTTGTAGATACAAGGTTTCTTGGGAGAGTTTTTTGGGAGCCAGTAGATCACTCCCTACCCTTAAAGTAAGCTCCAGTTCAGCTGTTGCTTTCTGCCTGTCTGTGTCTGTCTCTGCTTTGATTCCTGTTCTAAAACTGATGTATGGTGCTTCCAAACTTTTCAAGGATTCACTGACTTTTAACCCCAAATCAACTGCATTTCAGCACTTGGAGCAGCAGGGCCCCCATGCTCCTCATGCATCCTTAGATGGGTATGGTAGAACCCTAAAATAAATCACATAGAAAGCTTTAAAGCACTCTTGGAAGACTTAGGGAAACTGCTAGTGTTGATAAAATTATTAGTGCTACAGACAGATCTCATGAATTCATTATTATTGCCCTCTTCAAACTCAAGATAAGACATATAATTTGACCATTGGGTTAGAAGCTACAGAAAGAAAAGGACTAACTGCTCTGCTACAAAAACCTTCTAAGCAAGATAAATTAACAATGTACATTAAAAAGCATGAACTTTAAAGGTTAAAGAAGAGATTAAATTCTTCCAGTGACACAGGGACAAGCTTTAAGTTGCTATGAAGGAACATAATTTCATTGACAACAGTGGCTAGAACAAACTTCATATCATTTATGTCTAGAGACAGCCAAACCCCCACAAATCTAGAAACCCTTGAACTCTGGGAAAACTTTGATCCAATCCAGACTTTATGGCTCTGATCCACTTCATCTGGGATGGACCCAAATCTGCTTAAAATATATTTCACAACAGATTTTTGTGCATTTTTTCCAGTAGGTCATAAATACCACATGTAAAACCATTTACCCTCATTTACAACACCTACTAACAGAGCCAGCTATCCCAATCTCCAACCCAGAATGTTAAACAAAAAACAAAAACAAAAAACCCAAACTAAAACAAAACAAAATGCCACAACAACAACAACAACAACAACAAAAGACTCAAGAGCAAGTTTTAGATCAGTTGACTTTGCTACGAAGCAGTAATAAGAAAGCTAAGGTACTAAAATCTGCACACTCAGAATGTTTAGAAGAAATTTAAACTAGTGAGAAACACTGTGTAACTTGTACAGTAGGGAAGAGCTTACAAAGCACAAACAAAGTCATATCAGTCCACTCTTGTTATCCCCACAAGAAACAGACTAATTTGATTACAGTTTCTAAAGAAGCATATTATGCAAATCTAGGGTTGGCGGGGGGCGGGGTGGTGATAATGTAACAGCTTCATTCACTGTAGTAGGAAAGGTGAGATCACAAACCACATCGTAAGGTTGTGGTTTTCAGACGACCTAGATGAAAGTGACAAAACTAAGTAAAATCTAAGCAGGGAAAAGGAATCTGACAAGCTCTTTTGACTGCATTCACCACCAATAATTTACAAACCGAGTTGTTAATAGCTTAAATCAAGTACAGCCAGACCCCAGATCACAGGATAATTCCAGAAGGAATGGATCTCAGGAGGTCAGACTGGGCTGCTTAGGGCTTTATCCATTTGGGTCTTGTAAACCTTCAAAGTCGGAAACAGCACAGACTTCCTGGGCAACCTCTGCCCTTGCCTGACTTGTCTTTGGGGTAAAAAAATTTTCCCTCATACCTAATCTAAACCTCTCTGTTTACTTAACACAACCCTACACAGCACTGTGAATAGCCTGGATCTGTCTTCTGGATGATTTCTCCATAGCTACTGGATGGCTGCTGTTTCTTAGGTGCTCCCAAAGATGTCCCTCTTCCAGGCTGAACAAGCCTCATCCAGCAGCCACTCCCCAAAATGTAAGTGATCCAATCCTCTGACTTTCCTGGCAAACCTCTGCCAAACTCATTCCAGTTTATCAATATCTTCCCTGTACTGAGGTGCCTGAAACAAGACTCCCTATTCCAGATGTTGACTAACAAGTGCTGAGGAGAAGGTCATGATCACTTCCACGAATTTACTGTCTATCCTATTATAAGTACAGCCCAGCATACTTTGAGTTTTTTTAGCTGCCAGGGCACACTGCTGCATCGTGTCCTGCTTGCTGTCTACCAAAATCCCAGGTCCTTTTCCACAGAGTTGCTTCCCAACTGTGCAATCTTCAGGCTCTATTATTGCCACCACCTCCTCCTTCCCATGTGCAGGGCTTCATATTTGCCATTGATGAATTTTCGAAGATTTCTGTTGGCTCATTCCTCCAGACTGTCCAGAACCCTCTGTAAGGCAACCCTGTCCTTCAGTGTTATTGACAGGTCCTCCCAGTTTGGTGTCCCCTGAAAATGTGAGTGCACATTCTAACTTCTCATTCTTCAATAAAGATGTTAAATAGGAAAGGACCCAGGACAGATCCCTGTACCATTCCACTTGTCACAAGACTCCAGTTACAGTAGGAATCACTAACCTCTACCTTCTGAACCTGATCCTCCAACCATTTCTTTATCCATCTAGTTATCTGCCCATCCAGACTGTAGTACTCTAATTTTTATATAATACTGTTGTGGGACATAACATCAAAAGCCCTGGTAATGTCAAGGCAAATGACATCCTCACCTCTCTCCTGCAACAAAAACAGTGAGAGTTCTGGTGTTGAACTTCAGGGAGTTAGCTGTAACTCTTGGCTCAGGAAAGACACACAGCCAGCTGTGTGCAAAATGGCTGGGGCACACACTCATAGAAGAAGTATTCTCCAAAACGTTTTGGGAAGTATAGGCTCGTATTACTGGGATGCCACAGTCCAAATCCTTAGCTGCAATAATCATCCCAGTTCCATTAGGCTCAGTCTACACACCGTATTTCATCTCAGATAATGATCCTGGGGTATTACACACCTGACATTTGTTGTCACAGCTCTACACGCAGGTTACACAAACAGGACCAAGGAAGCATCAAGGAGGAATAGCAAGGGAAACTAGAGAGACATAGAATTTCCTCAGTTCTCCCGGGAGATGCACAGATCCACTGTGTTCCTGTGAGGGTCTTTCTCTTACCTTTGCAAGGAAACTCCAGGCTGCATATTGCCCCGAGGTTGTGCTGCTTTTTAGCTTCACTGTGTGCAACATCAGAAAGAATCCCAACAGTCCACTGCAAAGAATGGGGAAAGCTTGTTAATAAAATCTCTTAACTTCAACTAAACAACCTCTTACAGACATCTTGGTTTTCCTAATGAAGAACTGCAGTTATAATCCCATTTGGAGAATGAAAGCTGGTGGACAAGAAGCTTACATTATGTCCAGTACACCTAGTGTTTTGTTCAGTCAGTGACTAGAATCTGAATAAAGTAAGTCTGACACTCTTATGGCTGGTGTCTAATGCACTTGCATAATCAGAAAAGTAGAGATTATTGAAAACATGAGGTGAAATATTAACTTCAGGCATTGAAATGGCTCTGAATAACAGCAATGCTAATTTCAGCAGGAACCACACATATTTGGCAACTAACTCACTTCAACCTCCACAGAGCCTTGAACTGAAAAAAAATCCACTGGAAAGTTTCTGCCTGAAGCTTTTAAGCTGTTTAAACTTCATGAAGCCAAAATTCCAATTAGGAAGTCAAATGCATCTCTACTGTATAACAAATAGATGTCTCAGTAGTGCTGGGAACAGGATACTCCAAAGTTTCCTGCTGACAATTAAGAGAATTTTGATCTCAAGTCTTATAGGACAGCAGTTCGCAGCACTCCTGTAGCCAAGACTACTTTTAAGGAAATATTGTTCCACATCTCAACAGACTTTATGGAGTTCATGAGGTTTGGCTGTGGATTTTATTTCACTTGTGACATATGCACAATCCACTGATTGTCAACAGGTGAAAAAGCGTAAACCAGCAAGCAGGGAACAGAAAGGTACTTCAAAATATGTAAGGCACAAATTACCGTGAGGCATAAGAGACTACAAAGTGCTGTGGGAAGCTGCATGGGAAAGGAGATAGGATCAACACAGCACACAGGTGGTGAAGCAAAAAGTGCCTTGGTATTTACACAGGGTATGCTGTTCTGGATAGAGGTGCCATACAGTTGGTCCCCTCTCTACAGCAGCAGGAAGGGCGGAAAATGGTGGCTCCTCAGGTCAGAAGTTCTGTGCTGGGCCCCAGTATACCAGAGTGCTGTTCCCTGTGCAACACAAATGGCCAAGTTCCAGCTCAGCTGCATGTCCATACAGGCACCAAAGAGCAGGGTAAGATAACTTCCCAGGAGTAGAAGGCATTGGGAATTTCTGCATTGAGCCATAACACAAGATTCTTTGGGATGTGTGTGAAGTCTGAAGCCAAGGTAGCAGACGCTGCTTTGATGAAAAAAGATGGGCCTAAACTCAGCAACTTGTTGTGGAGGATGGAGTGCTGAGCAGTAGAGCATTCCACTCTGAGAAATGAATGAGTTCAATGAACCAACATTGCCCATACTTTTAAGAGTCCAGTAGCTTATTTCAGATCTTCTGCCCTGTTGTGAAGGGCTTTCGGTTAAGAAGATTCGAAGATATTTAGTGCAACTCAAGAGATAAAAAAGTGAAACAGCAAATTATAATACCTAAACCATTGATGCCACAATTAACAGCAATTTATTTCATTAACTAAATTGAGCACTTTCCACCTTACTGCTGATGCTTCAGACATTTTTCAGAGGCAGTAGATTTAGCTGCATGAATTGCCCTTACCTTACATTGCATAGGTTTTCCTCCAAATCCCACATATCTACAAAGACACTCGATTATAAAATGTAGGAGAGCAACTGAGATGTTTGTTTCTCCATCTAACCATTCTCTTCCCCTTCCTGTAGTGTGTGCTATCTACTACACATGTACTGAAGGTGGGCCAATGGAAACAGAAGTGGGAAGCTACCACAGAGGTAAATGAAGTGAATGAGAAGAATATCTGGGCTAGACTGATATCCATTAGAGCCTTGTTCCAGATTGCAAGGCAAGTAGTATTCTATTACCATCTGCATGGCAGTTGTCTTTTGTCAAGTGGGCAATTTTCCTTATCTCTCTCTCTCTGAGTGATCACAACCACTCCTCCCTCAGGAGGGGATATCTGCTGATAACAGGCTATTGAATGTCACCGCATGGCTGATAAGAACTATAACATCCCATTGTGAGATGCTCCGCCCAGAAGGAGGAGCCAAGCATTCCTACCCAGATATAATCCAGAGGTTCTGAAACACCAACACAGCTTCTCCACTGGATTCCCCAGAGGAACAGCAGCTGCCTCTTCTTCCACTGGATCTTTGGAGGAAGAATACATCCTTTTCTACATGACCCCCTGCTCCAACAGATCCACACCTGACACTTCAGGAGGACTGCAGTCAATTTCCAATTGGACTGCTGCCAACACCCTGACCAACAGGGTGTCAGATTGAGTTCTGACTCTGTCAGTGTTGTTCTAGTGTACTGCACTGTTTATTTTATCCTTTTAATTTTCTTCCCTATTAAAGAACTGTTATTTCCTGCTGCCATATTCTTTGCCTGAGAGCCCCTTAATTTAAAATTTATAGCAATTTGGAGGGGTGGGGAGCGTTTACATTCTCCATTTCAGGGGAGGCTCTTGCCTTCCTTAGCAGACTTCTGTCTTTCCAAACCAAGACAAGCCTGCAGTTAGACCTCACCTTCATGAAATATAGATTTCACCTACCTACAGAACACCTAATTGTGAGTTACTTGTAGTGTGAATAGTCCACACTTGGAAAAACATAACAAAAACCTATATACATTGGAAATTATTGAACAGTCATTCCCAATATACCCTTTTAACAGAAAATCCAGATACATGTCAGAAAATGCCTTTCAAAAATATTTTTGGCAGTAGTTAGAATGAAAATATCTTTTTCCCCCTCTTAAAAAAATACTTTAATTTGGTAAAAGACTGCGGGTGAAAGACAGGAATTTTTTTTTTAAATTAAGATCTATAGGAAACATATTTATGTTGTCCTGTGAGAATTACGCCAATATGCAGTGAACTTTTGCTACTGAAAATAATGGAATGCTTGTTAAAGCTTTTCCTTTTTACCCAAAACAGCATTCTGCCAAATCATAAGAGGTACAGGCAAATAAATCTATGTACACACATATACTGCTGAAGACTAATACTTAGTAATCGCTGCAAACAGCAAGTTTGGGTTAATCTGACTTCAGAAGCATTTGAGAGATGCTATGTATCAAAGCTTTGCTACATTGGGTAACCATTATTTTACTTGTCACTTAGAACTCTCCCGATCAGAATGTACTCACTCAAGGATACACATACTTTCAGCTCATGTGAATCTCAGGCCATCAAATGCATATCCATAGACATGCAAAGATTTATTCTTTGCAATTCTACTGGCTTATGGCAGCAGAAACTAGCATAAGTAAGGCTTTACATGCTACAAAGTTTTTAACTGAGAGTATAGGCTGGAAGTCAATTGAACCTCTTATTTTGAAAACATTTACATGACCTGTTATATAGAGAGGTTACCTGGCACAGCAGCTGCTATGAAACCTGTAGAAGTACAGGAATGGAAAATCCAAGGCACTGAAGAGATCACCTGAGGGACAAAGCAATACACTCAGTAGGTGGGAAAAAAATTACCCACTGTTACAAGCAATGCAACAGCAATTACATGAACATTAGTAGTTTAACATTCCTTTGAGCCTTTACAGCTGGCTGGCTTTTCATTTATGATGCTTTCCACATTTCTGGCGTGTTTAATGATTTCTCTCTGACCTTGCTTCTAGCCAGTTCTTGCCTTTGGTTGAAAAAGGGAAAAGGGATACCTAAGAGTATTTATTTTTTTCCAGTATTCAGAAGGTCCTGTTTAATCAAAAGTTGCCAGTGGACAGATTATTGTGCAGCATGTGATAGCTCCTACTGAAACAACAGGAAACACAGACATATGGTGGCTGCTTCCCCCTCTGGCATTTGAACTCTGTAACACAGAGCATGTTGAGAGGTTTAAAGAGTTCTCCTAGGTTAAGTAGAGCTCTTGAGTACTTGCATTTCCAGGAACCTGGGCTTGGGTGCTCTTGGTGGCAATTCCAGGAGCTCTCTGGCCTTTAGGCTCTACAGATTTGCATGAAGCTCCATCTTTCACTTTTTGAAATGCAGGACTGTTTCATTTAACATATATGTCTATCCTGGTGAGGGTTTCCTATATATACAATCTGCACCACCAGGAAAAAGGGAGAATTTATGTTTCTTTAAATGCTTCCTTCTTTATTTTTCTGGCTGAACAAATGTAAGCAACAGATGATCGCCTTTACCCTCCTAATTATGAACATACCAGAAGGTAGGAATATTAGCCACCATAAAATTTCTCAGTTTTTACCACCTGATGTGCTTCTACTTTAAATCCTGCTAAGGGCCCAAGCAATGGGATTCTTGTTATGAAGGCAACAAAATAAAAACTCTGCATAGCACTGGGGACAATGCAGAAAAGGAAGCTCAGTTCTATATACTCAGAAGAGGACATGTTGGCTTAGGAAATCCTTGTTCTTTTCCATGCAGCATCTCAAAAACTGTTCTTTGTTGTCAGTCCCATACTGCTTGTCTGCATGGGACAGCTAAAAATGGTACTGGGAAATATCATGCAAGTTATATACCCTTCTCTCCTCTTCCTACATGATAACATATTATTGGTCATATACAGGGCTAAAATCCTAAAGGTTTGGTAGCTAAAAACATGCACAGAAAGCAAAAGCAACATGAATACTTAAAAAAGGAAGAACTCAGTTCACTTTACCTGCTGGATGGGATGCAGAGGCCAACAGCACTACACTAAAAAAAAAAAAAAAAATAAAAAATTGGATACTACAGAATTTATGACACAGGCTGAAGACTACAAATTGACAGCTTTGTGTTTGTTTATCCATGGTGAAACTTATTCCAGTTAAGTAGAATAACTGAGACACAAATACCAATTAAAAGAAAACACAAGTTGATTGGAAAGGAATGTCTGGGGTCACCTAATACAATTTGTGACCTGAAGTAGAACTATCACAAATATTTGATGATGCCCTCTGGTTCTGTCTTAAAAAGGCATGTCTCAAAAACCTACCAGCATAGAGATTCCACACCTCTCCAGGTAATTTTCCCAAGGACATTCTACCCTCCCAGCAAAGAAGTTTTTCCTGCTGTCCCATTTTTAAACCACCAAAGTTGCAATGTATGGTTGTTGTTCCACATTATGCTGAATATTGCATGTAGACAAGTTTAAAAACACATGAAAATAAAACCAAGTACCAGCCCAAATTATTCACACTTTCCAGATACAAGTGAACAAGAAAACCAGCTGTGACCAGTTCTTTATCTGAAGTATTATCACTTAGGTTTTCTGAGGTCTTACAAAGACCTCACCCTTTTGAATTTGCAGTATAGGTTGTACAGAGCCTTTTTTAGTGTTACTGATTCTTCTTCTAAATTTCTATTTTTTTTTTTTTTTCACATTTTTCACTCCAAATTGCTTCTAAGGTTAGAGGGCTACAAAAATATTTGGAGGTACTGTGAGATGGGATAAGCATGCACATCTGTAGAGCTACAACTTCTTCCAGTTACCAAGACCATACATCCATGACAAACTCTAAGGACAAGTGGGAGAAGAAGAAAATAGTATCTCAAGAGTTTGCTTCTTGGTACATAGCAAGCACTGCACTTACAGAGGTAAAAAGACGTTCATCAATGTTATGAATGCTCAAGCATTCCAGGCCAACTCCCTTTTCCAGTGTTAACACAGCTACTGTTTCGAAACCTGTCCACTCACAGCTGGTCCCAGCTCTCTGCATGACCAAGCTTCAATGCTTGGTGACCTGCCTTTGGCAAGCTTTGGTGGACCCCAGCATCAGCCACAGAATCACCTGCAGCAAAAGGAACTGCAAAGAGCATGGAAATCCCATGGCCAAGGAAGCCCTGGGGGGAAGCTTGTCACTGAAATCAGCTGTGGAACACAATAGGCTGAAGGAGGAAGGGGTTTATGAGGGACAGACAGGCAGGTATATTAGGCTTCACACTTTATGAATCTTTGAAAGGCTGGTACAGTATGTTCAGATTCTCAATATTTATACATGTTTTTAAAATATGTTATTGCCACAAAGGTATTAAACAAGGCAAAGCAGATCACTTACAATAGGAAATTTGCCCTACCCCTCCTCCCCACACATGGATGCTCTCCCTGTATAGGAAAGCCAAGAGTAATTCAAAATAAACAGGCCCAGTTCCTCGGTTTCCTGGTAAAGAGAGAAAAGGAAGCAAAGGTCTACTGCTTTTGACTGAATAACAGAAAAAATAGGAGACTGACAGGGAAAGTGAAACTGTATCAACAGTGATGAGAAGTAGGGCTAAACCATGTTTCTCCACTTGTTTTTTGAATTACTACATTTTAAGCAAAAACCCACTGAGATTGGGAAATAGTCAGAGAGAAACTTCCTTCTACAACCAAGAGGAATTGATAACCCTAACAGACACCCCAGGTTTTGGTCAAAAAAAAAAAAAAAACAACAGGAGAAAACAAAACCTTCATTTTGAAGTGCAGGGCAGGTTAAGGCAAATGGATTAGATGGCATTACAGCTGCTCTGTAGCCCTGCTCTGAATGAAGCATCTGTGAAAAAGACACGATGATGCTGTAAAACCAGATTAGGGATTCAGAGGCTTCTAGCAGGACAGCCTGGATGGATATGAGGCTGCAGCAAAAACAAATTCCATGTGCCAGATTTCTCTGCTCCTCTTTTTTTCCCCCTGTACTAAATACTGAGGGCTGGGTCACTCGTGGTTTCCTTTCTGGAAAAAAGAGGTTTTGTCAGCAAGAAAAGCAATTTATGCCTGCAAAGCTGCTCTCCCCTATTGTGGAAAATCTACTGCAGCATTTTTAATTCTCAAAAGTGACAGATTAGCAGCTCTTCCAGAAGCCAGATGTAGTTTTGCTGCAGAGAGTAGAGCCTTTACCTCATAACTTTGCCATTTATTCACCACTTGAAATTTGAATTTGAGAATTTGAAATTCTCCTATATCTGTTTTCTCCTCACCAATGGCTGCCAGGTCATCTAGGCAGCTTTGGGAACCAGTTTCAGAGAGAGACAAGTATTGGGATGCACTGAAACTTTCTTGCAGGTTCTTAACAAAAAGTAAAATATCTCTACCTGCCTCAGCATAGGAGAAAGCCCAAGAGGAGCTACAACCTGCTTCTAAGACATTTATGTCTCCCTCAACATGCCAAGCAGGCATTACTACTCCTCCTCTCATGCTACCCCTCAGCAGCTAAGGGGGAGAAATCTGGCTCCCCCTTTGATAAAAAGTGAGGGAACAGACAGGAATAAAAGAAAATGTGAGATTATGAGAAAAAAACCCACTAGGAAGTAGAACACTAATGCAGAAGTCAAGAGTACAGAAAAATACAATACTGCAGCTGAAGAAAGGGGGTGGGATCAAGAGGATTGGAGGATTAGAGGCAGGATCTTGGAAGTATATTGACTCTCTTCTCTTCCTCACTGCCCCAGATGCTTAAACACAAGGGAGGGAGATGAACTGAATGGGACTGGGCACTGAGAAGCAACATTACCCCTCCCTTCTCTGCATAGCACAGCTCTGGAGCTCTGGTTCCCTCCTACACTTGTTCCTGGCCTGGCTCCCTTTTCAAAAGCCATTGAATAATCATGTTGGAAGTGATGAAGTGAGAAGAATGCCAGACTTTCAACATCAGCAAATATTTCTTCAGATCTGTTTGATTCTGGAAAGTTCCCATTCATATACATTTACTTAGTGTGTTCTTTTCTTCCAAACTGTTCCAGATTTCAGTACAAGAAATAGTGCATGGTGTGTAAGGACAGCATATGCTAGGAGACTGCTCATTTCAGTTGCACTTCTGGAAGCATCCAACAGAGCCTTCTCTTATATATATATATATATATTTTTTTTTTTTTTTTTCCTTACTCTAACATATTGGTATATTCTAACATCCAGTAATTTGTGGCAGATCTTTTAATCTGCTTCATGCAGGCAGTCTCTACACTCAGTAGAGTACAACTATGCTTTCATACTGAACTGAGAAATACTTTAAACATAATAATATGAACATTTTTAATATAATGAACACTTTGAACATAATCCTATGTATTTTTCCTATGTGTTAAGAAAAAATTATTCACTAAAAGGCTCTGGAATCAAGCATTGGAATAGGTTGCCCAGGGCAGTGTCTGAGTCACCATCCTTAGAGGTATTTAAGAGACATGTGGAATTTAGGGACAAGGTTCAGTGGTGGGCTTGGTTAATGCACTCAATGACCTTAAGGGTCTTCTCCAACCTAAAAGACTGGATGATTCTAAACACTATCTGGCTGTGCCCATACAGCTACATGTCTGATCTAGGTTAGAAATAAGGAGCTTTAAAGACCTATTAATAATAGTTTTAGGAGGAGAAAGTTGCACTGATACCACACTAGCAAGTTCTTTCATAAATCATAGAATCATACAATCATGCTGGTATAGATAAGACCTCCAGTACACAATTAACTGTCCTGTCCAGAAGGTAGAACTGTAATCCTGTCATGGCCAGAACAGTCCTTGAGAAGGCCTGAGAAGAGGAAGCAGCATATCCCTTAACAAATTCTAAATCACAAAATTTACTGCTGGGCACCCTCTGCCAGAGATAATCAGTAATTCTGACCCAGAGTTGCCTGTGAGGAGTTAGTGCTCATCCAGAGAACATTCCTTTAGTCAGTGATATTTTAAAGTAGTTTTGATTATTTTTTACAGAAATCAAGTTTGTGCTGGGTGCACACAGCTCCACACAGCTCTCAAAAATGCTGAACAGCTTCATCCAGATTTGGTACTTGGCAGTGATCTCCGAGATAACTACATGTGCAGGGGTCTCACACAGAGGCAAGGCCTGCCCCTGCCTCCTGCAACAGGATTCCAGCCCCAGACACTGGAGGAGACACACCATGGAGGTCACAGATGAGGAGAAAATTTCTGCCAAACTTTACACCCTTTCAAACATCATAAGCTATTTTGAAAAAACAAACTCTAAAAGAATTTAGATGTGACTTATCCCATTGTCCATGGTACTACTTGATTTCCCTTGGCAAGATGAGATCCAGATGCTGTGGATTGTGAGCTTCTCTAACACACAGAAATGTATACCCATACAGACCCAAAACAAACAAATAAGCATCCAGTTTGCCACCTCCCTTAGGCCACCTGCTTTCCAGCAAGTTGCTTTGCACCATCATCTTGTGAGCTACGCTGACCTTTAAGCCTCTTCTTGGGGAAAAACTGTGGAAGCTTTGATAACAAATTTTTGCTCTTAAACAGATGCTGAAAATAGCCATCTTCCAATTTGCATAAATCCATTGTTGGATTGTTTGTTAGTTTCTTTTCTGTAAAAAGAACAGTTTTAAACACATATACTGCTGCACTTCACAGTTCCTTAGCGAGAAGTTTCTCCCTTTCAAAAGCTTCCAAATAAATTATCATACTTTTCATGTAATGTGGGACTCCTGCTCTCTGCTGGACACGAGTTCACAGACTTCAAAGGGCCAAGATCATGAACTAACAGAGAACCAGCTCAGCCCTGACTTTTCAATCAAAGCTGAAAAATTAAGACCTTTGGCCAAAATCTGAATTTAAAGGTTCAGGCCTAGACGCAATTTTCAACTAAAATGACATCTGAGAGACAGTCAGGCAGCTGCCAAACGAAAATCAATTGATTTTACTGCTTGGTTCATGATTTCCCTTCAACACAGAGAGGTAGCTACATCTCATTCCAGACTTCATAGGTTATTTCTGCATGTGGCAGCATATTTGCAAATTCCATGACTAATTCTTCCAAAGTTTCAATAAACACACCTACCTTCTTTGTGTAAAATTGATTTGCTTTGCATTTCATAGTAGATGGAAAACAACAACTGACTTAAACAAGAGCCTACTTCAAGCAAACTGATATCCAGATATTGTCCATTAATGGGGCCCTGGTGAATCATAAAGGCAAAATCAGAGGCCTGCATTACTTATTTACAGAAATAGGAGATTTGATTGAACTAAGACAGAAAGAGATACAGTGTTATCATATTGACTATGCTCACAAGACAAATGGGAATTGAAGGAAAAAAACTGTCATACATTGGTGTCCCTGATGTACTTTTATCAAGGATCTTCCATATGGCCAGACAAGAGCATATATCCATCTAATCAAATAGACTAGCACAACTTCACTCTTGATATGCTTATATCAACTTCTGCTCCCTCTTTCACTCCTTCTGATCACAGAAGGAATTTCTTTGAATTTATTTTTCATACTTTGTGTTCCCAAATGACCTTAGGTATGAACCCAAGAAAAGTGGCCAACATATATTAGATGTGATTTTGGATGGAATAAAATTGAATCAAGTCTAGATGCCTTACTTGAAATAAAGCCTCACAAAAACCTAACAGAAGCCATGTACATGGAATGTCCTGGTTTGTGGCTCTTTGAAGAAAGGACTCGATTTTGAAAAGCAAAGGAATCTGGTCAGTGACTCAGACTCTTTCACTAGCTACAAAATAACAAGCCATTCTTCTATCTCCAAATCAGAAAAACAACTGAAAGTCAGAATTACTCAATCCCACTAATGGCACTCTGAACAATCAGTTACTGCTCATGTTTTTTGCACACAGTACTTTTGTAATCACTACCTCCTCTTCTGGCAATTTTGTACAAGTTTTATTTTCTGAAGTGGGGTATTGCCAGGGAGTTACTCTGTAAATATTATTTCTGGAAGTGATAGATCACTTGTGCACATGGTGATTTAAAAATTCATAATTAACACTTTGTTACCTCCTCAGGTGTATATTGGCATGTCCATCTACAACTGGAGCCAAAAAAAATCAGCTGCTAAGCCATTCAGCTTAGCACTGTTCTTTCAGTGAATATCCTGCTAAATAAATGCATTTAAGTAGTGGTAGCTATGAGTTCCCTCAACAAGCCAAGGTTGAAAATGAAAACATAGACCACATAAAACCAGCTCTGGTGTATCAAAGACTTATTAATTTTACCTGAATACATAGTTGATGTACTGTTGGTCCAGATCACTGGGAGAGGATGCAAAGAAAAAAAGGTGGTTTTTTTAGCAATGCACTTCATTTGGTACAAAAGATCAGTATATCAAACAGTAATATACAGTAATACTGTAATGTTACATTATATTAATTTATATAATATATAATAAGGTTAATATTAGGTTATACATTATATTATAATTATATACATTATAAAGATAATATAGTAATAATTTTATCAACACCAATCAATTATCTACCAATTAACCAACATATTCATTTACACAGGATAACACACATTATTTCTATTGTTCCTGTCAGTAGGAGTTTCATTTAAAGTGAAGAAAAAGTGAGACTGATTAAAATTTAGACCCTTTAACCAGAGATAGAAAATAATTTTAAAATAAATAAGCTTATCCATGCATGTATATTATACATCATATGCAGTGTCAACATACCCATCTCCATCCATAAAGAAAACTGCAGATTACAGACACTGTGAACATGCAATGCCACCTGATTCCAAGACTACTATTGTGAGGTTGCAGTTCTAACATGGACATGTAATTAGTGCAAGGTTCCAAGGTGTTTAAGGTACTGAGCCATTCCAGTCCTGTAGTAAGCCACCAGCTGCTGACCGCTTTTGAGACTGTGTCACAAAGGCAGATACTGACAGATTCAAACCATGTAGCTTTCCACATGAACACAGACTAATATTTCGTCTTAACACCTATGCCAGTTAATTAGGGGTTTTTTTCCCAGGGCTGAGTCATCACCCTTGGATAATACACTGTTAATAAAACTGATTCAATGTTCCAGTTAGCAGTATAACTATCATAACCACATGCTGTTGCTACCAACAATAAATAAGGCTCATCTTGCAAGAGAAGTCATTAATGATTAACCAGGAGTGGCCCAGCTCCTGCTGATCATGCAGAGCTCACTACATCACAGTCATCTCTCTTTATGAAAGAATAGAAAAACACATTACCTTAAAGATCCAGGTTTCCACAACTTGTGAAATACTTTGTAAGCCCCTGTAATTGAAATTACATGTGTAATTGCCATATTGTGTGATCATTCTGACAAACAGCTTGTTTGGCCATGGTACTGGCAGACATGGAACCCCTCTGAATTACAGTTTAGCAGCACACCACAAAGGATTCCTAAACCATGAGTAAAATGAACTTACTGCTTCAAATTAATGGTTTTCAAAGTGCTATAAACTCTAAGCACAGTCATGCTTCGTGGTTCTGCTAGTCCTTCTGAGGACATCTTCTAGCTCACAGCAACAACAAAGGAGAGGTCGTGTGTTTATGCATGGGTTTGTGTGTAAATACATACAGAAAAGTGTCACAGAATGGGTTCTTCAGCCCACACAATTTTGGATGTATGTTCTATGATATGTATGATCATCTACATAGAGCTGTCGGGTCTGAGCCATCTTTCCTATTTAAAGGTCTCTCAGCTCTAGTGTCTCCAGACAAACATTCTTGACCCACCCATCTACCTCTTGTTAGCTTTCATTTCTGTCCTGGGTAAAGATTTGAGCACTCATGGAAGAAATGACACAGCTTCAGGCTCTGTTTTCTCATATCCTTTCTTCCAGGCTGTGGGACAATTTTTTTGATTCACAGAGGAAACCAGAATATGAAAAGTCAAGCCAATAGAACACTATGAAATAGATATCCTCAATCCAGCCTCCATTACACAAGTTGAAGGGTAGAACACTCGTCCTTTCTGTAATGCTCTCTCTTGATTTACTATGCAGTACATTAGTTCATCTCTTTGCCCTCTCTCATAGCACGTTCAATCCAGTTGATAGGAAATCTAATTACACAAATAACTCCCAACAGTGATATCAACAACTCTCAAAACCAAGAGAAATGGAAGGCAGCTATATTTTGAGATAAACATTCTGTTGGCACTTCCTACACATTTCAAACGCACAAATGAAGCATTCTGAAGACTCTCTAAGCAATTTTCTGCCTCCATGACCAAGCATTGCTATACAAATGAGACTCCTTGGCTTTGAGAAAGCAAGAACATCACTCATCACAGCAAAATAAGTATTTGAAGTGGAAAATCCATAACTTTTACATTTATATAACTGAGCAAATGTTTACCATATGATATTTCTCAAAAACCACCAAAACTATTTCTTATTTGTATGTTAACTGCATTTCAGATAGGGATCTCTAGACCTTCCTAGACGATAATACATGTAAACATATTACCTCTGCCCTGAAAATTTTATAGTATGAATAGAAGAAATAAAGAAGGAATCATCCCTAATCTGCAGACGATTTAACATATGAATGAGTCACTCACTCAGTATATAGGACAGATAAGAATCAAATACAAGTCCCCTATTATCCACCAAAACACTCCAAAACCAAAAAATTTCCTATTAAATATTACTGCTCTTGTTTTCTTCATATTTTCTAGTCTGGCTGTTTCTAGCTTTTTGGGGAACTACAATTTATCCAAATAAACATTTGGTCTGAAAAAAAAGACAAAAGAAAACCTGATAGGTTATGCAACTTATTGCTAAATTTTTTTAGAAATGCATATGATTGCCTAAAAAACTCCAACATTTCAACATCCTTTCTCTGGGACCACAGTCCATGATATTTTAGTATATTTTTGACAGTTTTTAAATAAAATCTGTGTGTGCAACAAAGCTCTGAGTACAAATTATTGCCTTTTTTTTTTTTATGTTTCTTCTCCCCTCAAAAAGAAATCTCTCTCAGTAGGCAACCATCAAAAAACAACCAGAAAAGCTTAGTGCTGATTAAAATTGTATGTGCATTTTCTCATCCACTGTTAACAGAGTGCAATATGCAGTGTGTTCTGTTTTTGTTTTCAACATAAAAGCTATAAAAAGAATGCACTTTCTTATATTTACTGATCTCCATTCTTTCTAAGTGCTTCTGACATACAGAGTCTCAAATATCAGTATCTACATAATAAAGCTGGTTTCTCTAATACATTTACTCTTCCTAATTCCTTTTCTAGAAGAAAATTACTTACCAACACAGATCAAGTGAATTAGAGCCCATAAATATCCATTTGGATCAAACTGCAATAAAGAACATCTACATAAATAAAAGCACGAACATGTAAACATACATATTGCAATTTCCCTGCAGTTAGATTGGCAAAGCAAGTACAGCGAGTGGGAGCTGTGCTACAAAGAAAGGGAAGATGACTAAAGAAGACTAGGAAGACTGAAATTCTTCCTGGCACCCTCAGAAACCTGGCATATGCCAATTATGCAGGCTCTCAGCTCGTCTCAGCAAGGATAATTCTATTTCAGATGTGAACACTGATTTCCAGACTCATCTGACTTCAGATATTAACTGAGGTATCTAAAGCAAGGAAGCAGCTTTCCTAAGGCTCCAAAAGAGAATCTCCAGTGATTAGATCTTTCCTGAATGGAGCACTCTCTGGAGGCACCTCCTTTCCTTCTCAGGTAGCTACAGAAAGATTGAACAGTGAATACAAAACTAACTCAGGAAATTCCTGAAAGTACACACAACTAACTCAAACCTAAGTGATTTGCTGTAAGCACTGTTAAGAAGAAAAACTGTGGTTTCCCCAGCCACCACCTGAGCTGTATGTCCACACTGCTCAGAGGTTTTACCATGATGCAGACACAGTAAACCCAGCAAGACTACATCACAGCAACAGGAAACATTTACAATCCCTTTGCTGGAATCCTTCTCTAGCTTACCAGTAAAAAGATGCATCCCTCCTATGCTAACATCAAGGCCTAGCTCAAGCTGCTATACAAAGCAGAACTCACCTCTGTGTCACACAAAGGAAGGCACACTGCTGCTGCCAGGAGGAACAGCACACTGTGGAGAAGAGAAAGGGGAAAAAAAAAAAAAAAAAAGAAAAGCAAGACCAAAAGTTTTCAACCTGGATTTCTACTTCCAGCAAAGTAGAGGCAATTCCACTCAATTACTCAATTTTACACTGACAATTAACTTGTTTAATTTTCTTATTCCATGTTTAAAAAATAATTTCTGCCACCAAAATTTTTACATAAGGCATTCTTCATAACTTGTACACAGCAAAGTTTTATGGGAAAAGAAGCAACACAAAACACCTCAGAAGTGATATTAAGCAAGGTTTTTTTGGTAGAGAATATTTTTCTTCACTAGCCATCTGGCTTCTCTAGGCTTTTTCAAAAAGCCAAAATCAGAGAATTTCTGGCTGTATGGCTACCAAAAAGTTTTTTCATTGAGACTAATTGCCTGTTACAGCAATTCCAGCAGATGAGACTCCATAACAAGTGACATTGTTACTCCAGAGCACAGAGCAAGGTGGAATTGACTGGTATATACTGGAAATGTCTTAAGGACAGCACAAGTCCTCTCCTAGTCCACCAACTTAAGCTAAATAAATTCTTAACCTGTGGCTGAGTCAGTATTTCTTTAAGCTACAGGGAATACACTGTGGAATTTCTGTGGACTGTCACTATTAATATTAACATACACTTGGTTTTGCAGCTTATTTTCCTACTCTCTAAGGGCATGGGAAAAGACAGAATAAAGATTATTTTTAAATGGTATCCTTGACAATAATCCAGTGGTGAAGACAAGGCCACATAGTCAGATAATGGAAACAACAGGAAGAAATTAGGAAGATAATGCCTCTAAGTACACTAAATAATAACCCAACATTATCCATTCTAAAGTACAGCTAAAAGATTACAGGATGTGGAAGACAGCAAATATCCATTCTTCAAGGAGATGTAGGGGCATAGAACTGAAATTTTAACACATGACTGGTTGACTTCTGTTTGTCCCTTTTCATCTCTTTTTTGAAGCTTAAACAACCAGGGCCACCAAGGGTTGGTAGTTGTGCAGCTTAATATCACAGAATCATCAGGTTGGAAGAGATCTTCAAGATCATCTGTCCACCTGTCAACCCAGTGCCACCATGATCACCCTAAACCATATCCCCAAGTGCCACATCTTGAGCACTTCCAGAGATGGTGACTCCACCATCTCCCTGGGCAATTTATTCCAATGCCAAACCACTTTTGTAGTGTTTTTTTTTTTTCTAATATCTAATCTGAACTTCCCCTGGTGCAATTAAAGGCCACTTCCTCTTGTCCCTTCATTTGAGAAACGGCAGAAGAGACTGACCCCCTCCTCGCTATGAATGATTCTAGCAGAAATGGGTCTCATTTACCTTTCATTTCTAAGGCAGGGAATTTTTAGCTACTTTCTAACACACTAATTATCTTTCTCTTACTGTTTACGATTATCCACTGGAAGTTCAAACCTTCCAAGCTTTTCCAAAAGCATTGTTATGGGCTGTTTTATCATTAATTTCATTTTTGTAAGGAGAAAAAACATATCAAACTATTCAAGCAATTGCTAAAAAAAAAAAAATTAAAATATGTAATTACTCCTATGTTGCAACTTAGGCTCACTGCCCACAGGAATGTGCCTTACATTCTTCATTGTTTTGGTGTGCCATTATCTGAAGCAAATACAGAAGCCGGAGCCCAAACAAGTCTGAATCTGAATCTGAGTAGTTTTAAAAGCTTACCTACAGACTTTCAGATGAGAAGTCTGCTGTAAAAAAGAAAGTATGATTAAAACATTAAAATTTAATTATAAAAATGGTAAAGCAGTGTTTTCTCCTTCCAAAAACTAGAAAGTGATGACAGCTGATCTTACTGCACCATACACATTAAAACTGCAATTAGCAGCACTCAAAATTTGAGCACTGCTTAGCAAATTTAACTTGATAAAGAAGAATCAGGATTATGGATCAGCCTACTTCACCTTGATTTATATTTTCAGATTACTTACCAGCAAGTAAACTTAAAACCAGACATGAACTTTATACCCGCTCCTCAAACTTGACTTGAATTGTACCAAAACTGTGAAATTATATGCACTCAAATATTGAGTTTTACTAATTAGGCACTACCTCATACAAACCAATCTTGATTTAAACTTCCAATTAAGTTTTCCCAATATTTTCATATGAAATTATTCCTGAGGAGCTTTCTGTTAGGCCTGTGTTTACATTATCCTGTCTGGAGTGCTTTTGTTTTAAAGAGAGGAGTCATAATCTTGTGACATAGAAGGAAAATATGAAACACTTTGACAGAGACACTAATCAGAGGACAATGACACAGGGACATGCCATGGTACACACTGCTATGTCCCTTAGGCATAACCTTAGTGATCTCTTCTGTTTGTTAGATGAAGTAAACACCCATTTATCTGTCTTCTAAACAGAAAACAGTTATAATGAATGGAAGATGCCTTTCACAGCAAGCCAGAGGCCACTGCAGAAAAAACTTTGTGATGAATGATTTCCCAGTGTCAGCTCACACAACAACTCTGTAGTCAGTAAGAAAAACATTTCAAAAAAAAAAGAAAAACATTTCAAAAAAAGCCTAAAAAGAAGGCTCCGAATGCAGTTTGTAAGGAAAAAAAAAACCAAAAAAAACAACCTAGTTCTTGAAAAAGGGTATAAGAGTTATTCTCCAGACTTTCATAGGGGCAAAATCTCTAGCATTCAAAACAAATTCAAAAATGCACCGTTCCTCCTGCATTTTTTATGGAGATGTGACCTATCTGTAATTATACAATACACAAGATCTATTATACTGATTAGATCTAAGGGCATAGTCCTCATTCCTCTCAGCTCAAACAATGAGATTTTTATGTGGGGCATAAGAGAGAGGGAATATTAATTTTCAAAAGCAAAAGATAAGCAGGACCAAGCCAGTCTTAAAAATGCAGCTCAAACTGGTGATATATATTTCATCAAATAAGGAGAAAGGAAACATCAGCATAGATACTTGTCAACAGCAAAAAGCTCTCTCAGGGTCTCATTAATGAATTGCTATTACAGTGAGTCCAGAAAAGTACATGGCACTAATGCCTGTATTAAGAAAAATTAGGTATTTTGTTCTGGGGCAGTTCTATCATAGACTAATAGATCAATTACCTCTTTCTGCACAAACTTCTGGAACCCACAGGTTATGACTTCTGCTGCGTTGTGCACAGTGAGGAACACCGGGATTGGCTGCCATGGGGAGAGAACAAAAATGCTCAAATCAACCCAGAGCAGTCATACACATAGGAAGGGGCACTCCTCCTAGAAACAGCTGTCCCACATGTCTGTGGTTTGGGGTTTTGTTCTGGAAGCTGTAAACCCATGCCACATCACCTAAAAGAGACTTAACCCATTCCAATCACTAGCACATGGGCAAAAGGCATCTTTAAATGCAGACCCTCCTGCAGACCTGCTTGCTGTGTCTCCCACAGCTGAGTGCTCAGTAAGTTTGTTTGTACCCAGCTACCCCAGTAAGATTTGCTCCAGGTTTCAGTCTCTAATTTTCCCTCTCTGGTCCAGGATCTCCAGCCTCCACAGCAAACAGTTCTCATTTGTTGTCCCATCTCTCTCTGCTGGTACTAAGAATACAGTTTGACTCCTAGCAACAGATTTGTGGGCAAGACAATTTTAGGTGATTGCTTTCAGTTATTGCTAGGAAGAGCTGCCCAAAATTAGGATAGAAATGCAATAGTTCATACACAATGATGTTGAAATTATACCCACTGAGGTATCTGGACACCATCCCAACATGAAATCATTAAGAAACAAACCCCAATGATAACAATAATGAATCAAACACCCATTGCCCCAGGCAAACCCAACCAGAATTAGTGGTTCATAATACTTCCTCCTCCAAATCAGATCCATGGTCTCTCTGACAGCTGAAACAGAAGCAATTCCCAACTCTGATTAAGATAATCTAAAGACTAAGCCATTTTAGGAAGCAGTATTTCCCCACTCGTGTATGGTATTTAAATCACAGTAGCAGAGAATGAATTAATTTATCAGTAATGTCCAAACTTTTAAGTACCAGGTGATATAAGCAGCAAATATCTCTCAAATATGACTTTGCATATTTTCTGTAATTTTCTTTTCTTTACATGTTAGAGAAAAGAAGCCAGATAAGCATTGCTGATTAAACATTTTAAGTCATAATGACAACTGGAGTAGGTCCATAGTCACAACAGTTGCCCCAAAATAAGAATGGAAATCACACAAACACAACTGGCATGAAGTTGCTGGACCCAGCTTCACTGGTACTGAAAACCAATTCTCAACCCTGTTCCTGGATAACTGAGAACATAAACCCAGAAGTATTAAACATAAAAGTACTCTGAGCTTGACACAGTAATAGGAAATATAAGAAATGCCCATTAACAAGGAAAGTTGACAGCAGGATTTGCATTCTTCCCTTTGTGAAAGCCAATTTGTTGGGTTTTTCTTTCCTCCCTTCTGCTTTTGGCTCTTCCAAATGTGTTTTGGAGCCAACAATGGCTCCAGTTTGCCTAGACCACTTAACCTTCTCCATATGTCTATTGACTTTGATGCAAGTATTTCTTAAATTTGTGAGTGGGCTTAATGCTCATAAAAAGAAAGGTTTACTGGTTAGGCAGGCAGGGTGAATACACTCTGAACAAATCTCCTCTCATGCCTCTGCATACTTTTTTTAATCATCACAGTCCAGAGCTAAGCAGTCCTCCTCCAGTTCTAGCCCTGAATCCTTGGTCTGGGGAGATTGCCAGCATCTCTAGGAAGAGGCACAAACAGAGATTAAAGTTGTAGCTTTGCCAGTATACAGGAGTGTTTGAAAGTGGGTCCCCTTGGATTTGATAATAAAAGTACACATAATTTCTGCTTTAGAAATAAACCCACTTAATTAAAATATGCTGTTGAGATGAGCCAATTCAGCTATGAGTTTGGTAGAGTCCACTTTTATTTTCAGTGTGTCATAAAATTGTTGTAGACAAAGTTATTGTAAGAAAAACTTCTACATAGGATTGAATTTAGCCCCACCACAATAATAATTACAGCCTAAGACCGCTTTTCATTTTGTCTTGCCTTGTAAAATTAGAATTAGATCTCTAAATCCCCATTCATGTACAACAAAAACCATTAAGAAATGTGAGATGCTCCATAAGAAAGGTTTGGGATACAAGTCAAAACCCTTCACAGCCATTGCAGTGCAGTTCACTCATGAATGACCAAAGCAGGAACAGGAGGTAAATACAGTAACTTGCAGGATGACCAGGAAGTAAGAAGAAATAACAGAGAGGATGTGATTCTTAACTTCTCCACCACCCAGGTGAGCAAGGAGAAAAGAGGCTGCTGCCAAGGCTTCATTGGTGCTTCCAGACAGGGCTTTCCTTATGGGACTTTGCTTGCCTTACACTAAAGAAGGCAAGTGGAACTTCCTTTGACAAGGAAGCAAGAGGAAGCAAATGCAATCACACTGAGAGAGAACTGATCTGGGAGCATGGGGCTTCTGAGCACATGCCTTCCCAAGATTATTTGTGTCCAAGATAAGGACCCCAACCTTGCTTACAAGGATAGAGACCTCCTGTTCTTTTCTCTCTATCTCTCTACTGTGATTTTCAAGGGATCTCTACAATCAGAATCTGGTAAAAAATGTCCCTTTTGATCCTGTTTGGGGCTGAGGAGGTGACAGGGGCAAGCTGGCTCTGGAGCTCCATTAAGATGCATTGACAGAATGCAGAAGGGAACTAGGGCAGGATCTGAGCTTGCAGACTGCACAACAGCAGCAAAATATTGTTATTTAAAAAAAAAAGCGCCACCAATTTATTTTACTTTTTTTAGAGAAGACTATATAATTTAAGCATAAAGCATTCAAGTTTCATGAAAGGAGATTTGGGATTCTGTAAACATTTGGTAAATTTCTGTGATGCAAATGAACCCTAAAATTGAGTAATCTAACCCTTCCCATAATCTCTTTCCAACTTTCTATTTATTTTTTCAAATCCTGCAAAGAATCAAAACCTTCTCACTAAAATAGTCTTCATCAGTTTCCTGGAAGGATTTCCCACAGATCCCACAAACTTGTTCCTCCTTTTGCAAAGTTACAGCTACTGATTTCTTCAGCATCTTCCCTACCTTTACAATTCAGATCACTGAGGATCTCTTCAGTAAAACACTAAGTGCTCTGTAGAGATGCTGAGTCCTTCAGACTGTCACAGAGATGCTTTTAGATGCTTAGCAGGATTGGACCGCGGCATTAGCTCCACTAAGAAAGGATCTATTATTTAAAGTCCTCCTCCCTCCTTCTCCCTCAACCCAGGAACAGCATTAAACACCATGTATGAAGGGAATGGTCTTTGTTTACAAAGCAGAGGTAATAAAGGGCTGACTTCTACTGGTTCGTTTCTTACCAATCTAGACAGTGCCCTGGAGCCGGCATAAATAATGCCCACAAAAAGTACTGAGGCAGGAAGCCATGACAGGATTTCAGACCTGTGAAAGCAATTAAAATCCCATTATTTCACCACATTCTGTTTACAAACAGAAAGCAACAGTTGCTTGCAAGGAATGTAATAATATGTATATATGTACATTAATTTCAAACATGTGCATGTTAAAGTCAGTATCAAATTGCTCAGTATTCCTCCCATTTACTAAGGAGTCCAAATTAGAAATTATTCATTTTGTCTAATCCAAGAGAGGAACTAACTGCAGATATATTTTCTTTGTTTTACTCTTTCCCTGGCTCCTCTCCCTCCAAAATCATGTTGGTTTTTGGTTTTTTCCCTCCTTCAGAAATTACTGCCACTGGTATTAAAGGAAAGACATTTCAACTAATTTCCTTGATGTTCTGTGAAAGGAACGAAACCTGACAAATGAAGGCATAAAATGGCTCACTTGCACAGACAGCACACATTTTCACTATCTACAAATACACTGGGCCACCCACACATTCATTTCCCAGCCAGATTTACAAAGAGATTCTTCCTAAAGATCAGATTGTCTCTGTGGAAGCCTATCTCTTGAGATTTCCTAATCATATTCCTTTGACTAAGCCAAACTGCTAGAGGCAGTTTGACAACTAATGGAGGAATGAAGTCATCAGATTGATCTGATTAATTTTTTTAGCCATGGTTACTGCAGTAGGGTCAGGTTTCAGTTCTAAGAAGGGGCTTCAGAACTTGCATTTCTCCTATTTTTGATCTTGTTACTTAAGGGAAAAAAGGGATCAGGTAGGTGGTAAATTTCAGAGAGAATAATGTAAGATTTTTGGCAAGGGAAGAAAAGAGTAGCTGTGAGGTAAAGGCCTGAATCAAGGGCTTCCCAGGACTGAAGACATGGCTGCCCCATCACTCTTCCCAGCCTTGGAATTAAAGTGGAGAAAATGTTAATGGGCAGTGCTGGTTCTCAAAACAAAACCAAACTGCTTGTTCTCAAAGCAAAACCAAACTCCGTAGTTTGCACTACACTTCCAATTAACATGTAAAACTTGAATGTAATTGTAGATACTGGTACACCAGCACATTTCATGGGACACAAGAAAACAGACCACTAAACAATTAAATCAGAATAGTATGAATAAAGATAAAACACGCACAAAGATTCATGTAATCACAGACTAGGGAAAAACCATAAATACCACATTTCCTCTGTTATTATACACATAATTTTCCAAGACAACAAAAACCCAGGGTCACAAAAATAGTGTTTAGATCCTTTAACTGGCATAAATATTTGCCCTGGGTTTTCTTGACTAGCCTCCATAAATTTTTATAAAAACTCTGTTCCTTTTGAGGTTATTGACTTCAACTGGAGTCTCATCAAGTCCAAGATCTAATACTGTCATACCTCATTACCAATGAATTCACATCAGACACCAACAAAAATACCCCTGCACTATTGGAACAGCAACAAATTGAAGAAAGGGGAGGGAAGAAAAGAAAGTAGCTCTGGGAAGATAAAAGGAACACACAATAAAAAACAAATTTTCATTTAGAACATAAAAATATCACTCTTTCATGTTCCCCATCACTAAATTGTAAGAATCCCAAATATGTCTTCATCTCCAATGCAATTCTGCGAAGTGTAATGGAAAAGGACTTCAGATGCTTTTTCCATGATGTAAGGGTAGAATTTTATGCTGCCAAGTGGGAATTTCAGGACTGAAAAAGAATGCACGGATGTTTGATGTAACGTGTCAGCATCAACAATCTGTCTTGTATGTAAACCAATTAGCAGCTTCTCCTGCTGGCAATACACTGATGTACATGCAAAGTAGGAAGAGAACTGATGAGTTTGTGGTTGTTGTAGGGCTAAATCCAAATCCCATGATAGGCAATGGGTAGGTTCCCCCAAACAACACTTAAAGAAAGGCTCAGAGCTGCTGCTTAGATAAGGGTGAAATGCAGCACTGCAAGAAATGCCAATCAGAACACATCAGACTTATGTGCCTACAAGGATTAGGCAGAAGCTGGGCAGACTGGAAGCATTATGCAGATGCTGCATGTTCCTCTGTGCTCCGCAGAGCCCTTGTTTTGGATAAAAGCTTTGCAGACAGTCAACATTTGCTGTTTAGAAGCAATGAGGGAAAGTTCCTTACATTATATCCTGAGGGCAAGAAGAGGCAAAGCAGGTTATCCATAAAATCTGAGTGAGATTACTCGAAATAATAAGTTTTTATTTGGTCTTTATAGTGAGGTTAGTATTGTGGACTTTAGACAAAGGGCAATGATCTCTATGCAATAACTTAATTGTGCTGAGACACTTTGGGATACCCTGAACTGGCTCAGAAAGTATATGAGATCAGTCCATGTGACAGAAAAATCGAGACTTTGTGGACATAAACAAACAAATGGATGGCAGTTAATTATTTGAAGCATTTGAGACTGAAGACTGGCTATGATACTCGTAAGTATCCTGCACATAGAAAAAACCCTCCCCTCTAACCAACAGATAGATTCAGAGACAGGTATTGCGTCAGGGGGGATGGAAATGTCCATATCCCAGTAGTAGCACTAAAATCACCTTTGCATGTTATGCTTGTTTGTTTGCTTGTTTGCTGGTGAGGTTTTTTTTTGTTGGCAGTGCTTTGGAGGTTTAGAGGGTTTCCATGTTTGGAGTTTTGGGCTGCTTTCTGGTTTGGCTTTTTTTTTTTGTTTTGTTTTGTTTTTGTTTTTTTGATTTTTGGGGTTTTTTTGGGTTTGGTTTTGTTTTTTTTTTAATACAGGAGATGTTACAAATCCACCTCTGCAAAGCAATAAAGCATGTGCCTAATATTTGTGAAGAAAGGCAGGCTTAAACTCATGCTTAAATAGCTGGATGAATTATAGTCAAAGCATGTAAATTAATTCTGCTTGTTCCATTCAGTCTATTCTAGAACAGGTATTCTATATTAACCAAGCTAACGAAGAGGTTTCTCAAGAGGGATTTCAATCCCTTTCCCTACAGTGTGCTGACATCTAGTGGCCTCAAGTCTCCAGGGTCAAAACATGAACTAATTTTTCATCCAAGCCTTTCTTAGGTAAAAACAACCTCTTCAACAACAGCGAGTCGTTTTTGTCCTCTATTTTCTTTAATGTCTTCTCAGGTTCTGAAAAGACAAAAGTGTCTTTTCCAAACCAGGAAAAAAACCCATTCAACTTCTTCAATTTCATGATTTGAAGCAGAAGTAATCATTACTGTAGAAAAGCTGAACTATAAAAGGACATTACTGATGGCTTCTAGACTGTTTTGTGATGACAAAATCTGCATAAACAACATGAATTTGATAATAATATATATATGTACCAGTAACTGCCAGTAAAGCAAGGTTTGAGCCCTAATCCTGTCTCTACCAAAGTCACTGACAGCTTTTATGATATCCTCAGTTTATTGCAGCTATGAAATAGGAAACTGAATTCTGTTTTCATTTACGACCTCACTTATATTTCCATAGTGATGTAATCACTTGTATGGACATGAAAACAGAACACAGCCTGGTTTTTCTGACATACTCACAGGATTTCATTCCAAGTGAGGAGATTCAATTTTTCAAGCCAACTGTTTGAATCTCAAACAGAAAGTTCATCAGTCATCACTTGCTAATACAGAATCACTGAGAAAAGTTACATTAGAAGGGGTGTCTGTCAGTCAATTAGTCCAAACTCTTCCAGCTTCAGAGTCAAGTCACATTACTCAGGTCATTGCCCAGGAAGGTTTTTAGTATCTCCTGAGATGAAGATCCAATGATTGCTGTGGGCATACATCTTCTAAATGACACCATTTTGCACAATAAAAAAGATGCTGCATTCCATACTGCAGAATGGATCCACCTGAGCAGAGTACAGCACCACTCTTCTGAATTGTGCTGTCACACTCAGTTCAAGCAGATGATCTTTGTCTACAAAGCACATTTAATTTGGAGTTTTATTGTTAACATCAGTTAGGAAAAGGCAAATGATCTCCATTTATGTGGCACAGCTCTCAGATCCCATTCGCAGACTTCACAGCCCTGAGGGTTTTGCGGAAGATTGTGTCAATGCTCTTAAATAACATTACCAAGGTTTCTCTTACAATACTAAGAAACAATCCAGGGAAGAGATTGTTTCTTAGGGACAGATGTTTGGATATGACATCCTTATTGTTTTCACTATGGGCTTTTTGGTTGTCTTACAAGGTTAAATTAAATCCACTTTATAAAAGTAGTCGGATTAAGTGTGAGTCATTGAACACCCATTTAACTAAAATGTGAGTTCTCTTCTACATCTGTGAAGCAGAACACCCACACCTCCGCATACATCAAACTCTATTTTTGCCAGTTAATAACATCCATGACCAACTTAACTATGTTTTAATCCAGCTACAGAAAATAAGTGTTTGGCAGGTACCAAAAAACCTACAGACTTTTACCTTGAACACAAGTTTATCTCCACCCAGCCCAGCTTCCAGGAGATGTGAAGCAGAAGGCCACCCACCAATGTTTGCCACCTGAAACAGAATGACACTAGGAAATAATATGTGAGGCCTCAGGAATATGTGCAGATAATTTAGAATAAGTAGCAAGTAATGCACACCAATTTCTTTTACACTTTAAAATAAGTTATCAGCTTTCTTCTTCCTTAAGCTAGTGGTTTTCAGAGAGGTGTTCCATGTTTCTTGGGTGAAAATCCTTGAATACCTACCACAGTTTAGACAGAGATCTTGTATTATAATGTTAAATGACATTAACATCCATAACAGATATAGAAGTGGGCTTATTTATGACTCCCATTCATTGCAATGCATTTAGCAATATTTCAAATCTTTCTCACACATACACAAATAAACAAATATTCACTCTATGCAGTACTAGTGCATGGTGGTAAATATTCTATGCTACTATTACAGCTCACTTCACCTTTTTTTTGGATGAAGAGCACATGAGAGCTTAAAAGCCAGGTTTCCCTGACATTTGCTGCAGGTTTGACTGTGCTCTATCCAAGCCAATGGTGAAATCCCATCTGCTTTATTGTGAAAATTTTCCTCTTGTCTCAAGTTTTAAGGACAGAAGTTATTGACAGTTTCAGATGCTTAGGACTATGCAGTATAGTCTTAGATTATACAGGGAACAAAACCAAGGACAATGAACAGTAACAGCATGAACTGAGAATGGCATTCTTTTCCTCTTTGCTCATCTGTCACAGGTCTAAATGAAAGCACATCTGAGCCATTAAAAAAATTCCAAGGAAAGGTCACTTTTAAAAGCCAGAACTTGGGGAAAGATATTAAGATGCTAATATTAAGATATTAAATGCATTCCCAAATAATGGAAAAAGGTAATAACTGTGGTAACACAGATGCCATAAGGCAGTTGCTTGCCATTGAAATACACTTTTCTGTTGTTTTACATCTATTTTACACAAATTACTCAAAACCCTCTCCCCATATGATAAAATCCTTGTGCAAGAGACAGTCTCTGTGTGTGTGCCAAAACTGAAGAAAGCATTCACTGAGCTTTGAATCAATAGATTCAAAGTAAGTGGAGATTCCCAAGGCAATTATTCCTAGAGTTGATTGTAGTCCTGGGACTGCAAGTCAGGCAAAAATGTAAGCCATGCTAAGCAGCAGAAGAGAAAGTAAAGATACCCAGTGTCTGCAGATTTTTAACACAATCTCAAAAATAGGGGAAGTCTTGGCTCTAAGAGGCCAGATTTTCACTAAATGTCTCATCAACAGCATTGATGGTATATATGGACATTTGTCAAAACATTTAATTTCTAATTACAGTCATTAAGATATGATAGTGACTCATGATGCAGACTTACAACCAAGGCTAAGCATGAAAAGAAGGAACATGGTATTTGTGAATGCCTAAAGATCGTTTTGAGGTTGGTTTTCTCTAGCACAGCAAAAGAATGCACCATGAATGCATATTTTCCACATTTTCCTCTCTTCCAAAGAAGAGAGATTGTACTGTAATTGCTACTTTTCTATGCTGAAGCTTAGGATTTTAAGGAAAATGAGAAATTATGGACTCTACATATCTCAATTACATCACCTCCATGATGTTTAAAAATTAACTAAGACACATTAATGAATGCTTTATTAAGGCTTCATGAAGCATGTTTTCTAGACAGCAAAAGCCAGTAAGAACAAGAAATAGTAAAGTTAGCTTCAGCATGGAACAGCAAAATGTTAAAGTCATTTTTCAAACCACAATTCTTAAAACCATACTTACCCTTGAAAAAGGGTAGGGTAGGTAAATTGCAGGACAGACAGGACATACTGGAAAACAAATAACAAATTAATGGACATCAAACATCTACAGTTCATAATATTAGCAAACAATCACAAGCAACAAAACAAACACAAAAAGTTGTCATTTTGCCTTATTTTGGTAGAAAAGACAAAAAAATGTTTAGTAATTTCACTTGTGGTGTATTTCCTCCCCCTTCCCTCACAGGGCTGCACTATGATCTCCCAAATGCTTTATAGGCCTCAATCTTGATGACAGCATCTGGGCTAAGTTCCACTTGAGCTTTTCAGAAGCACTGTTGGCTCTCAGGAACTTAATGATGTCCAGTGAGCTCCTACTTTTTAACAAACAGCCTTGGAGATCAATTTTTCTTGCCTGTATAAGAACTCAATTTATAAGAGCCCATAAGAACATTTTTATTGTTGAACTTTCAAAGAATGTTACCAACCCGCATTGAGGCCAGGAAGGAAAATCACTTTGTCAAAACCCAACTCTCTTGTGACCGTATAAACAGCAGTCCTGAGTGTGACCCTTTAAGCTCTCCTGGATCATAGCAGGATGCAACCAGCATCCTCCCTCTGAGTGGGACACCTCTCAGAGCCAGCTAGTTTGCTACACTTGGAAGATCTCTGAAGGACGATGATGGATCCTGGGCTGATACCATCCACTCCTCAAGACTCAACCCTTTGCTCATGAAGAAGATGCAAGGACATCCAAAGTGACTACTTCACTGAATTTGAGGGGAATTTCTCCTGGGTATACCTTGTACATGTCCCTTTAGGTCTGAGTGTGTGTGAATGTGGATATGCTGTAGCAAATTCATTATGAATATTGCTCTCTTTGATTCTTAAGTACATTAGGTTTGTAAGATAGTGAATCACTGTCGTGCCTGTATTAAATTCTATATGAATCTTTTGTTAAATTGTTGAAATTAAGCTTTTGATTAAGAGCTGCTATGTTTAAGTGCTGTTATAACCTTTAGACTAAACCACTGATCAAACCTGGAGTTACATTTGGCAAGTGGGTCCACTATGAATGCTGTGATTCACTGTGTCTTATTCCCTTTCCTGTTCTTACTTCCATGCAGACAACTTTTGGTTTAATGATTTATAGATTGATTGATTTTAGTTTGATTTTTCTCTCTCTGCTCTAAGTATCTAATAATGATGTCATAGATGTAATGATGTAGTAATGCAATAATGATGTAATTATGTAATAATGTAGTATTGATGGCAATAGAATGAACCTCACCAACAAACTTTATTGTGATTTCACTTTAATATTAAATCTGCTTTTGCCCATCCCTTTACCGGCGATTCTCTGAGTTACCTAAGCCACTCATTCGTTACACTTCCCCCGCCAGAACTGCTGGACCCTGCCTCAGTCACTGTGGAAAGTAACAGACACTAAAGTACAGGAGGCATGGAGTGGACACACTGAAAAATGGAGAAGGCTGTCATCTGAATTGCACTTTCTAAACACAGTCCATACATCACACTGAATGGAAAAGGATTAAAAGGAACAAAAAGCCATAAGCACCAGTCAATTAAAATCATATCATACCAAACAGGCAATCTTTGGCAGAACCAAGAGCAATAATCTAAACATAATTGTCTCCTTATGGCTAATGTATCTCACAGATTTAGCATTCTGCTTACACATTGTGTAAAATATTAAGCAGCCCATAAAGCCCATCAGAGATGTAATACATGGGGGTAGCAAAGCAAAATCTGTGTCATTTCTTTAGCCTGCTTTGTCTGGGCCTGCATATATGGATGCTAGTGTTTCTTCACACTAAACATGTATATATGCAGTGTGAGGCACAAATACATGCCTTCCAGGTTTAACATCTTCCCATAATGAAGAATAAATATCACTTCTGCAAAGGAGAAGAATGATTGAGGCTTCCTCAGAGGAAATAAAAGGTACCTGCTGTTCCTTCTAGGAGCCAGCAGAAGCTATCAAGGGCAAAAGGAGAAGCTGAAAGATTTCAGCAGAGAGAAAACTGTGTTGAGCACCTTGCAAGGTCCAGTTTTCAGGTTTGTGGGATGTCACTAAGAAGCTGGCATCAGTATACAGAGACAAGGCATGTTGATTCACAACAGGTCCTTTTACACATACAGCTCTCAGAACTGCCACATGCATTTTAAATCAGGATGATCTACCTACACATGTCTGTACCCCTGCCTGCATTTAGACACCACCTTCAACAGCTGAAATGTCTATATTCTGGTTATTTTTAACTTTATTACACTAAAACCTACATTCAGGTTTGAAAATGGAGGCCCTATGTCAATGTTCCTATGACCTGCTCTCAAGCACAGTTAAGCCAAATAAATACCCTTCCCAATCCATGATGCAACTTGGCAGCTCTTTTAGCCCTTTTCTATTTAACTAATCACTGCTCCCAGCAGTCTGTCAAATCAAGTACATTATCTCTTCCTACAGCTTTGCTTCATGTCTGGACTTCAGTCTACTTCTGAGCATCCTTAATAGCAAATGTATCTTGGAACAGAAACTGGCCAATGCCCAGAAAAGATTTCATTTTCACCTCTGAAATGCTGATTATCTCTAATCCTCCCTCAGAATATTCATACCCTGATTGTTTCACCAATATGTTTTTCTTTCAGAAATCTGCACCAGAAATACAGACACGCTCTCTGACAAATAGGACAGCACAGAGTAGTTACTCTAACTCCTCCTCCCAGAGTGAAAAAACTTTTAAACTATGCTTAAATAATACCATTTTATTCACAATGTGGCCATCTTCAGCTTACTTCTTATGCTTAGACACTTCAGCAACACTAATATGAAGTTGTTACACAGTGGAAAACAAAATTCTTGTCCTTAATTCGTCTGTTAATTAAGCAGACAAAGGAACAAAGTTGCCATGAAGTTAATGCTTGTTTCACTTCTAAAACAATACTTTGAATATTTCACATTTTTCCCTTGGATAGTTGATATCATTGTTCCAGTTAACAGATCCTCTTTTGGGAATGAGTGCAGTTGCCAGACACCCGATAATGAAATATATACAGCATCAGCGATACTTTCAGTGCAGCATAACTTCTGGCTCTATAACACTTCATTCATTGGAATGATATGATGTCAACCTCCTTGCTCTCCTAAACAAGACAATAATGGAATTCATCTGTCGTGGAAGAGTAAAGCTGTCACACACTGAGCAAAAAGAAACCGGCACCCTATCCGCAGTTTCGGGAGCACACTGGGATGGGCGGCGGGCTGGAGTGCCACGGACTTTTTCACTTGTGGGGTAGTCCCGTCCGGGAAGGGCTGGTCCTGCGGCTCTCCGTGAGCAGGGCAGGGAAAGCAGAGAGCACCGTCTCTTCTTTCTCCTCCTCCCGCTCCTCCATCCCTCACTTCCCTGGCCCCCCGCTCCCGCAGCCGCGGACCGGCAGCCAGCGCCCCCGCACCTCCCTGCGCCCCGCCCGGCCCGTCCGAGACTGGGGCGGCCCCTCGCCCGCTCTCACCTTGTTGGTGAAGCTGGAGGCCAGGTAGAAGAGGCAGAAGGCGAGGCCGCCCGCCGGCCTCTTCAAATACATCGGTCAGCGCGGGCGCGGAGCGCGGCGCGGCGGGCGGCGGCCATCGGCCGGGCCGGGGACACGTCGCCTCAGCGGGCGCCGCCTCTGCGGGGCCGCTGCTGCCGCCCGGCGGCCGTGCCGGGCCCAGGGCGGCCGTGCCGGGCCCGAGGCGGCCGTGCCGGCCCAGGGCGGCCGCAGCGCCGCAGCCCGGGCACAGCCGCGGCCCAGGCCGGGGAGGTAGGACATTGTCCCCTCTCCTCTGCCCTTGAGAGACCCCACCTGGAGTGCTGCGCCCAGCTCCGAGGCACTCGGCACGGGCAAGACCGGTTGAAGCAAGTCCAGAGGAGGAAGGCAAAGATCATCAGAGGGCTGGAGCACCGCTCCTGTGGAGACAGGCTGAGAGAGTTTGGGATGTTCAGGCCGGAGGAGAGAACGCTCTGGAGGGACTTCACACCAGCCTCTTAGTACCTAAAGGGTACCTGTAAGAGAGCTGCAAAGGGACTTTTTACGTGGGCATGTAGTGGTAGGGGGAATAGCTTTAAACTGAAAGAGGGTGGATTTAGACTAGATGTTAGGAAGATGTTTTTTACGGTGAGGGTGGCGAGACACTGGAACAGGTGGTGGATACAAATCTGGCTGGATGGGGCTCATAGCAACCTGATCTGGTCGAAGACGTTTAGCAGGATGTCCTGCCCTGGAATGTGGTCAAGCAACTTGGACAATGCCTTATTTACAAGGCATTGTCCAAGTGGTGGACTGAGAGAGGGCATCAAGCTGGTTTTTAGTGTTGAATTATGACAACACCAGTCTGACCTATCAACCCCCAAATTAGCATCCTGACAGTGAAGTAAAGATTTGGCAGACAAGCTGCTAAGCTGACTGGCAGTCAGTCACTGTACACTATAAAAGTCCATTTCCATATGGTTAGGTTCTTGCAATGTATCCCTTCTTGGAGTGTATATGAAGATTCCTCCTTTGGGTGAGTACATCCCCCAAAGTTAGTCCTTAAGGCTGAGTGAAAGAGATTTTGCCCATGGTCATTGGCATGGGTGAATAACATCAATCTCTGCTTTAATAACTATTTATTTCTGCTAGTTTTAATAGAGTTGCTTTAATATAGTTGCTTTGATAGAGTGCACTGTACCATCCCATCCTAGTAGTTTTATCTTCTATAGTGTGTAGTAAATAATTCTGATTAAGATCTCTTTGTCTAATAATTTATCATACTATATAATTCATTTTTATATAAATAGACCTGGTTTGCCATCATTTATCCTACAGGACAAAGTTGTACAAAAGTTCAATCACACCTCTATAATTTCTTAAACCACTGACACTCTGAGGCTAAGACTGGATTCAGCTGCACCTTGGCTCCTCTCTGAGCAGGAATTTATAAAGCAAGGGGGTCCTTTCTGCACCTCATGGCTCAATGTGAGGGCTTCCCTAGTAAATTTTGTCTGAAACTCCCACTCATGACAAAAAGCCACTGCTTATTGCAGGGGGCTGGACTAGATGACTAACTTTAAAGGCCCCTTTGAACCAATTATTCTATGATTCACTGGTGATGTGTGAACTATAAATATCCCAGGCAGGTGAAAAGAAACACCCTGTCAGGTCATGGTTACTGGGTGATCTTTTATTATGGCCTTGTTTTTCCTAGTCCTGGTATTAGCAAGGCCCTATCTTTATAGTTCTTACCTTGACTTTATTTAGGTAACACAAAGTACAGGGCCCTCTCTGTACATGTACACCCTCTTTTTAGAGGAGAGAGCAAAGCAGCATAAATAAGGAACTTTATATATGAGCATGGCTTAAACTAGGGAGGGAGGGAGGCACTAAGTGGTCAAATCCACTAAATGGGCCTGTCTAACCTGCTACGTTTAGCCTCAAAAAACAAGGTCAACAGAGTGCAACAGCTGAACAACTGACCTGCACCAAGATAGATTCAAGTATTTTGGTGCATCACACATGATCCTATCTGGTTTGCAAGGTGGTGGTCCAACACAGACATCAATTTCCAGTGCTGAAATGTTTGGTCCATCCAGGCTCACAGAGATCACTGATGAGCCACTGTAATGGATGTCTTAGAGATGGCAGGGTGAGTGATACAGCATTTCCACTTTGCACAGCACCTGTTTATGTACAAATGTCAAATGTGTATTTGGCAAACAAAGGCACACTTTGCATTGTGCCACAAATTCAGCTTGTAAAGCTTTAAAAGAGTAAGTAAAGTTTATGGATCTCTACAAAGACTAATGTAAGCATGCAGTAAGAGTACCTTTGACTTTTTATTACAGTGGGGTATCACTTTCATGCAAAATATTACAGTGTTATCTCTGAGCTTTTTGCAGTATTTCTTAGTACAAGTGGGAGACTTGGGCAAAGATTATGTATTTTCTTAGAGCCAAATACAGAAGCAGGTTTGAATTCCTGTATGCCATTTACAATGAGGGATTAAGAATGAAGATGTAAATTTCTGCTAATCTTGTTTATCAGGACTGACTTGTATTACATACAAAGTAATCACTATGCAGCTTTGGAATTATTTTGACAATATGAAGGGACGTTTCTGCTCTATCTAGATTTTTAACTATTTTTATTGGGAGGTATGAATGTATCACAAATTATTTTGTTTACACACCATTTCACAGAACATTTCTTTTTAACACAATTCAGTTCAAAGCTTGATCCATTCATATGAGAAGTCATGGGATCAAGGCCTAATCAGGAAATATTTAAGAGACTAAAGCAGAAGACTTATTTTTGAAAATTAAAAACTTAATAACAAGACATAGGAATATATAGTTACTGCCCATGTCTTTCTGAATCAAAACCTACCAAAACCCATTTTCTTAATCACTGCTTGTATAGCTGTGCAAGAATAATGATTTTTTTTCCCAGGGCAGCAGGACATTGCTTTGATATTCTGCTCACATATAAAGCTGTTAATTTTAGAGTAATTAGATAGAGGGGAGCATGACAGTAATCTTCATACCCCAAAAGGCAGTTGCAAAGGAAAAGAAATAATCTCTTTTCACCAGGGCTAAGTGCAGAGAGGGTAAGAAACATGCTGGTACTGCATCACTAGACAAAGCCACTCTTGCCAGCATTTGCAGTGCTGTAGTAACCAATGAACCTGATGATCTTAAATGTCTTTTACAACTTAAATGATTCTGTGATCCTAAAATGCCTTTATGGCACAAGCCTGTGTCATGCCTGCAGGTTGTGTGTTACAGCCTGGATCCCTACCCTCTTCCAAATGGTTTGTCTTTTAGCTGGGAACTTTCTGGGGTAATGAACTCTGGAACAGAGTGTGTTAGGAGATTATAATGTGTTACCTCATTGCAGGTTGCTAAGAACAAATAAGAGGAACTTTGGCTGACGAAGCTGATTCTTACATGGCTGAGAATTGATATGAATGGCCTTTACTGGGCCTGCCTGTCAGTACAGGCTTTGCCAGATGTAAAACAGGGAACTTACTCTGAGCAGGTTGGGGGATGCCACAGAAACCCTTACCACTTCTGCCCTTGCAGCCACCCAGCTTTCCTAGGCTGGTTTTCAGATTATCAGCAGTGACTGTGACAGCGCATTTGTCTGACTGCAGACAGATACCTCCAACAGATGGTGACGGGCCAGCCAGAGGAGATTTCTAGGTATTGCTTCCTTCCTTTAAGGAAACTTGCCCAAGTAGACCTAACGTGTCATAGCAAAACACTATCCCATCGCTGCTGAGGGCATTTTAGTCAAAATACTATTTTCCAGATAAATATTACATATAAAATCGAGATGTAAAAGGCAGCAAATCACATACAAAGTATTTCAATTTATATCTAAAGTGACTTACAGGATTGGGATAAAATTAATTTGTTTGCTGATGGATTAGTTAATTTGTTGTATTTTTTCCTGTTCCCTCACTTCCTGTAATAAAAACAAATGCCAACTATTTCATTTCACAGAATCAATTAGGTTGGAAAAGACCTCTGAGACAGAGTCCAGTCTATGACCAAACACCAAGTGGACTGGACCATGACACTGAGTGCCACATCCAGTCTTTCCTTAAACACCTCCAGGAATGTTGACTTCATCACCCCCCAGGGTAGCTCACTCGAATCTAATCACCCTTTCTGTAAAAAAACTCTTCCTAATGTCCAATCTAAACCTCCCCTGGCGCAGCTTGAGGCCTATTTTCTCTGGTCCTGTTGCCTGGGAGAAGAGGCCGACCCCCAGCTGGCTACACCCTCCTTTCAGGTGGTTGTATAGAGCGGTAAGGTCACTGCTGAGCCTCCTTTTCTCCAGGATAAACACCCACAGCCCCCTCAGCCGCTCTCCATCGGACTTGTGCTCCAGACGCTTCACCAGCTCCCTTGCCTTTCACTGGACTCCATTTCATCCGTTTGTTTTGCCGCTGACTTCCCGTTTGATTTGCTGGGTTTTTTGTCCTCCCACCGTTCCCTTGGTTACTTCCCGAGATAGAAAACAAACGTCTGCAATTTAATTTCTCCCTTTCGCGTTACCGCCAGCCCGACTCTGTCCCTCAGCCCCCGGGCAGGGGCAGCCGGGCAGGGGTTCCGCACGCCGCCGGCGAGGCCGCGGCCGGCCCGGTGACATCACCGGAAAGGCGGGTCACCCCCGGCCAATGGGCCGCCAGACGGCCGCGGAGAAGCGCGGAGGACCCGGAAGGTTTCGCAGTCGGAGCGTTGCTGCCCCGCGGAGAGACCCCGCTCCTGCCGCCGCCCGCCCCTGCGTGCCCGATGGACTCGGTGGGAGTCGCTGCCGCCGCTCCCGACGCCGGGCCGGGCCCCGCCTGGCAGAGCAAGGTGAGCGCTGTGCCGGCATCGCTGGGCCGCGCCCGACGCTGTCCCGGCTCCGGGCAGCTGGAGAAGGAGCAGGAGGAGAAGCACCGAGGCCGTGAAGAGGGCGCTGCCAGGTGGTGCCAGCACCCACCAGGGTGGCTGTCGCTCGGCAGAGCGACCCGAGCGCGGTTTGCTGCTACCGGCAATTATCTCCTTGGTGGTGAGAGCTGTTGTGACAGCCTGATAACTGAGCTGCTTCCCTCCGAGGGTGTTGGAGATGAGTGAGCTCGGTTGTCCCGGCGGTAGGCAGCGAGTCCCGCCTTGCTTGGTTTGTCATTCCCCAGCCCTCGCCTCCCCGAGCGAGGTGTTGTGTCCCTGTGCGGTTTTGAGATGGCATGTTTTGCAATGGCTGACCTTTCAGGGCTCTAGGAGTGGGGCAGGAAGCTGTGCCTAAGCCACTGCTTTTGGATTATTCCAAGAGAAGTTTTACATAGGTTGTGTGTCTGCTTGTGTGCAAACCTCCTGGGGAAGCTTTACTCCTGTCTCCAGAGGCTACCGACACTGACAAACTGACTCTTTTCCCTTCATTAGTTAGTGACCATCAACAATTTTTCAACCCCCGTTCTCTCTACTGAGTTTATGAAACTACTCTTTGAGTAGTTCCCCAAGTATCTGTAGAAGAGCCCTTACAAGATTACATGAGCTTATTTTGGAGGCAGTGATAGCTAATTATCCTGATTGTTGTGTTGCCACTGCACGAGTCTTGCTGACTTGAATAAAATGTTTATTTACAGTGTCCATGGGGAGCCCCTAGCACAACATCAATATCATGTTCTCTTGCTGATGTAATGAGTGAACAACTGGCAAAAGAATTGCAGCTGGAAGAAGAAAATGCTGCTTTTCCTGAAGTGGTTGCGTAAGTTTAAGTCCTGGATTAGTGCTTTCCATATCTGTGATGCCATCTTCTCTCTCTTGTGAATTTTCTTACAATGTGCTCAGTGCATAGCAGTATAGTAAATGATTTGCCTGTTCCCTAACTCTGCTTCATCTAATATTCTTCAGTGAAGATGGCTTCCCCAGCTAAAAATCTCCCTTAGAGTCTCTTCTCAGTTGCTTTTCCTTCCTTATTGATGTTTTCTTTGCATTTTCTGGGGGTCTTAACACAGTCTGTAAGCTATATTTAGAGAAATGTCAGAAATGGCTTTTTTCTACCCTTTTAGGGACTCTTGTCAACAGCGTACAATGTAATTTTGAGAACTATCAGGTATATCACCTGTATCCTCCCACTACCTGAGAGCTCTAAAGAAAGGCCAAGAGCTTACTAGTTCCAAAATTGTACAAATTTTGGCTATCTTTCCTGTGAAGCAAAACAAAGCAATACTATTTGGGATGGTTTAAACATATAAATAGGTATATACATGCATACACCTGTATACCCTCTTTTTTTTTTCCCCTGAAGGACATCTTAAAAACAGAGGTTAATGCTTTTTGCTGAATGGTAAACAAGCAAAAATTTAAGTAAAATTTGCATCGTAAATGAGTAGCAAAGAGAAATGAAGTCATGATCTATTAATATTTAGTGTTGGCTTCGAGAGGAGGCAAACAGCTGAGATCCATTCCTTTCTGTCAGCTCTGCATGAAGTCTGTTGTATAGAGTGGGAAAGTGGTATAAAACAGTGTTTCTGCTTAGATTGCTGTGTTTAATTTTTTAAAAATTCCTTTTTTCATCTTATGTAGTGATGCTGAAGGACCATTTATTACAGGAGAAAATATTGACACTTCTAGTGATCTAATGCTAGCTCAGATGCTGCAGATGGAATTTGACAGGGAATACGATGCGCAGCTTCGGCGTGAAGAGAAGAAGATCAATGGAGATAGCAAAGGTACCTTCATCAGAAGGAATATTTTTGCTGTGGAGCTATTCTTGGCACTTAGCTTAAATTGGCAGAGCTGTGAAGAAGTAGCAAATCCCTGATAATCACAGACATACTTGTTTGTTTTGTTTCTCAAGTCTCTATATCCTTTGAAAATTATCGCAAGGTGCATCCCTATGACAGTGACAGCTCAGAGGATGAGGTTGATTGGCAGGATACCCGTCATGATCCATACAGAGCAGGTATGTGACAGCTTTAAACAATACAATTTCTTCAGCAAATAGACCTGAGAGTATGACAGAGTTAAATTAGGTCTTGTTTTAATGTGAGGAGAGACACCGGCCACATTTAAAATCAGGTCACCTCAATGGGAGGTGTCAGCAGGAGGTTGGATGGGTAAATTCAGGCTTCTGTGAGCCAGTATATTGGCTTCAGTGGCTGAATCTCGAAAAATAACCAGTGTACATGGGAAGTATTGTGGGATGTGCTCATCTGTCATCTACATTTGGATGATATTGAATACTCCTGTCGTAGCATGCCAGAAATGTGTCTGACACCCCAGAGAAGACAGAGAAGTAAGTTGTAACATAGCCAAAGAAGCTGTCATGCTTAGGATAGGATAAGACTATATTAAGATCATACAATTGAAGTAATTTATTCTGTTTTATAAATAAAATTATATTACTTTTGTGGATATTGTGGGACTTCTGTGAGCATTGGTTATGTTTGTTTAGATGTAAAGTTTGGTTTCTTTTTCTCACTGCTGGCAGATAAACCTACTACTACACCAAGAAGGGGTTTCATAGGAAAAGGAAAAGACATTACTACAAAACATGATGAAGTGGTATGTGGAAGAAAAAACACTGCTCGCATGGAAAATGTAAGTGAAAACTTAGGGAAACTTATTTTGTGTGTAAAATTGGAATGCTGCAGTTCAGCCAAAGAACTAATGCTTGTCCACCAGTGCTGCTGGGTAGGGTGCTGAGTTTTATTTTTTCCCTGTTGGAAGAAAGCAATGCAGTCTTTGCTTTATTGGTTATTCACATTGGCAGTTTGAGTTTTGTGGGTTTTCTGTTTAAAAGTAGTTTGTTCCTGAGCAATTCAAGAATTTGCACAGAACTGTTTTGGGAAAACAAAACTATCAGCAAGTCTGGCACACAAGCAAATAAAACACGAAAGTTATTTTTGAAAAGGATAGATGTTGTGTAATCTTTCTTCTAATTAATTTTGTCTGATAAGCCAAGTAACTTATTTTCAGTCAATTGTTTGACTTACAGCTTTTCAGTCTGTTTATCTTTAGTGCATACCTTTCATTGTTTTTAAGGTAACTGCTGCAACTTCTGTAAATAAGGAAATGCTGCAAGCGCTATTTTTGCAGGATGTTAGGTAATCTCATATCAATTTGGGCAGAACTTTGAGTTCTGAGTTTAAAGCATTGTGTTTGTGCAATGTTGTCATTATGTTCAAAAACAGTGGGTTTCAAATAGGTCCAAATCTATCATAAGTTTTTCCAAATCAGAATGAGAAATTTGTGCCAACTTTTGGCATCTGCTAGTAACAGTGCTTAAATTCCTATTATTTCTGCTCGTAGTTTGCACCTGAATTCCAAGTTGGGGATGGAATTGGGATGGACTTAAAGCTGTCAAATCAAGTCTTCAATGCCTTAAAACAGCATGCATACTCTGAGGAACGTCGAAGTGCAAGGCTCCATGAGAAGAAGGAGCACTCCACTGCTGTATGTTTTTAATAAAGTCTCTCTATCTACTCCTTATCTTGTGTAATAGCTAAACTCCGCTGGATAACTTCTTGTAACATTCCATTTTCAGTAAAACAGTTAAGCAACATTATGTTAACGTTGCTGAAGGAAATGATATCAGCTAGCTCCTTCTAGAAGAAGGCTCTTTGTTTGAGCTGCATTACTGTGAGAACCATGTTGAAGTAAGAGCAAGCAGCTACAGTTTTTTTCTCTTTGTCTTTCTAAACTTGTCTCTTAATCAGCTATGTTGAATAAATTGCCTGGAAGTTATTTATAGAAACATCCAGAGGACTAATCCTCTGCAGTTGAACCATATGGCCCTAAATATCATTCTTCGTAAGAAGTTTCAGGAGGATGAGGTGACCAACTGACCTAATAATTTAGGAGTTTCCTTGGTAGAATGTATGGGTGAGTTTGAAGTAGGGCCTCTGGTAATTCCTGATGTGGACTTCTTCAAATTTGTGTGTTTTGCTTTGCTTTATTGTTACTTATATCAAAGAAATATAATTATTGGGATATTGTGATTCATGATTTGTAAAGGCTTCTTGAAAACACAGAAAGTGCTGTTGAGCCACAGTCTATATATACAATTAGTAAAATATTCTATGTGCTGCACAGCTGCTGGGAAACTAAGAGTATTAAATCATTAAATCAGTCCTGAAGCAGATTTGCTTTGCTTCAGATGTTTATTTTGGTTTGGCTTTTTTTTTCTCCCTTCTGTCAGTTGAGAGAAATTTTATTAATATGTTTTCCTTTCCGCTTAGTTGAGTTCTTGTGGTATATAAATATTCTAAACTCATGGTAAAGCAAAGAATTGCTTTATTGAATTGAGTGTTCATGTCTTGCCTATTAATCTTGTTCATGTCTTGTAGGAGAAAGCAGTGGATCCTAAAACACGTTTACTTCTGTACAAGATGGTCAATTCTGGGATGCTGGAGACCATCACAGGCTGCATCAGCACGGGAAAAGAATCTGTTGTTTTTCATGCCTATGGAGGAAAGTGAGTATATTGTTTGTTACTGATGATAACTTTAAGTACAAGAGATGATTTTAAAAGCAGAAAACACAAAAATATTTAAACATCTGCACCTTTTTTATTTCTGAGACTTAAAGGCTGTATTTATGTATATGCAGGTAATAATAAAATCTGAAAACCAAATGATACCAACCATAAAGTAAAAGAATCCCCACTTTCCTCCTTGGAGGCTATTAATGAATGGGGACAAATCCACCATGCCTTTCTGTGAAAAAAATATGTACTCTTTTTATAAAAAAGAAATCTTGAGATTTTTGAGAGACTCTTTCCACCGACCTGCCCCAGACCACAGAGCTGATGTGAGGATCTTGGGCTACCTGAAGGTTGTCTTTCCATAGAGATTGCTCTATTGCCAGCTCTATATTTGCAGCTCAGTGGAGGTGCTGTTTGTTACTTTCAAGTTATCTTGAGAATAGTGTTGGGATGCTGCTCACTTCTTGAATCCTTCCCACTGTACTGGAAGGATTAGAGTGCATTATGGCAGCTGCCTTGTGTTTAACTGACTTTAAACCAGTGATGTTTGAGAAAGAACTAATAAAACTCAAATACAGATAATGTATTTAGAAATGTCAAGGGAGAAATCGGGAATTTTGGAATTTGGAAAGTTGGAATTGGGGAGAAAAGATGTGCCTTAACAAATCGGGAGAGGTAACCTATTTGGTAAGCAATTTATAATCAAAATGCCAAACCCAAAACATTGATATGTAAGTTTAATCACAGAATTGTTATACACTTAAGTTGGCTTCTAAATGTGATAGAAAATTTGATACTCTCTTATATTAAAAATTGCTGTATGTGGCAATGTATAAAAACCCAAACCCATGCATTTGCTTGTAAATATGTGAAACTATGTTAACTTTGTTATATATTTGCCTTTTTCCATGAGCAGTGCAACTGAAGATAAAGTTATTCCTCCCGAGTGTGCCATCAAAGTGTTTAAAACAACTCTTAATGAATTCAAGAACCGTGACAAATACATTAAGGATGACTACAGGTTTAAAGACCGCTTCAGTAAATTGAATCCACGAAAAATTATTCGTATGTGGGCTGAGAAAGAAATGCATAACTTAACAAGGTAAAGACAGAAAGTGTAGTTGCCAAATGCCTGTCAATTTCTTGTTCTCTGTTTAAGGCAGATACTCTGTCTCTGGGTATTTGACTTTTAGGCCAAAATAATATACAACCTGGCACAGATTGAATAAGCCCCTGGTTTTTTTTACAGTTTAATAAGCTGTGTCAGCATCTTCAGTGATTTTGCAGCAGAATTTACAGGCTCATGAAGTTAACAGGTTCTAGTTGTAAAAGTGATTAGTATTTAGTGAGTATTTTTAGATTAATTTATAACTTCAGAATCTGAATTTTCCTGTGTAAAATACTGTGCAATATATATAATTATTCAATTTTTACTTCTCTCAAAGACTTTGTTTACTCTGGATCAGGTTTTTCACAGAGCTGTCAGATTGCAAATGAGATAGCGGGAACTAGAACTTTGGGGACTTTGAAGCTTTTGTTCTGTTTTTCTTAATCAGTATCTATTTTCTGATCCACAGAATGCAAAATGCAGGAATTCCTTGTCCTCAAGTGGTTATCCTTAAGAAACACGTCTTGGTTATGTCTTTCATTGGCCAAGATCAAGTCCCAGCTCCTAAACTAAAGGATGTAACACTTAGTAGTGAAGATATGAAAAAGGCCTACTATCAGATTCTTAATGTAAGATGATACTAATTTCTCCTCCAATTCTGGTTTGTATTTTCTTTTAAGAGAATAACTATAAGGACAAATGAGCACTTATTTACTTTTCAGGATGCTTACATAATTGTCAAGATACAAAGTCCAAAGTCTTATTTTGCTGCTGTTTAATGTGTGACTTAGTAAAAAAGTATGCACTGAAAAAAATACAATTAAATTTAATCTTAATCTGAGTGGTAAACATACTGGAATTTGATGACAAAAAGATGCTTAGCAGCAGAGGAATTGTGAGCAAGTAGTCCTCCTTTTACAGAAGCAGTATGTGGTTTAGAAAATTCTCTGAAGTCTTTCTGGGCTTACCAAACACTTAATTTACAATGCTTAAGCACTCTCCTGTGGAATGCCCACCCCCTTTTCAGCAAACCAAGAAATTGGAGAATTAATTAGAATATTGCATGGTGGATGCTTTAATTTCCTATTATCTGCTTGGTTCAAACACACCAACTGCTAACTGTCCACTCACTATTACGTTACAGATATTAAAAAACCCCAACCAGGCGACCAGCCCCACAGCTTGGTTACAGGAGTGGTCTAGGTCTCAAATGAATGAGACCAGTGTACGACACAGCTGTGTCTTAAGTGAATTTGTGTACTGCTTAGGACTCAGTCTCTACAACTGTGAGACTTCCTTCCCATGTAATAGCAGTGGAAATGACATGTATTTAGAGAATATGCTTATCTGTCTCCTGCACTTTGACTGCCTGGCAGAGCTGACTTGAGTTTACCAGAGTAGCTCTTCCGACTTTGCCAAAGCTAAGCTCAGTGATAAGAGCTTAGTTTGCTGACATTTTGCCAAAACTGCAATTCCCTGTATAGACGTGTATTGAAGACTTGGGTAAAAATTATGTAAATTATGTGGGTGATTAGGGAAAGGTTGGGGTTGTTTTGGTGTTATGCTTTTTTTTTTTTTTAAGTCATGCTAGCAACATTTATTTGGAGTATAGCACACTTCCTTCATTAATTTGGTTCCTTGCAGATGATGCAGCAGTTGTATAGGGAGTGCAACCTGGTCCATGCAGATCTGAGTGAATACAACATGCTTTGGCATGATGGGAAGGTGAGTTTGTTCTTAATTTGTGAGGGAAAAGTTTCATCTGCTGTGAAATACTAATACAAAGCGAATTGCTATTTCTCTGTGACTACAGGTCTGGCTCATTGATGTCAGTCAGTCTGTGGAGCCAACCCATCCTCATGGACTTGAGTTTTTGTTCAGAGACTGTAGGAATGTTTCACAGGTAGGACCTCCTTGTCTGACAATCTTCTGTTATGCTGCTTGTTTTCTAAGATACAAGATATCTTAGATATGTAGAAGATTACTCTTGTACATTTTCTGTGCTCATAGTGTCCTTCTCTGAAAGTGAAAAAAATGGGAAAAAGTAAAATTGTACCACTAGAGCTTAAAACTACTTTCAGTTACGTTTATCTGTGGGTCAACAAAAACAAAAATGTAATTTTGGGTAAATGTAGTAACTGGGGAAAGTCAAAGGAATATTTTGTTCTGTGTAGTAAAGTGTTTAATGTGTGCTCTTTATATTGACTAGTTCTTCCAGAAAGGAGGCGTGGCAGAAGCACTTAATGAGCGTGAACTCTTCAACGCTGTCTCAGGTTTAAATATTACAGCTGACAATGAAGTAGACTTCCAAGCAGAGGTATAGCTTTCTCAGTCTAACAATTTAAATTTGGTTAGCTGTGGTAGCTATTATAATACCTTAACTTTCCAGATTTAGTTTGTGTGATTGCTGTGAGTAAAATTTCAGCAGTCTTTCTGCATCTCTTTTTAAAACCTTGAGTATTCAACCTAGTTCAAACATTTCCAGAAACTCAGATTGACAGACCTCTCCACCCCCTTTCCTGATCCCCCTGCTCCCAAGCAGAAAAGACCTCATGTTGAATATAGTTGCTTCATTTCTGCATTAAGGCAAATCTAGTGATCTGTTTTAGTTTAAAAGCTGTTGTCTTGCCTTACATATGTTAAAGGTTGTACAACAAAAGGAAGGTTGGGTTAAAAATAATAATTATTCTACTGCTTATTTTTTATGGTTTAGATGTTAATTTATTTGAATTTAAAACTTAGGCTAGCATTTTTAATTTTGAAGTTTAAAATCATGCTAATGTAAATATGGACTTCGGAATCTTTGGTCACTGTTGGCTTTTAGTTTTCAGCCTTTGGCTTTAACTCCTCAAGGCCTGCATCCTGATACCCGATTTTAAAAAGACTAGTTGTCAAATGTTCCATATTTTCTACTTAAAGTAAGGGCAATGTGGCATTTCTGCTCTCCCTGATTACTAATGACATTGCAGGTTTGTGCTAGTCCAGCATGCAGTAGGTGGGAGCTGGTAATTAGGTGACTCCTGGGGCAGGTGGTCAAAGTAAGAAAGAGATAAAGGGAACACAGTGCCACAGTTCCACGATCTCCGTGTCATTGGAGAAAGGCACACTTCTGTACTTTGAGGAATACAGCTGAAGTCTTAAGAAATCATCCAGTCCTCCTTGGTGCATTTTACTTACATAGCTTCAAACTTTAAAGGAGTGCTGCTCATTTTAGTAACTTGTTGAGAACAGATGTGTCAAGGTGTACCTGGCTGTATTTGAGCTGTTACATGTGACTGAATCTTTGAAATAGCAACAATTTACATACCTGCTCTGGCCTCAAAAGCTACTTTTTAATGCTGTTTAGAAGCCTTCTGCTGCTGGCATGGTTTTATGATTTCAGCATGGTTTTATTTTTGGCTCTCTAGATTGAAGCTTTGGAGAAGATGAATGAAGATCACGTGCAGAATCATGGAAAGAAACTGTCAACGTTTTCTAGTGATGGAGACCCACCTATATATGATGAATAGCACTGAGTTTGTAGCTACTGACGAAACAAAACACAAATTTACTGCTTCTAACTACATTGGTGCAGTGGGAAATGTCAACTGCCAATGTCAAGAGAGTGGTTGGCTGGGAATACCAAAATGGAAAACACAGCAAGCATATGGTGATGCCTCAGTGGTTTGCTTTTTTTTTTTAACTTGTCCCACACATCAGGCTGGCACTGTGAGAATGAACAGTCACTACCACTTTGAACAGACTGACAACTTCACCAATTGCCCAGTTACACTAGAATAATGTAGCTCAGATGGTCATATTTTGCATGATTTAGAGCTTACATATCTTTTAGTCTAAAAAAAAATTTAAAAATCATTTATATTGTCTGAAGTATCTAGTGGGAAAGCATACTAGAAGAGTCCCTCTCTTTTTTTTCCTAATGCAACTTGGAAAACTAATGAAACATTGTTTATGGACACAGTGTTATTCATCCACCTCCACCAAGGGCAAAATGAAAAGGCAAACTATGCACTGCAATCACATGAAAATATTAATTTAGCAAAGTAATATATTTATAAATGCAGAAGTCTGGACTTTTAAATTTGAAGTACAGGGAATGTGGCTCTAATTATCTCTGTAAATACTGTTGGGTATTGTATGGGAAGCATATTTGAAATCCAACCAGCAGAGGACTTTCTGGGTGACATGCCAGGAAATCCTGAGTCAATGACGTATAATAAAGAGTCAGTTCAGGTAGCTTCACTCTTAATACACAAATGGTTCCAAGAACTTGGTGTAAGCCAAAACCAAAACTATAATAATCCTGTCTATACCTAGAATATCAGTTTGGAGCATCAAATGTTCTTACCCTAAACATAATCACAGACAAACCTGAGAATTCTTTTTGCACCTGTAAGCAAAAAAAGTTTAGAAATAATGATGACTGATACTGGTTTCCACAGTCTATTTATTCTTAATGTCAGTTTTTTTTTTTTTTTGTTTTTTTTTTTGTTTTTTTTTTTTTTGTGAGCATCTTCTAAAAATCTACTGATGTTTCTCTCCAAAAAACACATTTAAAGATGAACTGATGTGGTGGGATAGTTTGGAATTAAGGAATTCTAATCAACTTCTTTTTAAGTGATTTCTGGTTTCTAGTTTCTGATGCTGCTCTTTCTCAAGCAGGATATAGTGATGCTACATGTGACCTCACAGTGTGCTGTGAAAGTGACTTTTTAATCTCTTTTTGTTGGAAAACTGGTGGTGAAGTAAAAATTTAAGATCATGTGGTGGTATTCTTGCATGGTTCTTTGCATCACAGAGGCCTTCATTGATCTTTGGTGCTTCACTAGAGCATTCTTAGGGTAGGACTACAGGAATTCCTTAAACAATATAAAAATGACTCTTTGGGTAGGTACTACATAAACAATAAATGACCTTGGTTTTGCCAGTTTCATCCCAACACTTCATTTTTCTAAATCAGACAAGTATCTTGCATTTACCCCTTACTTTTGAAATAAAGTATCTTGTATCTTTTGGGTACTTAAGTCTGTTCTGAATTTCTCAGTGAAACAGTTTCCCAAAATAATGGTATCAGGGAAAGGACAGACTAGGTACTGCAAGGGAAGTGTTAACCTCTTTAGGAAGACTACAAGCTCCTGTTGTCAAAGATATCCAGATCTCCTTCAGAGGAGAAGGCTTTTTTTCAAAAAAAAAGATAGTACTGTTCTTGGCTTATAACTAGTTTTAATATTAACATTTGTTAGGGGGGAAGATATCTCAGAAGAGTTGCTTATGCCTTAAAATGTTCTTGTATAAGGGAGTTTTTGATTGCTACAGCTATTTGCATCGAGAGAGGAAGAAGGCAGAAATAACAGGAAGAGAGGGGAGGATGATTTTTGAGCAATTTTTCTTGAGTCTAATTTAAAGCTACTGGGCCCAAATATATGATATACTATATATTATACACTATATAATATATCTTATCTACTAATGTATTTTCACTTCCAGCAGTAAAATTGGCTCAGGAATTTGCTTTGAGATTTTAAGACACCTGGGCATGTTTCCAAGTAGTTGAACACAAGAATTTGCTAAAACAAGCATTTTCCTGGGCTCCTTTGAAATAAAATGTTCCAGGATTATTATTGGGCAAATAGAACCTTAGTTTTGAAATTGGCCATTAAGGTTTATTACTATCAGATGAGTTGTGAGTGTTATTTACTTGTCTGCTGATTTCCCCCCAAAGATACCCCAGTTTCTATTGCAGTTGTAGGAACTCCATGCTTTAGAGAAGTAGGAAAGGTTAAATGTCAGTAGAATTTCTTAAATTTTCACCCTGGATTAACTAAACTTCTGCCTAAAAAGCAATAAATTTTGTTACTTTGTAAAAAATTATAAACTTTAAGGTACTTCAAATGCTTTGTATATACTTGTCATCTCCAGTTAGCAGAGTTCTTTGATGATGCAGGAGTGTTCTGCAGAACAAACGGCTTGTTGTAATTCTTAGTTGTGACTTCAGTATCTTTATGTGAAATCTCTTTAGTATCTGATGTGAAATTAGTGCAGGTGGACTAACTGGGTCACAAGTCATCCAGCAGTTGTTTCATGATACTGTGTTAGTATCTGGTACTTAAATTTCTGTTCCTCCCATACTAAGCTGTGCTACCATTTTAATCTGAAATTTTAAAAATTGTTATGATCTTAGTCTTTTTTTCCCTCCAATTCTTAACTTTTCCTTTCTAAACCAATAAGCAAATACACAATTGATATTCTCACACAATTTCTAGATCATAATGTAGGGCTTACAGCTAGTGAGCTAAGGCATCAGCCAGTGCATCAACAAAAAAAACCCCATTGCTGTTTTGTTGTCCAAACTAAAATATATGCTCAGCATAAATGCTGAGGACCAAGCCAGACTTTGACTTCAATAATGCTTTATTAATATTTTTCCTCAACTATTTTGCAACACTAAAAAGCAGTTTTCTGCCAAGGAGCAGGATCAATAGTGACAGTGATGATGCAGTAATTGTGGACAAATAAAGGCAGATCTCAGAAGCAGTTGCTTCCTTTTTTTCCTCCACATAAAATTTTGGGTTTGTTGGTTTAGGTTTGTTGGCTTTAAAATCATTATAAAAGACTGGGCCAAAAGCCCCAGTCTGCTGCTGCAGCCTCCACACTTGGTTAAGGAAGAAAGTGGTTTTGCTTGCCTGACATTTCAAAGTCCACTAGCTTTGCTTTTAAAAGCAGAATAAATCCTCCCAGCTAGAGCAGTGCCCTGATAGGTGACACCGGTTGGAGTCAGAGCTTACCCCGGCACCTTAATTCCCTTATTTCCCTCCTCTAATATGCGCCCTCCTAAATATTTGCAAGGTGGTCCCGCACTGTAACGCTATGTGCATTCCACGTCTTTCTTTTCTACCACCTTGCCAGCATCCACGCCTTTCCTGTAGGAGATTTTGCAGCTTCCCAGGTCTCTGTTTCCCTTTGTTAAGCTCACTAATACCTCATACACCGGCGTTCAGAAGTGCTGGCCGCATCCCTGCTCCCGGTCCCCGATCCCTCTCCCGGGCCGCTGCGCCTTTAAGGCGGGAGCGTCCCGCGTCACGCGCGAGGGGAGTGTAAACAGGAAGCGGCCGCCCGCGAGCGGGGGTGGGCAATGGCCGCCGCCATGGGCCGCGAGCCGCCGGGGCCGGCCGAGGACGAGGCGCCGGGAGCGGCGGCAGCAGGAGCAGGAAGAGAAGGTGGAGGAGGAGAAGAGGGCGAGGGGCGAGCGCGGGGCGGCGCGGAGGCCGGCGGCTGCTACCTGGCGCTGTGCGCGCGGCCCGTGCACTTCGAGAAGGCGAACCCCGTGAACTGCGTGTTCTTCGACGAGGCCAACAAGCAGGTGGGGGCGGCGGGGCCCTGCCGCGGGCTGCGGGTCCGGGCCTGGGGGTCAGCCCGGCCCCCTGCTGCTCGCTGCCTTGGCTTTGGTTCCCTGCCCGGCTTTGGTTTCCTTCTGTCCCTCGGCCGCCGGGCATGAGCCCTGTTGTTCCCCTTCGGGACCTGTCATCGTGCTAGAGGCGGTAGAATTTTTTTTTTTTTCCTTTACCGATTTATTAGGTTGATTTCACCTGCCTTACTCTCACTGCCGTAAGGTCTTTCTGGAATTCATCGGAGTCAGCACTTTTCCTTTCTGTTCCAGGTGTCCCCACCTGACCTGCAAACTTTGTCACTTTGCTCTTAGCTTAATTTCCCTGAATTTTTCACACCCCTTTCAATATAGTCATAAAAAATGAATAATTACGGCTTTCCTTGTGGCACAGACCCAAGTGGCTGTTTCTTGGCTTTAGTGCTTTTAAGCAGGCTTCATTAATATCCATGTGGGCTCCTGAGAGCTCAGCTCACTACAGCTAAAAGATCCACAGGCTGTCGTGAGGCTTACAGAGATGTGGATACATTCCACTGTAATTCCTCTAACTGTTCTTTGACCTCAGCATTCACGGAGTCAGAACCTTCAAGTTTTCTTCCCCGTGTAGCTGGCATGCGTTGCCCCATGTGTGGACATGATCAGTGGCATGTTTGGAGAGGAAGCAGTATTTCTGGGGTGTGTTTCTTGCTGTTGCACTCTGTTCAGAATGATTACAGAATCATTTAGGCTGGAAAAGTTCTCTGAGGTCATCGAGTTCGACCTTTCACTGAACACCATCGTGTCAGCTAGACCAGGGCACTGAGTGCCACATCCAGTCTTTTCTTAAACAGTTCCAGGCGTGGTAACACCATCACCTCCCTGGGCAGAATATTCCCATGTCTAATCACCTTTTCAGGGAAGAAATTCTTCCTAATGTCCAACTTAAACCTTCCCCAGTACAGCTTAAGGTGATGTCTTCTGGTTCTGTTGCTGGTTTCTAGGAGAAGAGGCTGGCCCCCACCTGGCTGCAGCCTTTTTCGGGGAGTTGTAAGGTCACCCCTGAGCCTCCTTTTCCTCAGGCTCAACAAACCCAACTCCCACAGCCACTCCTCATAGCACTTGTGCCACAGACCCTTCCCCAGCTCTGTTGCCCTTCTCTGAACACACTCCAGCACCTCAGTGTCCTTCCTGAACTGAGGGGCCCGGAATTGGACACAGCCCTGGAGGTGTGGCCTCACCAGTGCAGAGTACAGGGGGACAGTCACTGCCCTGGTCCTGCTGGCCACACTATCGATGATACAGGCTGGATGCCATTGGTTCCTTGGCCACCTGGGCATATGTTCTCTCTTGTTCAGCTGCTGTCATCCAGCATCTCCAGGTCCTTTTCCACTGGGCCACTTTCCAGATATTTCTTCTTATAAACCATTATCTTTGAGGGTCACATGAAATACCCTATCAGGAGGCGCTCATAGTATCATAGTGTGGATGTGATATAACTACATAGAAATTGGTTGTTGAGAGCTCACTTAAAAGATTCATATTTTCCAGTGTAAATTTATTTCTCTCTGTTTTCTTGTTATCTAAAATAGTTTGAATTCCACTGTGTCTCTGAATCATTTGTAACCTGCATTTCAATGACAGTTTCCCATGTGAGAGATATGTCCATGTAATCTTCTCATCTTGCAGAGATTTAGAGAGTGTTGCTTTCTTTTTCTATTTCCATAATACTAAAAATAGTTCAACTAAGTATTTATCATGCTAGTAAGGCTGTGGACTTGCTTGCAATTTATAATCTCGATATGTGTATTTCCTGCCTGAGCATAGCAGACTGGCAGCATGGCTGATATTACAGAAAGATGTCCCTGTCACCCTGAGCCCAGCTGTTACAGAAAAATGTCCCTGTTACCCTGAGCCCTGCTCTGTGGGCCTAGTGCTGCTGCACATACAACTACCAATAAGGCATTTGCCTGACTTTCTTTTTCCAAGCTAGGTGTTGTTTGTAACAGCATGACTTTTTTTTTCTTCTTTTTTTTGGTTATCTTATTCCAGCTCAATATGTGTCATAGCTCCAGCAGGTTTTGTACACTTATATGTGATGCTGGGCTAAAGGAATTCTCAGTTGTAGGGCATATTGGCTGAATCTCCTTAGGTAAAATCTATTGAAAATCTCTATGAAAATCTATTACTATAAAACTATTCTATTTAATAACGTGTTCTGACAGGATGAGGCTTCTGGGTCATTGAGTTACATCTATTCCCAGTCCCCAAGCTGAGGTCCTTTTTGTTTTAAAAAATGCCCTGATGTCTTAGATACTTTTACTAGTACATGACTTAGAAAAATATAAAAGAAACAAAACCAAGATAAAGGTTTATAAAGATTTGTACTGATTTAACTTGCCCAGTAGTTCAGAATATGCCTGCAAGACTGTTGCAGTACCATGCAGTCTGATAACTCTAAGTAAACTTGGAATTCCAGATTGTCTCAGTGTGAACTGTTAGATCTGCAGAAGAACAAAAACCGTGTAAAAAAAATAAAGGTGTGGATTATAGAAGAGGAAGCCGGGGAAGGTTATGACTTTGAAAGAGTTAAATATATATGTTCAAAACTTTTTTTGTAGGTTTTTGCTGTTCGATCTGGTGGAGCTACAGGAGTTGTTGTTAAAGGTTTGGAGGATAGAAATCCTATTTCCTTCAGGTAAGGCACCTTTATCTTGGGATAGAATGATGCAGTCTTCAAGTTATGTGGTGGTTGATCCTGATCGACTGTAATTCAGGCATAAAACTGACGAGTAATTGTGATCATATTTTGACTTGTTCTTAGATATAATCTTGCAAGAGGGTATGCTTTTCCCTCCCTATGATCTCTGGGGGGGGAAAGTAATTTGGGTGTGACTTCTTTTTTTTAGACAACAGTCTTTTATTATAAACATGCTATACATATGAGAGAGTGATTCCTACAGCAGCAATGACATATACAAGGATACAGTTTAGCAAGTGATGTCTGTGATTCAAGCACAATGTCCAAACCTAGATGTAGGTTTCTCATGTTCTGTTCCTTGTTTCATCTGAATGGGCTTCTTCTATGTCTTCCATTTTTTGTGAAAGCATTTTTGCAGAATTTGACAACAGTAAACTATTTTATATATGTCTCTGTTAAAAATGATGGCTCTTTGTACTCTGCTGTGCATATGTAAGGAAGTATTCCTTTATTCCATATCAATCCAAATACAGATGAAGCAATTTGTAATCAAAATGTGTTTACTGTGATCTCTTGGATATTGCACAGGACCTGTCCTGAAAGTTGCTGGGTTTATTTTACTTTTATATTTGATTACATTTGTCAATCCTGAAGGAGCTGAAAATATTTAGTAAACTTTATGCAGTTCCAGCTATTTTCATACTTGACTGTCTCTCTCTTTGGCCTGACTTAATAGCATATGCTGGAGGAACTATACATACCTTATTCATGCCAATTGTGCTGATGCTTGTTTGGTAAGAATACTTCTAAAATTTATTTTAATGGTGTGAAAACAGCCTCACTCTCTTTTTAACATCAGAAGTTCTTCCAGAGGCTGTGTCCTAGTGGGAGAGGAAGGAGGCTTGTGTCAACTAGCACTAGTTCTGGAAGTAACACAGCAGATTGCAGGAATCTGGTGTCCAGAACTGAGGATGAAGGTTTGGATAGTCCCACAAGTCTTGCAGCTCCACATCACAGGCCAACAGAGCTGTGCATTTGCAGTGATTTCAGGTGCTAATTTGTGTGAGCTTAGCTGTGATTCTGCAATGGATGTGTTTAGGACTTCTGAAGAGCGAGCTGCCATTTTCTTTCAGTCTGGGTTTTGAATATATTAGTCAGGCAAGAGTAATAATCTGTATTCAACAGCATTTACATTGCACTTTTTTTTTCTCCATCATTGTCTTTTTTTAGGGCATATTCTTTAAGAAACTATTTTAGATTGTTTTTCCATAATTTCTGTTTCTTTCTGTATAGGATGGAGGATAAAGGAGAAGTGAAGTGTATCAAATTTTCCTTGGGGAACAAGATTCTGGCTGTGCAGAGAACTTTGAAAAGTGTGGTAAGAAATGTACACCCTGCAGCTAGGGAATTGGAGCTGGAAATCCTCTACTTCCACAGTAAAATTCTTAGAGACAAATATTCAAAAAATCTGTTGGCTAAAAACAGTTGTAGTGAAAATTCCTCCACCATTCTGAGAGGCTGGTCAGGCAGCATTGTTGTCTTGCTAGTATCATCATTTAAACAAAAAGTGTGAGGGGAACCAACTCTGACAAGGGTGAAGTGGAACAGAAGTTTTTCTTCTGTATATATTTTGCATCTGAGCCAATTTGATAAACTAATATCTATGCTTTGCTATCTATGTATGTATCTTTTCTGTGCTTTGTAATTGCTAATCCACTTAATGGGTATTTTTGCAGGATTTCTTGAATTTTATTCCAGATAGCCCTCAGCTAGAATATACACAGGAATGTAAGGTGAGTTAAATGTCCCAAGCTTATATGCTTATGTGAAACTCTGATGTCAGTTAGGCTGGTGACTACCAGAGAACTAACTGAGGTACATTTCAAAACACTAACATCAAGGAAATGAGAGATGTAAGCACTACTGTCTATTGAAATGGAGTGAACAAACATATATTAACAATACCAGAAAAAACTTCCCTGTCTTGTGAATGTAATTGTTTCCTAGAGGGATCAGAAATGCTGTGGGAGCAACTAATGTCGAGGTTTGGTAAGGAGAAGAGACACAGTGCTGATGATACAGAAACAGTGGGCAGTGATCGTATTAGTGCCAGATATGTTAATGTGGATGTTCTCTCCTAATGTCACTAATCAGTAATAGTAAGCTATTACTAGTTTTCATATTTTGTTTCCTATTAATAATCCTTCTAAATTTTGATGATTATTTACCAGAAACAAGTACCATTGTCATTGCTCGATATTTTCCAACTTTTAACTAAAACAAATTACATTTTTGGTAATAGAATGCTAAAGTAAATTTTTACACATCTGATTTACACAGATCCTTTTATCCCTGTAGTCTTTGAAGCTGAAACACTGTCTGCTTCATTATTTAGGATTATGAGTTTAAGTAAATCATTCTAGCAAAACCTTTGTGGTGATGAAACTTCCGAGCGTAATAGGAGTAGATTCTGAGTGAAGTCATGGCAAATTTTTCCATTTAGTTTTTAGTTTCTCTCAACATCTCTTCCTGCTTTTCATGTCAGGAACTGATTGAATTGGCAGTAGAATTTGAAGCAGAGGAACTTAGTTTTATCTCGGGTGAAAATAAAATTTGATTATATAATAAACTTGTAAATCTTACATGCTGCCAAAGATCCAGGTCCTACAGTAATTGTGTTCATGTGCAGTTTGGGAATGCTTTATAAAAGCAACTGATGCATGCTGGGTGTCTGGTTGGCCAAAAGTATTAACTCCAGAGATTGGATACCTAAATTGCCTTTGGTCTCGTGTTCTTCAGTAATATTAGCTTACCTGAATAGGTAATTTTTCCAAGTAAAAAAGTGTTTGTTTTCTTGTTTGTTAAAAGACAAAGAATGCCAATATTCTAGGATTCTGCTGGACGAGTTCTACAGAAATTGTTTTCATCACAGATCAAGGAATTGAATTCTACCAGGTAATACAAATAACTCCCATAGGACATGCTTAGAGATGTGAAAATGTAAATTTGTAACAGCATAATTGAATTCTTTTTTCTTGTCTCTGTAACTGAGAAAGTGCTCTGCTAAAAAAAGCAATTTCTGCTATTTGGTTTGCAGACTTGCAATTTACATTTTTTTAAAGACGAATACATTTTTAGGGCAGGGCAGATTTATCATTTACAGGTTTTAAGACCTTGTATAGAGCAGTACTCAACTAAGCCTTGGGAACTTTAGATTAAGAGATGCTCTTGACTTGTATGGAAATGAGTATTTAAATCTAGTGTGAAATACCACTTCATGCAAAACAAATCAAATTGGGGAAGATGTATAAATGCTTAAAAGGTGGTCAAGAACTAATAATTGACCAGCTAGTACCCTTCTGCAACTTGGAGCTTTCTCCTGTATTGACCTCATTGAGTTCCTTTAGGTAACATGGAATTTCCTTTGCACATGTTTTTAAAGATGTCTGATGAATAAATAACTCTTTCTAACATTCATGATGACAGATATTTAAATATTTAAACACTTCCTTAAAAAAAAGTTGCACACTTTTCAATAGTTTCAGTCCTGGAGCTAAGACACAATGTTTCTCATGGTTACTGTCACTAATAACTAGTACTGAAGAAAGTAACTGAAAAAGGAGCATTATTTCATGCTGATAAAGGGGGAAAATATATATTTAGCACCTGAAAGGATTATGAATGTCAACCCTGCAGGTAAAAGGACTAAATCAAATAAGTGTCTTTTTAAAGAGAGGGTATTTAAGCCCTTGAAATGAAGAGAATTGATCTATATACTTCTTAAAATATAAAAGATGGAGGCTGGGGACTGAAGACAGCAAGAATATTGTTAGAAAAACTTTTATTAAAACTTCACTAGTTGTATTAAGCCAGGTGTTTTCTCCACTGTGCACAGAACTTAAACTCAGATCTGGATGAGTGGGAAAACAGAGCAGCTTTAAGTTCATTAGTACTTGATGTGTATTCTTTCCTTCGCTACAGTAAAGTGGGGCCTCGGCTGTAATTGTCAGGTTTCTGATTTTTAATTCTAGCAAGGTAAACGTCTTTACACGTATCTGTTTCTTGCTTAACATTCCTTGCTCCTGTGCATTAATTACCATTTATGCTGTTGGAATCCTGGTGATAATATAATGCCAATATTCTGTGTTTCCAGGTATTGCCAGAGAAACGAAGTTTAAAGCTTCTAAAGAATCAGAGTATCAATGTCAATTGGTACATGTATTGTCCAGAGAGCTCTGTTATCCTTCTTTCAACCACTGTCCTTGGCAATGTCCTGCAGCCATTCTATTTCAAGGTAAAAGGATATGTTCCAAATTTGTCATTTTCATTTTTTCCTAAGCTGCTTCTTCACCTGAATGTTCTGTTACTTGAATTTCTTCCCAAAGGTGCATGTGTTCATATCCTTGTATGACAATAAGCAAATCTATAATGTAGCTTCTTAAAATTGCTTAAAATGGCTCAAAATTAGGTAATTCACTCTTTCTTACATGCTCTTTGGAAAGATGGATGTCCAGACAAGGCTGGACAGTTGACCTTGGGAAAGGAAAGAAAAAATTGGTGGTGACTAAAAATTTTACAACTTAAATGTCTTTTTTTTTTTTTTTTCACTTAAATAGGTATTTATGATTTACTTTTAATATGAACATTTGCTCTCTGTAGTATGATAAAGAAAAAATAAGGGCCTTTTTCTTGTGATTATAATTATAACCTCCCACATATGACTGGTTGAAAAAGAGATAAACAAGTTAGTACTTAAGAAACAACTGTTGTCCCAAGCCAGAGGGGGCTTGTCTACAGTAATTATTTCTTTTGGTGTTCTTCCCTGTGGGCAACACTTATTGTTACTGGGAAAATATTTTTATCTTGGAAAAAGTGTGTTGTGAAAACCAGAATTTGTTTTCAGTTAATGATGCAGTCAGGTGATTTTAAAAATTAGAAAAGAATGACAGCATTTGTCTTGCTACTGTCAATGGATTAGGAAGATTTCTGTGGCAGTTTAAGGGAAGAGATTAAAAAGCATCTTACTCACGTGAGTTTCCTGGTCTGTGTTAATCTTGTGTACTGCATCCTGAAATTATGTTCCCTTAGGTGACTGGGAGGAACCTACTAGCCTTTCACGGTTTTCTTTTTAACAACTTAGGTTATGGTTCTCCCTCCTTCACATTTTGTGTCAAGTTGTAGGTTGAAGCCAAATAATTTTTATCTTGTGTTCAGATGGTCATTTTTAAAGATCTCCTGAGAAAGATCCTGTACTAAAGTAATGCTTGAAAATAGAGATCTAGCAAAGGAAATAGTTCTGTAGTATTCACACTTCACTCTCAAGAATGAATCAGTAAGAACAGGAAGTTAATTTCAGTAGAAGCTTTGGAAACTGTGAAAACTTACTTAAGTATAAATTCCATAGAAAAGAGGAAGAGGAGAGCAGAAGCTTTGGGCAGGAGAAGGGATATACTCTAAGTAGAAGGAAGGAACTAAAGGAGAGTGTGACTGGTAGGAGGTAGTGATATTTTCTCCTTCCCAGGAAGCAGTTATTTAAGAATTGGAGCATATACTTTTCTGGAAAAGTAAGTTAAGAGAACTGCTGTTTGAGATCTCCAGACCAATTGTACGTGCGATTTGCATACAAATTTGTCTTGACTGAATTGAAGTAGTAATATTTTTGTAGCTGAAGTAATAAAATCGAGACGATAAAGCTTCTGAAGTTACAGAAGTGTGTGTTAAGAATCACTTGGGGGTTTTTAAGGAAAGCAAGTGTAAACCCTTTCATTTGGGCTATGACCGCCCGTCGCCTCGTGGGGGCGCTGGTGATACAGCTTTTGGGCAAAGGCGGCTCCTCCCTTTCGGTTCCTCTTGTGACAGTTCTTGTTTTGTCGTTTAACAGAGTGGCACCATGTCAAAACTATCAAAATTTGAAATTGAGTTGCCTGCAGCACCCAAGTCATCCAAACTCAGTCTTTCTGAAAGAGATATTGCTATGGCTACAATGTACGTATGTCGGGTCTTTCTTGGGAAGGTGGGGCAGTTTGGGAATGCTGGAAGAAGGGAAGGACATTACAATGGTTGCACTTGTTTCTTGTTTTAGCAGTGCTGTTGCTTTAAAGCACTTTAGTTACTGCCTTGAACAAAGCATGTACACAGCTCTCTTGGGGCAAGGTGGGGAGGGGAAGCAAAGGGAGAAGTCTTACATGAAATTGTTATGGATTACCAAGAAGTTTGGAGAATGTTTCATTTCTTACTTGATATTTTGGTAGAGGAATCATTCATGGATGCCGGACTTGATAAATCATAATGCATGGCCTATACTCATGCAAGTACTGTTTAATCTTTCACTTTTAATTAAATGACTACCTGACTCAGAGTCAAACATTTTATCCTAGAAGAAAGGAAGAGATTACCTAAGAGACTGGTAGAGCTCTAAATTGAAAATAATGCTTTAATCCTGTTGTCTTGTTAGATACGGGCAGCTTTACGTTCTCTATTTGCGGCATCACTCAAGGACTTCCAACAGTACAGGAGCAGAAGTAGTGCTCTATCACTTACCCAGGTAAAAGCAGAATGAAGAACATTAGTGGCAGTAAACATCTGTGTCAGTGTTGTGGTTTAACCCCAATTGACAACTAAGTACCGCCAGCTGTTCCCCCAAAACTCCTGGTGGGAGGGGCAGGAAAATCAGAAAAAGGTAAAACTCATAGGTTGAATAAAACCAGTTTAATAAGTGAAATAAAGTAAAAAGTAATAGTAGTAGTAATGAAAAGTGCCTGGAGGAGGGAATAAAACCCATGAAAAGCAAGTGACACAGCAAAAATTACCACCCAGCCTGTCCCAAGCACTGATCTGTGCCTCCTGGCCAACTTCCTCCACTTTATATACCAAGCATGATGTCCTAGGATATGGAATATCCCCTTGGCCAGTTCAGGTCTGCTGTCCTGGCCCTGCTCCCTCCCAGCTTCTTGCACACCTGCTCGCTGGCAGCGTGGGAAACCAAAAAGTCCTTGACTTAGAGTAAGCACTGTTTAGCAACAACTAAAACATCAGTGTCTTATCAGTGTTATTCTCATCATAGTCCAAAATACAGCACTGTACCAGTTCCTAGGAAGAAAATAAACTGAGTCCCAGCAAAACTAGGACAAAAAGACATCTTATATTGGCTTGTTGACCAGTTCTCATTTCTCTTTGTTTCCCTAGAGAGGGCTCCTGTAAGAAGACACATATTTTAAAGCTCAACAGAACTGGGAAGTTTGCACTGAATGTAGTGGATAACTTGGTGGTAGTACATCATCAGGATACTGAGGTCTGATTTATTTATATTGTGTTGTGCCATAACTTCGAGAAGTTAGGGGCAGGTATTAATAACTTAGAAAAATAATTTCTGAATTAAATTATTTTGGGCTTAGCTTGGCCAAACCCCAGAGTATTTGCAGGAACAAAACCAGAACACTGTAAGAGATTCAAATTTATCCTTTTATCCTGATGGGCTAACATATAATCAGGGCTGCTGGTAGCACAGGTAAAACTTCTTGTCTGTAGTCCCAGCAGCAAGGCTTGGTCAGTGGTTAAGCTAAAGTGCTTCTCTGCTCTTAACTTGGGAAAAGACTTAGACTTCTTGTATTACCTTCTCTTGGACAACTTCAAGAACTGGGGCACGTTACCTCCTTAGGAAGATTAGTTGATGTTTCAGTTATATTTCATGTTAATTCTACACATTAGCATTTAACCCAGAGCACTTCCTCCCCAGTGTTTTGGTCAAGCTATAAACATGACTACAGAACCCCAGAAAACATTACTCACTTTGCCTTTGGGAGACACGAGTAATTGAAGTTTCACTGGCACTGAAAGCAAAGCTGCTTTCCCTGGTGGTCCATACTGGGTTAGAAGTGTTAGTGACTTGAGTTGAACAAGACTGAACGGTAGAAGTATGAGGATATCAGAGGAAGATAGACAATTTTCCTCAGAGTTTCTAGCATCCTTAACTATGCAGTGTCAAAGTCATGTGTTGTGCAAGACAGACTGGGAGAGACTTTTTTCTAGGGTGTGTAGAGACAGTTCTAGCGGCAGTGGTTTTAGACTAAAGGGAGATGGATTTAGATGGGATGCAACGGATGCAGCTTTTTACAATGAGGGTGATGAGACCCTGGAACAGGATTCCCCATTGCTGAAAGGGTTCAGTGCCAGGTTGGATGGAGCCTTGAGCAGCCTGATCAGTGAAAAATGTCATCACTACATCCCCCAGTACATCGCTTTCAACTCCAACCATTCTATGATTCCAGCAGGGAATACTAGATGGAAATGTGAAAAGCAGACCAAATGCGTGCAAATGGGTGGTGATTCACATCCATCAATACTAACTTCCTCTTTTTAATTGCAGACTTCAGTTATATTTGACATCAAGCTAAAAGGAGAATTTGATGGGTCCACAACCATCCATCAGTTTGTACTTCCACCTCGATCAATACAACCCTATCAAATACCTGTAGCAGGTAAAACCACTACATAATGAATAACCTAACACTTAGCAAGAGTACTTAAATGTAACAGCTCACATACAGAAGAGCTTCAGCTTACTAACACTTCAGTTATACATATTTGAGAGGGTGAGGAAGGAAGAAGGTAAGAAGCAATTGAGCAGAAGTTGGTGTTCCAAATGTGTGTGCCAGCTACAGAAGAGTTGCTGTTTAAGGTGCACATTTCCTATAGTACTTTGCTTTTACACTTGAAAAGTGTTGGGTGCAGGGAGGTTTTTGTCCATGGCTCTCAAAGCTTGTGGGTGCTCAAAAAGCACTTCATGCTTTTCTGGCTTAAGTCAGGACTGTGTGACTTACAAAGTTGGAGGCTGAAAGACAATACAAGCTCAGAATCAAATTTGGGACCAGTTTAGAAGTAGTGCTACAATCAATCAGTGTTAAGACTCCAAGGCTTAGATTCTTCTTGGATTACCTTTCTGTTCTCCAGTCCTAGAAGTGTGACAGGAAGTTAAATCTCAAGCTGGGAATATAGAAATAGCCTGAGCATAGTTTCACTAGCAGGTGAGAAAGCAGTGAGGTTGTCTTTGTAGAAGAGAAAGATGCTTCTATACAAAAAGATTGCACATCAAAAGCTCTAATATCTGATAGCAAGTATGATAAATCTGCAGGTGGAGATTTGTAGTAAACAAAGGTTAGGATCAGAATGTACCAACCACTCTTCCTTTTAAAGAGTATGCATTTAAATACAGCAAATGGAATCTGTGTATTCAGAATTACAGTACTAGAGCTGGAATATTTCTACATACATTCTTTCACTTGGCTGAAAAACAAAACAATCATGTTTTGAAGGATTTGTTTGCCTTCTCAATGTCAGATTGTCTTTGTAGATCTGGCTACACAGAGAAATGGATCTTTCTTTTTGACTGTATGCTAGAGTGTTACACTCCATACTTACCTTTTTGGCATAAAACACTTGGTACAGGAGAGCTGCCAGAGTTACTACTGTTCTTCACCTGATGTTCTTTTTTCTGCAGGCCCAGCTTCTGTGACAAGTCAGGCTCCTGTTCCATGTAAACTCTGTATCCTTTAAATCCTCTCAAAAAGTAAGAACCTCATTCTATGTATCTAGCAGGGAAGAAGGTAGCATTTGTTACCTTGGCTCCTTAAGAGAGCAGTTTTAGCTGATTATGCACATGTACTTCAAGACAAAATACGCTTCATAATAGCCTCATAATGCTTTCAGAGAGTTGTAAATACTGAAGTCTAGTATAATACCACATTTCCTGATTATTTGAGACATGTGTATGAAATTACTGAATAGGTACACTATAAAATTGAAGATAGCATTCCAAGAGCATGGTTCAAAGCCTGAGAAGTAGAAGTGACAGTAAATGAAAGTATGTTAATGGGATCTGCTTCTCTACAGTAATGTAAATTCAGGAGAAACAGTTTAGCGTCAATACTAATATAGGTGTTAAAACCTTAACATTTAGATTCTTCTTCTTGGATTGTCTTTCAACCTGATATTATCATCAGTGCAAGTGAAGGTAAGTGGTGAGCTCTTGGACTCTATAATATTCAATATCAGGATGGCTAGTTTACACTTGCAGTGCACAAAGTAGCTTAAAACTGAAGGGACTTATTAGGTATAGCTGCTGAGTTAATTGCCCTTGCTAGTGTTAACTAGAGGATTAGCTATCTCTACTACAACTTTTCACGGGTAATGCTGCTCTAAAATATGGGCTTAGAAAGGCAAGTAAACAATCTCAATGTGTTTTCATTTAAAGGTGGAAAAGTTGTAAGTCTAGGCTATACTGTGCAAGACAATTAATTTTGTTTACTCCTTCAAATCAAGGTTACCTCTGGAGTCTTCAAGTGAAACTTGAACCTGTAGTTAACCTCTTGCTAGATAAAGGAAAACTAATGGATTTCCTTCTCCAAAGGAAAGAATGCAAAATGGTTATCCTATCTGTATGCTCTCAAAGTAAGTTCAAGTGTGTTTTCTGTATCTCGAAAGTACAATACTGCTTATTCATAAATACTCACCCAAGTTAGCTTGGCTGTTCTTAGAGATGAGATCGCCTCTGAAGCCGCCTTGGTCCTTCGGATGTCATTTTTCTCAACTACCCTCAGTTACTATTCTGAAGGAATGTAACAGCATGAAAAATTTAACTTTCCCCCCACTTCAAATATACCTGACAGGATTGAAAGTATTTCTTAAAAGTTAAAAATCAGAGAATAGACATCACCTTTTGAAAAAGGTAACTATCAGGTGCCTGGTTATTTCTCCTCATAGTTATTTCTTTTTATCTTTTCAGTGCTCACTGAGCCAGAGAGAGGATCACTGTCTGTGATTGCAACTGTTTTTGACAAACTGAATCATGAATATAAGAAGTACTTGGAAGCTGAGCAAAGCTATACAATGGTATACCATGTTAGCTATAGCAGCTTACAGAGACAGGACAATGCTCTTTGCTTTTCAGGTGGCATCAAGGTGAAGGCATGCTCATTTCTACTTAGGATATTTGGGCTTACCTCAAAAGGTCCCGACTGCCTCAGTTTCTCAAGTAAAAGTCTACTGTGGAAAATGCACTAAGACCCCCACTTGACACTTGTGTGGCAGATGCTGCATAGCTCATCTCTAGAGTGATGAGTTAACATACCCCAACTTGAAAGCAGAGAGAAGGTAGAAGCTGAAAAAGCAACTCTGAATCAATAGCTACTGCCTTGGTTTCCAAACCACTGATTTCACTGCACACTGTAGCATGGCATAACAGGCAGTCCTGATACATCTCAGTTACTTCTGTTAAAGTACCAAATTCAAGCACTAACTCACTGTACAGTCACATACTCAAGACTCTTCTAAGCCTCAGGGCCTGTGTCAGTGTAGATTCATCTCCTGCCTTTGAGGTATATAAGAGCAGCTGTATTTATAGAACTTTAAAAAGCAGTTTTAGATTTAATATGAAATCCCCACTCAACAAGATGTATTGGATATAACATGACCACAGATATGAATTTTCTTGTTAACACAACAAGTTTATAGTTGTGTTTCAAACAGAAAACAGTCTGTACAACTGAGATTGACTCAGAACTGTACTACACTACAGTTTTCTTTTTAAAAGACCTTATTTTCTTCCTAGGTGGTAGAAACAGGCCTGAGTAGAAGTAATCCACTCCTGAAACGTCCTGTCCGCACTCAAGCAGTTATTGACCAGTCTGATATGTACACACATGTTTTATCTGTTTTTACAGAGAAGAAGGTAAGTTAATTTTAAGGGCTAATGAAATAAATTTAAGGGCTAATTTGGCAGCAGTCTCAGATCAGCCAGCCTAAGTTGATGGCTTGAAATTGGTTGCAGGAAACTTTGTCAGGATTAGGGTATTTTGATGCCTACTTTTATGGGGTTATTAACAGAGAAGCCATGCAAATTCCACCTAACACTTGCTTCTTTGTCCAGGAAGCACCTCACAAGTTCACTATAGCTGTCTTGATGGAATACATTCGCTCTCTCAACCAGTTCCAGATTGCAGTTCAGGTAAATCACTTACGTGCTAAGTACATTGCCCCACTCCACGAAATTACATGCAGTTTTAGTCCAGTCTTGGTCACATGTGTAAGTTCTATACAATATTGACTTGTAGATTCTAAAAACACATATAGAGACCTGTCTTTGATTGTCTTCTTCCTACATTCACAGCACTACTTGTATGAGCTGGTCATCAAAACCCTTGTTCAACACAACTTGTTCTACATGCTCCATCAGTTTCTGCAGTACCATGTGCTCAGTGACTCAAAGCCCTTGGTATGTAAGACAAGTAGCTCCAATAAGCTAGTGAGGGAGATGGGAAGCCTTCAGAATTTTAAGGTTATTTCTGCTTTTGCCCTAGGCTTGTCTCTTACTCTCCCTGGAAAGCATTTACCCTCCTGCACATCAGCTCTCTCTGGACATGTTAAAAGTAAGCATTTCTGATTCTAATAACTCCATGTCACATGTGGCTCAGACTGGTCAAACAGCTTCCCTGACCAGGCTTGAAGTCATAAACTAGCACCAATCATTTGCATGCATTAGAAGCATTGTCTTACAGCTGTGATTGACTTCACAGAGACTTTCCACAGCAAATGATGAAATAGTAGAAGTTCTGTTGTCCAAACACCAAGTTTTGGCTGCCTTGAGATTCATCAGGGGTATTGGAGGACACGACAGCATTTCAGCCCGCAAATTCCTCGATGCAGCAAAACAAGCAGAAGATGAGATGCTTTTCTACACCATATTCCGATTCTTTGAACAAAGAAACCAGCGGTTACGAGGAAACCCCAGCTTCACACCAGGTGAGCAATAAGCAGTTTGACCAAGCTACTCAGTTGTGCAATCCAGTTGAGCCTGTATTAGATGATAAAACTCTTGGCATAGTTTAGCCTATATTTTATACTCACCTTTAAGCACAGTTCCAAATTAACTTGTCTTACTCCTTTGTCTACTGCACCTAGGAGTAAAAAGGCTGAACTAAAACTTGCAGATGAACCTGTTTGACTTGCATTTGCTCTCACTGCTTAGGTTAGCAGAGCCATTATCTCCAATTAGTGCTTACTTCTGAAGTCAGCAACCAGCCTTTGAGTTCAATTGTCTATTTCCACTAATTACAAAAATTCAAGGCTGCTTTATACTACAGTTCTTTCTTTAAAAGCCAAGCCAAACTGCTTGCACCAGCAACATGTTTGTAACCACCAGACATTCTGTAGGTGCAGAATCCCACCCCACACTCTTGCATCTTGACAGTAAAGGGCTCTCATGGCTGTGAATCTGCTGGTTAGATCCATGAACTAGATCAAACATCTGCTTCACCTCAAGAATGCCAGTCACAGGACTGGAAATACCTCAGCATTCCAATGCTTTCTGTTTGTTCAACTCTGGTACTCAAACGGATTAAAGATAAGAATTAGTACAGATAAATGAAGGTAAGTGAAACTACACAATCTTGGTTCTTGGTTTGGGAGTTGTAAAGTGAACATGGAATTTTTATTTTGTCTCCTGTAGGTGAGCACTGTGAAGAACATGTCACCTTCTTCAAACAAGTTTTTGGAGAACACGCTCTCATGAAACCCACAACATTCTGAAACACTCTTCAACTGAAATGTATAAACTTAATTTATTGCATTTAAGTAGATTTTTGAACTACAAAATTGCTATTTTATAATAAAGTATATACAAGACATTTTGGCAAATAGTACTAAAAATATTACAACTTGTGATGGCTTCCCCCTAAAAATAGAGACAAAAATTGCATTGACCTGCATTTAAAATTAGTGTCAGTGGTTTAGCAGTCCATTCTCATACACATCACCTCAATTTCATTGACAAAATGCTATTCAACTCTCACTACAGCTGGTTTGGGTTTCTGAAGGAAAAAAATGCAACCTCTTGAAAACAGAAGTGTTTTAGTAATCTTATTAACACATCTAGTTTTATAATACTGTTACTTGAGCCACACTTAGCATTTCCTGAGTTTAAAGCTATGTCCAAAGCTGCAGCTGGTATCTTCTAGTTGAATCTGTGCAGGAGTCAAGTCTGTGGTGGTTACAGTGTGATAGTCATAAAACATTGCTGCGCTTCAGTTCTTAGGAGTTGGGCCTAAGCCACAGTTCAGGCAGTCCACTGAACACTGTTAAAAACTAGAAGTAGAGGAGTCTCTCCCGTTCAGTACCTCTGGTCCTCTCTTGTGTAGCACGAGTTTTAGCTTTATTTACTGATGGGCCTGAATGAGAGAACACAGTTATCCAAAGGCTCCATATTTTAGCTGATCAGTCATCAGGAAGCATGCATCATCTTACTGTCTAGGGCCAGCTTAACAGTCAGAAACCTGCTTCAGCTCAGCTGTTAATAGCTGTCAGCCTCAACAAAGGCAGTGGTAGATGAATCCCCATCGCTCTTAAGCCCATTAAAGGTAGACTTAAACTGAGCCTTATTTAAGGACTATACTATACACATGCATTATCAAATTCAAGAGGACAGTGCTTGGCCCATCCTCACTGAAAGGCGAGACTGTTTCTGCAGATGCAGGAACAGTAACTCACAGGAGGTTTGTTGCTTCCACCCACCATCCTCTCCCCAGGTTGAAAGATGCTAATTGTGCTGCTCTGTGGGACAGCAGGCACCTCCACAAAGCACAGCAAAATGCAACCACGTGGGCCAAGCAGTGCTTGCTTCAATTCAGCAAGCCCACAACTGAGCCACCAGTCAGCCTCTGCTTTCCAAAGGACAGGCCACGTGGATGAGAGAGGCACATTCAAATGCTGCTTTTCATCTCTGCAAGCCTTTCCATGTCATGGAAAGTCCACAGACGGCTATTTTTGTTTGAAGTGTGGTATAGAGCAGACTGTCACATCTTACCTATGTAACTAAGCAGAACTGGAAGAAATATCAGTCCATGTGTTGCTCCCAGCACCACCATAGCTAGATACATCCTGAAGTAGAATATCTTGAAGATTTGAGATTTGGAAAAAGCCAATACTACAATTCCTCCAAATTTGGTCAGCGTGATGCCACTGAACACCTGGCAATAAAAAAGTGATAAGTAGGAATTTAGATAATCCATTTCCTTCAATTATTTAGCATTTGGTAATAGATTATGCATGTTCTGCATAATCTAAGGCTCCTATATGCAGTATACTTCCTGCCCTGCCAGTCTAGAACCAAATCAAGATGCACTCAGGAGACAAGTTAATCTTTTTGGTCCCACAGGACAGGCTCAGTATTATTAAAAATCCACTCTGATCTATGCAGCCACCTAATTAATTTTTGCTTCAGGCAGATACAAGTGAAAACCATTACTTAATTTAACTCACATTCCAGTTAAGTTCTGTACCTGGGTGTGGTACACACATCACAAGAACTGGTCATTCCAACCCTATACAGGTCACTTAGTCTTAAGACAAGTGTGTGATAGTACTGCCTAAACACCAAGTCCTGCCTGTTCTTTACAAGCTCCAACTACATACCATATTCACAACCACCTTTCCTAGTCACCTCTGACTATCTGGAAGATAAACACTTGAATTTTAATGGGACAATTTGAGGTTTATCCAAACTACTAGTTCAGCTAAAGCTTTTAGCTCTCTTCTACTATGAGGAAGTAGTAACATCAGATTAACCCCTATTACTAGTAGAAGCCTGTGTTGATCTTAAGGGCTTTAAGCATTCCAAAAAGAAACAGCAAGGCCACCTTTATGACTTAAGACTGTCACCTATAACATTTCTTAAAATAGTTACTTGGCTACTTGTTTTCCCCTCCCCACCCAGCAGATACTCACTGAGCTGCCCATGTGAGACAGAGCTTCTTCTGCACGCTCCACTCTGCTGCCCTTGGTACTGATGGTGAATGCTCTTGTCACATGACTGCAGAATTCCACAGCGATTCCGCAGCTCTGGAGAGTGAAAGGAAACATATGGAAACTTCAGTTAGATGAGCACTTGATGGCAATGTCTCTACTCAGAATTCTGGATGATCTAGAAAGATTCCTAGCAGCTGTCATCAGTCCCCAGAGTTAAAGTACCATGGGGAGTTACAAACTTAGTGTTGCTTCCCAGAGGCTGTTGCAGGTGTTTACCACACAGGTAAAACACTGTGTGGTGTTTTACCACAGTCATTACTAACAGACAATCAAACAGGAAGTGCAACATGAGATTGTTTCAGAGGTCAAGTTTCCTGCAGTTGAAGCAAGCTGGCTTTGATGCTGTGCATGTAGTGAACATTGAACATTAGAATCAGTTTACAACTATTCGCTGCAATAACATTGCTTTAGAATAACAGTGAATATACATCCTCATTTGATACTATGACAATTCAGCTGATCAGTCATTTGCAACACTAACTGAACACTTGGCTAATCTTAGCCTTATCTAGTAGACTTGCTTGAACATACATCTAGTTGTAACATGGGCCAGCAGTTTACACTAGCCCTCAGACCTGCCATAAACCTCTAGAGAAGATGGTAAGCCAGAGCAATCTGCTTGCTGGAGCTAGTTCGAGTGCTTTACCAAGGCTCTCTCTGCCCAGATGATACCATCTACTTATGTGGGAACAATACTGGTGCTAGCACATCCCAGATCTACTCTGTAGAACATAAATACAGCAGACAAACCTATGCATCCTCCCCTTCAGCATGAGCCACCCGTGTTGATGTGGAGCAGCACCTAGCCTAGACAGCAGCAATGCAGCTGTTGCTGCAGAACAAGAGTGACCTCCACCACAATGCACTATAGCTTCATACCAGATGCAGTATAGTTCAACTGCTATATCTTATTAGTACTAGGACTAGTTGTCAGAATAAACTTGTTTTCTCTTCTAGATGTGTTAAGATAGTTCCACTACTGTTGGCCTGTCAAAGGCCTGCCAAAGTTTAGTAGCAGAATACTGCTCAGTATCACAAGTATAAAAGTAGCACATGGAACTGTTCAAAACTTGGAAACAGCAGCAAAAAGAGGTCTTGTTGACTTACCATGACAAGATTTACTAATGAAACTGCATTCAAGCTGATGCCCCAGAGCCACATCACTCCAAACATGTTGACGATTATCATAGCAATAGTTATTGAAACCACAACAGCAGCCCATACTTCAAAACCAAGAAGCACAGTTGTCACCAGAAATATTGATCCCAAAGAGATGCAGAGGTTAAAGATAGCATCGTGCACAATTGTCAAGTATTGTTCATAGAAGACGTAAAACACACTGTAGAAAAAAGAGAGGTTGTCATTAGCCATCTTCCCTTTTATATTAGATTAGCTTCTGTGCTAAGGATAAAGTAGTTCCCCCACCCCTCCATAGAAGTCACCAACAGAAACTGGCTTCCTTGTATCAGTGGAATGTCATGTAACAGCCAGCATTTTGTAGGAGTTAACTCTTCACTAACACATCAAATAAAGAACATGGTCTCAAAGTCAGTGTAATTCCCGTATTTCAATATAAGCAGCTACAGTAGATACCAGAAGACAGGTGCTCAGATCCATTGTGATATCTACAGGAGCTACTGCAGGTGGACCATAAGTGCAGGCAGGATTTTTTGATGCCAAGATCAGTATTTCAGATGCACAGATATCAACTCCAACTCAATTTCAGTGTGGTACTCCTATACTTGACAATTCTGTTGCATTTGCTTTACATTTAAATAACTTATCTGAAGTCAATACATTCACATCACAGCTTGCCATTACCCATGTCTTCTTATGTTTGAACTATTAAACCCTAATATGAAAGCTAGGAAATGCCCCAAAATGGAGTCATACCTTTGTAGTGAAGAGTTTAAATTAGTTATCAATGATGGTAGAAAGAGACCAGTGCTATGGATACAAATTATATCTTTCTAGTTTTACTAGAAATCCGCCAAGTCTCGGCATTACCTTCTGTTAGACAAAACTCAGGTTTTTAATGTTATTAGCCAGCACATTTTCTGTGTTGATCAAGCATTTGTCACTGAGGCAAGATAGATCTAACCATACCTGTAAGGAAACACCCGGTAGTTCTTCTCTTTGATGCCCATGGTTTCAGTAATATTGTCTGCTATAATCCGAGCTTTCCTCATAGCATCAATAAAATCAGATGATGTTTTCAATACAGTATGGTAAGTCATAAAATAAGTGGCTCCAACCTCAGTTTTGTTGTTTATAAAGTTGACAGCAGAGTTATATGCAGCATGTCCTCTATAGAAACAGGTATCAGATGTCAGCACCATTCAAATTTATTAGCTTTTAAAACAAATAATGTTATGGAATGGTTTGAGTTGGAAGGGAGTATAAGATCATCTATCTGGTTGCACCTCTGCCATGAGCAGGAATACCTTCCACTAGACTGTGACTGCTCACATCCCATCCCAACTCATCTTGAACACTTCCAGGGATAGGACGCAGCTTCTCTAGGCAATCTGGTCCAGTGCCTCACCATCCTCAGAGTAAAGAATTTCTTCCTAACATCTATTCTAAACCTACCCTCTTTCATTTTAAAGCCATGCTTCCTTGTTTATCACTACACCTCCTTGTAAAAAGTCCCTCTCCAGCTCTTTTGTAGGTGCCCTTTAGAGGGCTAACAGCTGGTAGTTGTTTCCAGCAGTTTCTAAAACTATAAAAACTTCAGAGCACAATACATTTCAAGATTGCACAGGATATTCTAGAACAGACTGACCATAGATATTGTCTCTGTACAGGTGAAAGCTGCTGTTCCATTTAGTTGATGATGCATTTGGGTTTTTTTCAGAAAATAGTACAGAACTGGAGAGATGTCAATGTTTGTATGGCTTTCAGGAGGACATTAGATATCAAACCTCCAGACAAAGCCCAGAACAAATATCTTTGACACATTGGTCTAAGCAGGGTCTATAGAATAAAGCTCTTACCCTTTGCCACATTTAGGATTAGGGTTGTCCGATAGGAACATCGGCAAAAAGGTCATGAAGTCTTCACCCTGTGGTCTCTGCTTGCCTTCTTGAGTCAGTGGTCGACAACGAGTGCACGATGGATCGCTGACTGAAGAAATACAGTAAAAAGGTCATCTACAGGGTCAAGTATTCTTTTTCCTAACACTAGTAACTTCTGACTTGCATTATTACAGGATGCAATTCCATAAAAAGCATTTTTACTGATGAACTAACTGATCCATCCTGAAATTCCATATTAGATTTGTAGCCCTTCATTTGATTTATTGCTACTAAGGCAAGGGCTGTCAGAGAACTCTTACTTGTGCATTTATCTCCATTAGATCTGATGAGAACTACACCCAGCTGAAGGACCTGAACAAAAGCAGAGCACCAAGTTTGTGTGCTCTAAGAAAGCCAACAGAAGGATCAGAATTATTATAGCAAGTTACATTGGCTGTCTAGGTAGGCTGTTTTCAGTCTGCAGCATTCCAGTAGAATACTTAAACTCATTTAAACAGCAGTTCAAATAAATTAAGAGGACAACTCAAGAGGTTCCTACTTACAGTAAGAAAAGGTATTCACTTGACTCATACCATGAGAAAATGTTTTGGCTATGAAACTTATAAACTAAGCTAATTCACTAGCAACAAGATGGATGCCAATACCTGAAGCATTGCAAAACTGGCCAGTGGTATTGTAGACTCTGCAACAGGACGACTGTGGCTTCACCCAATCAAAGTAGTCATCAATCCAGGATGATGGGGCATAGCCTATCCTTGTGCTAAAAATAACACAACATATCCATCATCAGTAATTTTATGTTTAATTCCAAAACATATCACTTGATCTCTCCTGTGCCAATTTATGCCATGTCAAATCTACTCAGCTTTTCGTATTAGTCCCATGCTCCAGTACCCCATCCAAGAGCCATAATGTTCAGGTAGCTCAGAACACTGCAGCTAGAAAACAGCAGGAGCTTTTTTACTGCATCCTGTTCTGCTGCCAAGCTCAGCTTTCCATTTTCCTGCCCACTCTGTTCCCCATCCTATTCCACACCCTGTTGCTCAGTTTTCAAGCAAAGCTCCTCCTTCAGTTTGGCTGAAATGAACTACAGTGGAATTAATTGGAAAAAGACTTCCTTGAGTTGATAGCTGTAGATAAAATTCCTGCTTAGTCTCCCCAGGCCAGCATAGTTTATTCACCAGGTTTAGAAGCTGAGCATGCAGCCATTTTCCAAAACACCATAACCCCAAGGGGGATCAAGCCCCCTTTCCAAACCCAAGTACATCAATGTATCCCCCATCAGTCCAGACAGGTTTTATCCTCATTCTAGAAGACTGTCACAGCTACTTCCAACCCCCTTCCCTCCCAAACCCACAATATAAAGCAAATAAAATAGAATGTCAGTTTACAACCAGCAGCTGAGCCTGAACTAAATCAGGTGGACACACTGCTCAGCTACATCTCTTCCATGCAACTATGCAGAGACAAGCATGAAAGACTTACTAGCTACCAATTTCTGCAGCATTGAAGACTTGCTGGACAAGTGAATCATTATTACATCCCGTTCCACCACACACCATGTTCTGCCCTTCCAAAGAGGTGTAGTTGTGTCCTTCCTCTAGGACAAAGTAGACAGGGGGACCCGCATGCAGGTACTTGCTGATGTGGCTGAAGTAATCTATTACATAGGAGTCCTTCAAGGGAAAGTTTGGAGTTACTCTTATGAAATGTTGAGGTAGCACAACAAAGTACCAAGGTTTCAATTCAGCCACAAACTGCTGAACAGCAACAGGATCATAAGACTTACATCTGGCATTGAGAGAGACTGATCCAGCCCAATCTCTACATTGTGCATAACTGCTGCACTGAATGACAGGATACCCACAAACACTGCTATCTGCAAAAAAAGCAAATCCATTAAGTGAGAACTGTACAGAAACAACAGGCAGTAGGAGTCATTTGTTAAGCGAATAGGAACCACGCAAAGAGGCTCTAGTTTAAATATGCTACCCAGGCTTAATACAACAATGGTAGTACAACACAGCTACTCAGGGGTCCCTTTGCAACTGTGAGGAAATTTATTCTTAGAAATCATCAGTGAAGGTTACAAACACCTGTAAATAAGCATGGTAACCTTAAACTGAATCAGAGATTCATCAGCAATGCTCTGGATTAATGCAGTGTAGAAGCCAACACATGCTGTTTTTTTTACCTAGGCTAAAGTAATTTGATTGACTGCAATGCAACGCAACTCTTAAATCTGGGCTTTAGACAATCCACAATCAAGCCTCTATTTACTGAAATACTTTTGCACTTACAAAAGCTTATTTCTATTCTTATGCTGAGAACAAAAATACCAGAAGCTTCATTTTTTTCCCTGTATTGAAGATTTTTCTTCTGTATTTAGGCCTTCAGGCTCACTGCTCTTTTGCTCAAGTTTAGAAGACTGCTTACTTGAAATAGATTATACATACTACTATTGGTCTCATCCAATCCTTAAGCAGATATGGAGAAAACAGATTTTTGAAGAACAGAAATAACATGTTCTCAGAACGCTGGACTCCACTCATTTCTTCACTGCTTTTGATGCAACACAGAATATCCAGTCTATTACTCTGAAAACAGATTAAATGCCAGAGTTAGAGCAGTTCTGCATATGTCATCATCCCCGTGACACTGCAGTTACAGGCGCACTTATACTCACCTCTTGACGCTTAATATCCAAGCCCAGGAGACTCACGAAGCAAGTGACTTGAAGAATAAAGTCTATGAGCACAGCCATTCCAGCAAACAGGGAGAACGTGCGAACCGCTGGCATCGTAGACAGTGTCCCTGGAGGAAGTGACCCAGTTTGTTAAGAGAGCTCCCTTCTCCTAGAAATGCACGAGCATTTTCTAGACAAACATCCAGTTTAAGTGGTAGCCTTATAGCAGGACAAAGAGCCTTTCTTTCCAGAGCAAAGGAAACAGCCCATACAAGCCTGGCTACAGCTGCTGTCTTTGACCTATTTAACAGCACTGAGGCTGTGCAAAGGAGTGACTCGTTCTAAGCCATTTCTCAATTCCAAATTTAGGTGCAGACTGTGTAACAAGGCAGTTAGGGAGTGCTGTCAGGCAACATCTTGCTTCAATATTAAGCCACTCCAATGCAAGTTGATCCAATGACAAATTACTCTGCAGGTAAACAAAGCCATTATGAAACAAGGACAAATTATGCTTGTAAGGCAACAAAAGATTTACTTCTAAAACATTATAAAGTGAGCCTTGAACATAAATCTGTCATAGGGACATTTTTCCAACCAAGGGGCATTTTGGCAAGATGAATAGACGCAATATAGGAGTTCATACCCCCTGGTATTTGATCTACTCCTAAGGTCAAATTTAGACTTGTCAGCTACTGCAAGTCAGTAAAAACCTCCAGTCTTTCAGGCTGAAAAGTTTGACAGATTCAGAGTTGGATCTTTTTAACTATGCCAGACTCTTAAAGTACTCCAAGGCCTATTCCCAGCAGAAGTTTAACTTGATAGTAACAATGAACAACTAAGTTAAACAGCCTCTACAAATTCTTATTTTGCTTTTATATTTTAGTATTGCATTTATTCTTGAAACATGAAGTTTGATAAGGCCCTTATCTTCAAATATTAAAGGAGTCTTACCAAGAAAGAATGCCACAGTCTCTGAAAAGGATGAGAGAAACATACTGGGTGCCACATCTCCCAAGACTCTGCCAATCTGTTTATCCAGAGTTTCACCCTGAAGGCGTTCATCTCTCTGTTTTAAGGCAATAATTTACTATTATTATGAACCATGCAATTTATAAAGCTATTTCGTATGGCTTTAAAAAACCTGAAACTTTTAAGATATCCTAAGCTATCTTTAGTTGTTTCCACTGCATTAACAAGAGTTAGATAAAAAAACAGCTGAGACTGTAAAACAAGAGCAGCCTGAATATTACTTGTTGTCTTACTTCAAATTTAAAATATAGTATTAAGTTCAATACTTCAGATAAAACTACACATGTATCAGAGGCAGTACCAGTTTCAGTGGTTTATTGAACCTGTCAAATTAAAAAGCTTGTTACCCACTAACACTTAGTGTCAGAAGTTCCTAGTCTTAAGCATATAGTTTAGTTCATGACTACTGCTTACAATATGCTAAAATTACAAGTGATCTAAAAACCAGTTGAGTTCTACAACTATTTTGATATCAAGCAGCAATACGAAAAATGCAGAGACATAAATTAGGGTTTTTTTTTGTGAAGGTAGAATGTACACAGATTCTTGGCTCTCTTCCACTCTCACAAGATATCTTGTGAGAGTCCAGAGCTGCTCACATTGAGCTGAGCACTGGAACACACAAGATTCCCTGCTCCAAGTTTATAGCCTTCAAAAATGACAGGCGCATTTAGAAGAGTCTGTATGCAAGAATAAATACCTGAAGTGTCTGAACCATAATGAAAATGTTGTCCACTCCAATAGCCAGCACCAAGAAAGGAATTACTTCTATCACAATCAGTGTCAGTGGGATTCCAAAGTAGCTGAAAATGCCTATAGAACATGCTACTGAGCTCAGTACAATCAGGATGCCCGCAATGCCCAGAGAGATCTTCGAATCCACCTAAAAAACAGTTGTACTGAATGTCAACCAAACAAGCATCATCCCACAGAACAGATTACTGCAAAAGCAAAAGCCGTATTCTAACATTAAGTTTAGGTAGCAGAAAACATTTCAGGGTTTTTTTGAAGATTCAGATATTTAAAAAAAAATTATCAACCTTGAAGCTGCCTTAAAGCTGATGTTAACTGAACATCAGGTGAAAGAACTTAGCTGAGACTATGAAATACACATGACTTGTCTAGCAGAAAAATAATGCTCCCTCTAACTCCTGGCCATGAAAGACTCAATGCTGTAATAAAAACCTGAACATCAGCATTCTGCAAAAATAGTTAAGTCACTTATAGCTATCAGCGAGCTCTAGCTTCAGTCTTTATAGCAATGAAAACTATACACATACCAGCAGTCTTCTACAGCTCTGGATATGTCCCAAAGCTATGGAGATGTAGAGGAACATCACAATATAGCTTATCAACACAACGCTAATATCACTGTTGCTTTCGCGGTTGATCTCATCTTCAATACTCCGTTCAGCAGAAAATGATATTGTTAAGTTTGAATTATTGTAGTTCTTCAGAAAGTTAATAAATCTAAAAAACAAAACCAAGAGGTTGATCACACTTTGAAAGGATAAAACATCTTCCACTAGAAATACTTCAAAGTCAGTTGATGGCAAATGTACATCATCTGTGTGGTACAAGAGTACCTTATGGCCAGACAGTAGTTTGAGGGGACCTTTCTCAGTTGTAAAAGAGATGCTGGCTACACATACCTGGAACTCTACTCTAAGAACTAGAAATACACTACATTGAAATACTTTCCATGTTCTTTCTAGTATTTGAGGACCAATAGCTACTTTGCATGAGCTATTTCAAACTCTAAGCACAATTTTCCTCAAAGTTAGACCTAGAAATACACACGTGAAAGATGACTGCAGCTTGCTTACAGTACTGGGACAATTTATTAGCCCTTGTTTCAGTTCCCCAACTTGGGAGGTGCTTGTGACACAGGCAGATGCTTCTCATACTTTTATTTTGTCACAAACTTTCTAGTACAGTAGTTTTTATCTGAACTGACAGCCAGAGCAGCTGGCCTGTGTAAGCTAGCTCTTCAAGGTGGTAGAGGGGACAAAAGCCTTAGATCTTCATCTGGATGACATTTTTAAAAATTAAAGGTAAAGAACTACAGCATCAGGCTCAACCTTTCCACCTATGGTTAATGGTCCTGTAAATTAAAGAGTCTACCTGTGTAATTCTAACACAATGATATAAATCCTTTCTGAAGTTACTTATTGGCAACTACTACTGGGCTAGATGGTCACTAAGACGACTAGAACCTATGTCTCAAAGCAAATTAAGTGTGCCAGACAAAGTGAAGGTCTTATGACCAGCATAGTCTGGTTTTAATCAGTTTTGCTGCCTCTCAAAACGTCCCTGTAGTTATACTGAAAAACTGTCAGTACAGTGCAGGTGGGTTTTTTAAAATCAACATTTAACGCTGCTTTAAATCACGCATGCATTTCAGAACACAGGAAGACTACTTACTCTTTTTCCCATGCCAAGGCTTTCATCAGTTTTTTTGAGTCATTGTAGTAGTTGTTGACAGGAAAAGTAATAACAAGAGCTGTAGCATTATTATAGTTATCATCTATAGAAGAAACAAGATGTTTGGCATTAAAAAATGGAACTTACATTCTAGTACAGCAGATACAAATAAGTTTAAAATTAGCATTGCCCAAAGCAATCCCGTCCCTACAACTCCACTGAACACCACTGAGTTCTGAAACACAGTACTGAAATAAGAACCAAAGTTGGTAAACACTACAGATGCATTCCAGAGTAATTATTCATTGTTTAACACGTTCATGACACCACAATGTTACATTGTTGCACAGTTAAGACAAAAAGCTACTATATAACCACTGCTTATGACTTTCCATCTAATGAGAAACGTGGCTTCCTAAACACTGTACCTCTTGTATGCTCATATTTTACTCAAAGCAAATACAAATCCCCTAGAGTTTAATAAATAAGCGCTTGCCTTTAAACTCTATTTTAGATATATTAAACACAAGTTTAATTAGATAAATTGCTTGAACAAAATCCTGGCTTAAGAGCAATTATGAAAGAATTTCCTTTGTGAACACTTTAATCTATTCTTAAACACTTTATCAGATCAGTGACAAAATATTCTAACTCAAAGCAAAATACACATATGTCCCAGCATGTCAACCTGAGCTGCTTCATGTCTTTATCTTTTACCAGGCCCAAAGCAGACCAAACATTTCTCCTGTTGACAAGTATGTTCTAATTACAGATTGCTTGCATTTTACACTTTCAGAGTAGTCTGCCTCTAATCCCAGCACTGTTCTACTGAAAATTTACTTAAAACACCCTTACTTACTGAAAGTTTAACAAAACACCAGTTTCTCTAGACTGCATTTAAACATCTGTGTTAAATGAGAACGCACCTTTAGCACCACAAACAGCACGTAAGTATGTACTCTCAGACTTATACTGCAATACTGTTTTGCCACTCACCATCATATCCTCCCAACACCAGCCACGGAAATACAGGTCCACCAAATGTTCCTAAGCAGGGATCGTGAAGCAAGCTTGTGTCATTCAGTGATGCTGGAGCCCTAAAGAGATCAGCAGCAATAACTGTTAGCTTCTGCTTGAGAGCTGAGGCACAAAACAATAAAAAGCACAAAACAGTAAAAAGCTGTTGTGTTACTACTGAAAATCAAGACAAACAAGACAAGACTGTTAGTGGTACACTGCCCTTGTGCTGCATTTGCTTTGAATTTAAATACAGTTTTAAATGTGTCTGCCTTATAGCCTTTAAGACCAGGAGTACCTTCTAACCAACTGAACTACAAACTAAAGAGAAAGCTTAGAAACTGATCTTCTGTTCAGAACTCTCCAGGAGTATTGAAAACATGTTTAAGGTAAACCAGAGCCAGCATCCACATAAACCAAGCTGAACTGTCAACTTGATTAAAAAACATGCACTTGTACTGCTTACCGAACACAGTATAAGAAGTGAGTGTGGTAATCAGCATAGACAAAGAACTCATCCCCAACAGTGTGATCCAGAACAGAATGGCTGTTCTGAAAGTAGTTGAGTACACTCAGGATAGTGCAGTTGTTGTTGTAGGGAGCAAGAGGAGCCAGGCAAATGTCCTTCAGCATTACAGTCTCATTGTCATAAGAAGCAGTTATGTTGACAATAGCATCCTGCAAATCCAGTACCTTTAAACAAAACAAACCATAGTTTAAGAGCAGCATAAGAAAGCACTTCCCTTGCAAGACCGGACTTAAGTGCACACTATATTCTTGCAAGTTTCCAGAGACAGAGGCACATATCAATAGAAGCACATTACAAAAACATTATTTCTGTGTCCATACTATGAACAGAGACTTCTCTTGCAAGTGTCTCTCTAATAGAAAGGTTTTCAGCAAAAAAGCTTTTATAGTAAGGCTCTGATTTTTAATAAGACTATCTAGTGACTGTTTTGATGGACACCTAACATTGCAGGTGGAAACCAACTTCATGTGGTTATACCTGTTAAGTATGCTTAGGTCTTTGCTCTTGGTAAATCCCAATTACCTGATGGAGAATATCTTTGGTAAGGGGAGGCCCAAAAGGTACATCTTCTCCTGATGGGTAAGGTGAATAGGTGTCTGGGTGGCTCTTTGGTGCTTGAATAATAACTTGTTCAGTACGGAAGAAAGGTCCAAAGTGTGTGTCAAAGTATTCCTTCTCCTTGCGGGCTTGGCTGCTTGGAGCTGACCAAAGATCTACAGGATTTGTAGTTGCTTTTATATATACAAAGCCTGAGCAGCACATTGCAATGAAGACTACAGAGAAGAGGATAACAGGACGTGGATTTCTGACACAGAAAGCCCCCCATGATGTAAATGTCATCCTCAGGCCATTCTCAAACCTTTCACCAAGCCTTTCACCACAGGTAATGTTTCCTGCGAGAGCAAGAAAAACAGTAAATATTTGAGAAGTCAATAAAGTAGCATTTTCTTGGAGTCCATTCAGAAAGATGAAATTTTATTGTTTGTAGGAAGCACTAGAATCTATATCTCCACTGAGAGATCCTGGGACGAATCCCTAACTGAGGCCAAGGGGCAGAAAACAGCTCATACCTATGTTGCCCCTTGTAATGTAAGGTTGTGTTGGACAGCAGCTGGTGTAGCAAATAAAGCTAAAATATATATAAGCAATAAAACCAGCTACATTAGCTGGTACACAAGTAACAGTACAGTTTTTTCCTAGCATGCCTTAAATGGATATATGGATGAGTCAAAACACTATCAAACTGATTTTAGCATCATGTCCTCCCTATACTCCTACAACAAAGCTCTCCAGAACTTCCTTGCAGCTTAGCTAGATCCATGAGGGGGGTACCCAGGGCTTTCAGCATCCAGGGAAATAGGGGTAAGAACTACTCTAAAAGAAGAGAGATGCTGGTCAAAAGGCTAAAGGCCCTCTCAGAATGGACTTTTTTTAGCCTAACAAAGCTAAAACTCCAGAGCCCAACCATAGGAAACGGATGCACTTGAGTTTGTAATAAACCTATTACTGTTCTCCAAGACATACCATTGTCACGGTGGGAATTCACAGAAAAGGCCACATTGCTGTCAATTGGGGTGTACTCCGAGACAAAGTGCCGCCTCCTGCAAGGCAAGGAGCTGTGTTATCCTGCTTGTCCAAAAAGGCATCTGTACTGTTTGTACAACAGTCTCCAGCTTTGTGATCTTTTGGAACACCATGTCAGCTATCTTAAGAAACTTTTTCAGCTTACATCAAGCACAGATTCTTTATGCACATTTAGAAGATCACTAGCATTAACAACACAAAGAATTTCTTTAAATTGATCCTAAGTTGATATTTGCAGGAGATTTTTACATTAGAAATATGAACCAGGCATCTTAAACACACCACTTCATGATGCTCACTAAGGTAAGGCTGCTGAATATATCAAATTGTCATACCCACTATCCTTTTTCAAGCAGACTTAATTCTTACTATAGAGCAATTTCTGTTTCCTGGATACAACTGGAAACAGAACCACAGAATCAGAGTGGTTTAGGTTGGAAGCAAACCTTAAAGATCATCTAATTCCAACTCCTCTGCCATGAGCAGGGACACCTTCACTAGATCAGTTTGCTTAGAGCCCCAGCGTGTCTGGTCTTGAACACCTCCAGAGACGGTGAGTGCACAACCTCTTCCACTGATTCAATACCCTTATAGGACAGAATTTGTTTATAAGATCTAATCCACATCTCTCTCCCTCAGCTTAAGCCATTGCCCCTTGTCCTGTCACTACATGCCCTTGTAAGTAGTCCCTCTCCAGCTCTCTTGTAGGCCCTCCTTTAGTTACTGGAAGGTGCTGTAAAGAATCCCTAGAGCCTTTTCTTCTCCAGGCTGAACAGCCCTAACTCTCTCAGCCTGTCTTCATAGGAGAGGTGCTCCAACCAGGAAATCAAGGGTGATATTCCATAATTACTGAAAGCTTAGCTTTCATTTAGTTTTTTGCAAAATAGGAGACTAGGAAAAAGTATTAATTGCTTAATTTGCAATAGAGCAGTGACTGTTTTGCTATGAATGTCTGTTTTGCCAGACTTCTGCATACTTAGTTATGAAAGCTGAAGAATAGTGTATGTGATTCTGTAGCTAAGAATGCTATGACACATGCATCAACTGAACCAACTTCTGCAATCACTTTTTACCAGGTTGTTTTAGCTGTTAGAACATTTTTTGTAAGTATATGTGGTATCTGCTACAGAACATGACTTTCGGCTGGCTGAAGCAGTCAAGACATAAGCATCTGACCAGGGCAAAGAAGTTCTCAGAGATAAACAAGTGACTTGCAGAGCTTGTTTTGAATGCTTTACCTGTAACACCAGACTCCAAAAACTAGTGCAAAAAATATGAGTAGAAAGCCCATGTATGAGATCCACATGATGACATACACAGCATCCAAACCAAACAATAGCCAAGGAGGAGGCAATGGAGGGGGCTGAGGTTTTGGACCACAGACAATTGAACAGTCCTGACAGCTACATGGTCCTGTTGAATCATCCATGGACTCATTACAGCCTTTGGTAGCGTTATTCATAGGGTTCATTCCATGGACAGGAACATCTATGACAAATCACAAGTTGTAGAGCCAGTTTACTACAAGGAATAATTCAGGACTTCCCAGTTACGTGAGTTAACCCTTTATATGAAATCCCACAGCCCCTGTGTAGAGCAGCATTTCTTGGTCTTACAGATGAAGAATCCTTTTCCACAGCAGATATCAACTATTTACAGTTGTCTAATAATTAAATGACTGGTCATGTCTATAACACTTTATTCTGTAAAAGTAATAAGCACATACTTCTATCACCCCAGAAATGATTTGTCATCCCTCTTATCTATTCAGATAGTGAAATGTGTAACAATAATTTCCAGTTAATGAAATCCTCAAGGATGAGGGTACTGCCCATTTCCCAAGGAATACAAGTAGCCAGTTACCTAGGCTCAGTCTACCACAGAGTTTTAGAGATTTCTACAGGAAGAAGTTGTATAGGAAAAAAACCCCAAAGCAGAAATAAAAAAAGTAAGTTAATCTCACATTGCTTTGAAAGCCTATGACTGCAGACTTCTGCTGCTGGGCAGCTGTTTAAAAATCAATGCTGTAGCCATAGCACCCAGCCTTTGACAGGAGTTTTAAAGGCAAGGACTATTCAGTTTCTTACCTGAAAAGATGGGAATTATGCTGAAAGGAGTTTGTCCATTGTCTTTACTAAACATGTACTCAATCCAGTTGGTTGCATTGCAGTCTTTAACATCCTTCCCACACAGCAGCCCCAGTGCTTTAACATTGCTCGATGGAGCCTCCACATCTTTGCAGGCATTGTACATTGCTGGGAAGAGTCATTAAACCAATGTTATAATTTGAGTAAGCATTCCAAATATTTCCAATATTATAGACTCCCTAAGTTCCAGGAACATACAGTTTTCAAGTAGAACCATCTTAGGATAGTGAACTAATGCTTTCAGTTGTATTTGTGGTATTCAAGATTGCAATGCTTTGTTACAGCTACCTTGCTCTGAGAAAGCCACTAGAATCTGCATTCATTGTGCTAGAACCTACTTTTCTGCTTGACAGGAAACACTACCCAATATTATTTTCAGGGAAAGCATTTAAGGTGCTTTCAACTTGTAGGCTGTATATGACTTTCAAGTGTCTCAATTTTATTAAAGTTTACTGCAAAAAGCATAACAAGACTGAATTAATGCTTTTAGCTTGCTACAAAATCAAAATACAACCCAAATGTATTGTTCTGTAAAACCATCTGATTTTGATAAAGGACTAGACAGTCCATTTCAAGACTGAGTACCTCTTAGAGAACCACTGTGTACAAATTTTATTATCATGCTTGCCAGACTGTTTTAGTATCAGGTAGACTTTGGACATTCAATACTTGGCAAAAAAACTTAGTTTTTCTGAAGTTAAAGTCATCAAGGTTATCAGCTATTAACCATTTGTATAGATGTTCATCCTCAACTGAACCTTTAAAACATTGTTATTTAACAGTGTCAGTGTAATGAATGTCCCCTGCCCAGGCAGAAGTTAAGTGTTCCATAAGTTTTAAGGGGGACCAACTGTTACCTACGTGATGACTCAAACTTCAGAAAGACAGAGAGATGTTTCCCCCTCCAAATTCTTTCTGAAAAAGCACTGGTTACCTGGACAAAAACCAAGGTAAATTAACAAATTGTTTACTCACCATTGGCAAATCGATCTCCAATGAAGTACTGCAGCTCTGTAATGCTACTTTTGTTCTCTTTTAAAATGGGGTCATAGTAAGGTATGGTGCTTGTAACATTCAAAAACTCAGACTGATTTGGACTACAAGTCAGTTCACAGAAGAGGTTTATCAAGTTGTAAAAACATGATGGACATCTGGAAGGAAAGTCAATTGGTAGGAAAGCCAATGAACAGCAATCAGATTAAGAGGTAAAGGTGCTATGTAGGTCAAGTCAGATACACCTTGCAAATATAAACATTCTGCTCAGAGCAACAGAACAAAATATTTAAATTCTGTAAGATTTTAATCAGCAATATAACAATTGTTGTTGATGCTACAGATGAACAACTTTAAGCACCATAAATCACTAATAAAATTGCCTGCCTCAAATAGCAGATTGAAACAATTTTACTAGAATTTTAAAAAAAACTGTTGCTAGTAGAAAGACTTCTTAGACTTCTTAATGTGTTTGTTAGAACAAGACCAAATGCTACATTGTCACCCTCTTCTGAAAGTTTCATTAAATAAAGTAGCTTGAGACAAGCTAAAGGAATGTTTATTCTTACCAGCTATTCAATCCAGACTGCAAGTAGTTGTTTCATGACATTGCAACCTGCTGCTATGAGTAAGAAAGTCACTCCAGCAGCTTGCTCCAATAATCCTTTAAATGAAATTACCACTTTTTCTCTTTTTCCACAGTCTACTTGAAGACAAGTGCTTTGATAACCTGTTATAAAATTAGTTGCTTTGTCATTCATTAGCATACCTGGAGAGAAACTGCAGAGGCAGCTGCAAGTTATTTTTCAAAGTCTGAAGCTGATGAACATCACAGCAAGTGCTAACATTGCCAAAGAATAAACCCGGACAGAGTTCCTTAAGAAAAAAACAAAAAACAAACAACATTGAGATCAAGAGGAAAGGAAGAAAAAGCATGTTTAAGACTTCAAAATTCATTCTAGTCATGGGTTTTGCAGCAACATATTTCAGAACACAGTAGCTGTTGCTGTGGGAGACGCAGAGGAGAAAAACAGTCCAGCAAACAAGATTTTTGTTTAGAGACCGGAGAGAAGAATCACTTTTCTCACTTCTTTTATTCAAGGCAGCACTTCCTTTTGAAAAGCTCCTTCAGATGATCTTTACTCACCAGGGTCTAATTATAGAATGATAATGGCATTTGAGAGCCTATTGGTAAGAGGACAACACATGTTTATCCAAGTTGAAAGTATTCCTGCAGCTTATCCTCTAGTACTCCTTCTGGATAGTATCAGATTTTAAAGTCTCAGAAGGCAAGCCACTAACCATAAAACCAGTGATTACCTGGAAGAGCTGCTTCATGTTCAGTTTGTAGAAGAGACAAATGCATTTAATCCAAGTACAACTGATACTAACATACAAGAACTGTACATTACGTCTTCAGAAACAAAACACAACAGCAGTCAGCTGACCTACATATTTAATGAAGTCACTCCTCTCACCAGTCTAACCATTGTTTAACTCTGTAGTTATTTCACTCTTTAAAGCTTTGAACTATCAGATGCCAGAAGGAAAATCTGGCAATATGCTGTGTTGTGCATGAAGAGAGAGACTTCTCATACCCCTGAAAAGAAACTGAGGTAAATTACCTTAACCCAGTTGGACCTGAGAAATCAGAGACAATCTGTCTACTTTCTCATCAGGTTAGGATGAGAGGTCCATAGCACAGGTCCAAAAGAGCCCCATACAGAATTCTACTGTTGGAGAATTTTTTCTTCAGCAGGAAACCTACAAGAGAAGCTCACCTGCATTAAGTCATAACCATCTTCTGGTAGTGCTATTGGTGGCCCATCATAAGCACAGTTGTATCTCTTGTCTCCAGAAGCAATTCCACACTCTCCATACCAGACACACATTTGTGGAAGTACCTAATCAACAAAAAAAGTGATTAACTACAAGGAATAGTTGCCAATATCTCAGCTATTGTAGAATTTATGTGCTACTACTCCAAAAGCCACTTGCAGTCCAGATCTGATAACTTCCTGCTAATTCAAACATCAGTGTGTACTACATAAAGCACCCATTAACAAAAGCAAGTTTTTGACATGGTGCACATCACCACTAATCTTCAGCTCAGCTCCCTACCTTCCCTTGATCATTACAGAAATAGGAGGTGCACAACCTACAGTTAAGATCAAGTATAAGAGTTACTTAAGAAGAACCTAAACAATACTTGAAAAACATCTTCAAGTACAAGGTAATTTAGAAAACAATTTGTTCATGCAAGACAACACAATAATTGTTGGGTTAAACTGTCACATTAGAGCACGAGTCAGTGCACATGGAGAGAAACTCATTGCCTATGTGCAATTTCACTTCCTCCTGCCACCTCCTGATCCTTCCTAAAAACTCATTACAGTGACAGATTGAGGAAGCAGCAGCACAGAGAGCATTCTGAAACAGAACTTCATAGCTCTGCATCTGCCATATATATATTGTCACAATCTCAAAGGATGCCCTCCATCACCACTTTCAAGCCTAAGCATGGAACATTTAAATGGCATTACAGTGCTAAGAAAAGACCCTCATTTTAAAGATGTTTTAATTTAAGGGAGGGACTACTGAAAATTCAGAAATTTGATCTTTATTATGTGCATAAAAGAAATTGAAAAAGGGCAGTGGCACCTTGAAAGCCTTTTTTTTTGTTCAGTGGTACTGACACCGAAACATCTGAGATACCAAGCCAAAATATTTATTCTGGAAATTAAAACATTTAACAATAACAAGCTATTTACAACAAAAGCTGTAATACAGCTCCTAAGTTTTCCTACTACCTGAGCTGCAAAGCAGACGGCACAAACATTTGCTACACTTCTGCCAGCTCTGATCAGGAGTTTGCTCAGTACAGTCTGAGATATAACTGACCTATTTTGATCTCCTAAACAACCTTGACTTAGCATTTTAGAGACACCATATGTTGTTGCTGCAAGGACAGACTGCTGTGCTTCGTGCTTGACCATGAATAGTATTGTTTAACGACCAGAGAGGCCCCTGAAAGGCTGTCCTGACAATACCCAATAGCTACCCAGAAACACAGTGCCTCCATAACATCCATTTTTGTGCTGAACAACACTGACAGTTCTTCAAAAAGTACATCAGTAGTTGGTTGTTTATCAGGGACAATAACCATCACTAATTTACCCAACCCAAGACTTGTTTCCTCTTTCCCCTAACCAGGGCCAATTCAAAGTCACTCACTGCAAGCCTGTCTAAAAGTCAGTTTAAGTGCCACTCATCTAGATCACCATTTCATTTGCCTATTCTAGCACATCTTCTAGTTAAACCCACAACCAGCTGTGATACAAGCTGGATAACACCCTTTAAGATTGCACTTATAAACACTGAATGTTTAACACCAGCATAAGCCAAAAAGTCAAAATTCCATAACTTGTGGACTATATCTCAAAACCCCATTGTAAATTTGTTCATGCATCAAGTTAATCCAAGAAGTTAACACTGCTATGATGCAAATTTAGAAGTCATCATCTTCAACTCTGCTTCCTCACACCTATATGCCCCAGTTTTAACAGCAAACAATCTACTAGGAGTGAAAATGGTTCTGCTGTTTGTACCAGCATCAGAAGTGAATTGTTTCTTCAAGAGGAAGCACAGATTCACTACTATTCTTGCAAAAGGGCAAGGAATTTGGAGCTGCTTTGCAACGCCCATGAGAAAAGGATTAGTTATTTCTTCAGTATCAGGCTGGCTTCGGTATTTAGTCTAGAATGATTTGTAAGCATCCTTTCTAAAAAACACTTCCTGTGCTTCATTACATCTTGGTATCTAACACTTCTTATTTTTTAAAACATACAAATTCATCAGCCTACTCTTTAGAGAAAGACTTTGTTTCTTCCAGAGTGGAATGTGTGGGAAACCTGGTAATACAGTTAACAGTTACAAAAAACTTATCAGGGCACCTCTTGCATAGAAAAGCTTGAGTAAATTTCAGCTACCATGTCAGTCTGACTGATAGTTCAATTGTTTTAAAAACATTATCTGTGTTTCAAGGCAGCAATTCCTTGGTTATAGCTACATGGATACAAAACATAATATAATCTGTCTTATGTTTATAAATTTACCTACAAGGCTTTCTGTCATCATTTTCAGGACAGAACATAAACCAACTTATTTGCACACAACACTTGGTAATGTACCAAAAGGTACATTAAACAGCTAATCACAAAAGAAAAATAAAGCAAGACAAAGTTCAGCCTAGTATTAGTTTATATTTGAATCTGGATAAAGAATTTCAAATCACATTCCTGAAGTTCCACAGCAATAAAACATACAATGGAAAAAACAATGTTTGCCACTCAAACTTTCAGCCTGTTCAAGAAAAGCTGAACAGATCAGCTGCTTTAAACTATTAGAAGAGCACTCTTGGGCCTAGAACTGTTAAGTCTGAATACTCTGTTTCAGTATTAACACCAAGAACGTAGTTTCAGAAAATGTTCAAGATTTTACATTTATACCATTACCTAGCAGGATTTCACTAATAAAAGCCTAAGTTTGTCTTCTGAACCAGTAAGCCTTGGGGATGCTTGATTTACAGTGGTTGAACCAAGTCCATAAGCCTAAAAGCCACCAAATCATTATGCATCAATAGCCTAAATTGAACAACACAGCTCTTGAACATTAACAAGTTAATAGCCTGCTTACCATTGAGTCAGCCCCAAAATACAGGAGAGGACTGGTCTCCTATGGCTGAAACGGCATTCAGGGATACAAATAACTACATAACTACTCCACTGCCACAGATAAGATAGAGCTGACAGTTCTTCCCTCTGAAAACCCTCTAGTAAAAGCTAGATTAAGTTAGAGAGTAAGACAAGCACTCTGCTCTTTCCATTCTTTCAGACAAAATGCTCCTATGAGGGTAGGGTGAGATAGGGATGACTAAGTGTGGTTGTAAATAAGTCATAGTTGACAAAGCTACTGCTTGCAGAGTCAGATTTTAGGTCAGATAATTGTTTACCTGGGTATTAAATTTCTTAAGTGGATGAAAGCCTAGCTCCAAAAGTAACAGAGAAATGCTATGTCAAACTCAACTGCCCTCTAAACAAGGCAAAATACTTAAAACACTCCATAAGTAACACAGGGCTAGTTCATGGTTTTGGGTTTTTTTTTTTTTTTCTGTATGTTTTCCTTTTAAGATCACATGACTAAGTACTTGTTATATTAGAATGGGACTTTCCTAAGTATTTCATAAAGCAACATAACCTTAGATAAAGGCTGTTCCTTCCTGCCTCTAGCATATCTTAGAAACCACTTGTCAGTACACTAACACCAACCCTCAGCACATCCTCAGAGTTCAGAAAACTGTATTCCTATTTCTGGCAGGCTTAGCCTGTTTGAAGAGAAATTTCACCTCAGGCCAAGGCTCTAGGAGCCTTTATAAAGAACTTGCACATGAGCAAGTATGGGCATTCTACAGAAGTTCTGTTAAGAGTTTTCTGGTTCCCAAGTATTACCATTCGTTTGTAATAGAACTAGCATTCCAACAGATCATAAACACATTTAATTCAGCCCATGTTTCTTCAACTGCAGGTTGAAACAAACTGATAAATTTTGATGCTTCCAGCAGCATTCACCACCACCAATGAATACATAGCTGTTAAGGAGACAAAGAACAATGATGATGCTGTACACAGAAACAGCAACTATTTGTGGTGTTACAAATACCAGAAGACAAGTGAACACTGTTTGATTCTTCAAACTAGGATTACTAATAAAGAAAAGGCAAGAGCATCAGATACAGCTGTTTCCCCTTCCTTCATCTGGGATGATGCATCTGGGATCTTGCAGGGCAAAAAGATCAATCCAGGAAAAAGCACACT